>NC_136728.1:9715176-10205176 GCF_936440315.1 Barbus barbus | reverse complement strand
CAAATCCAAAGCATATTCAAAGATAGGAAGACACCTATTACATGTATTAGTTGAAATGCACCCATTCCAAACCACAGGCTGTCATTGACTTTTCAAAACCTGAGAATAAATGTATATGCATTTTCATAGATATACCATAATGTATTCATTTTTGGGAAAAATTCCATTCATGTGTTTGCATGCTTAAGTGATTTATTTAAAGATTTATTTAGGACAGTCAATCAATTAAAAGATGCAATTAATTTATTCATCAATTAATTAACTTCCATTAATTATTGGAATTAAATTTAATGACATGTTAGCTCTTACTTTCCCAAATACCTTTGGCTATATAATTTTGTATTGTGGGGCAATTTTTGGTATTTATTTAAAGAAACTAGAGCTGTAAATCAATTAAAACAAGTAATTTAATTATGTGTAACTACATAACAACTTATCGATTTTTAAAAAATAATCAAAATTAATCTACTTACCCAAATACATTTGACTATATAGTTTTGAAAAATGTATTGTAGGACAAGTTTTCTTATTTATTTGAAGCTATCAATCAATTAAAACATGCAATTAAATTACGTGTCAGTTAATTACCTGAGTCCATTAATTATTAAAATTAAAATTAAAAAATGCTATGTAGCCTCTCAGAAATGTATGAATTTCCCAAATTCTTTTGACCATATAACTCTGAAATATATATTGTGTGACAAGCTTTGTTATTTATAGAAACTAGAGCCATACAACAATTAAAACATATAAATACACATGTAAATGTAAAGAAATTGTTAATTAATTAACTTATTCAATTAATTATTGATATTAATCATAATTAGTTAAAAACATTTGTTATTTATACCAAATAAATAAATAAATTAATGAATATAATAAATAGATTATAACAATTAATAATAAATAAAAATAATTTATATTATTTAGAAATGTATATTGTGGGACAAATTTTGTATTTATTTATAGAAACTAAAACTGTTAATTTATATAAAAACTGTAAATAATTATGTGTTTCAATTAATTAACATAAGGAAATTAATTAAATTAATCACAGAAAGGCATTAAGTGTTCCAATATTTGTCAAGAAAAGCCCCCAAATGGAGATGATTCAAAACCATTACATTATTGAGGCATGATTAATATTTATGTATACATTGTTTAATAGATTTGTATTTATTCTGCAGACACTGTGACCAGAACAACTTCATGGGGACAAGGAACTGATTTTTTTTTCAGAAATGGAGAAATCAAACTACACACTAAATGGAGAAATAAGAAGCATGCACTTCAAACAGGTGGGCTGGGAGCATTAAATTAGGGTTTTTAATCTCCATGGATTAAAGCATTCTAGGAAAACGGTCCAATTAGATGAAATATGGGTGGGAAGCGCAGGGTAACAAATAGACAATATGCTAGAGTGCAGCATTACAGCGTATTACACCTAAAGCATAAATGTAATTAAACCCTATAGAGGGTCAACCTGTGCCTATACTTCCTTTCGGCACATCGGAGGTCTGCACAAGGTCAGACAGCTTTCTGTAAGCACGCATCCTGATTTCTACCAAATACTGGCACTTTTTTAGTCAGAGTGCATCATCCATAAAGGACCACCACTGCCAGTTGGCAAACACAAGACAAGCAAAATGCAAATTGTGTCACTTGGACCTTGAAACATGTTGAGCTGTGACTTTTCAGTCAATGTAATCCAAATATCTGTTTTAGAAAGGGTTGAGAATTATCAAGACTTTATGAGGAAACTTTAGTCAGCTTGGTTTGCATCATATTAAACCAATATTTTTTATACAAGTAATGTACTGCTTAAGTTATTCATTTGTATTGTTAGTCGGTTGAGTGTTTGACCCTTGAAGTTAAAATGAAAAAAAAAAAAATCTACTTTCCTAATAAAAATAAAATCTACTTTCCCTTTTTCCGTGCAAATGTTTGGGAACAGTAAGCTTCTTTTTTTTTTTTTTTTAATTCAGTGATGATGCATTAAATTGATGAAAAATTCTAGTTAACAGTTTTCCATTGTGTCAAGAAAATTCTATTTTAAATAAACTGTCAATATATCTAAGAATCCTGGGGGAAAAAAAATGTAATGGTTTCCACCAAAATATGAAGCAGCACAACTGTTTTCAACATTGATAATAATCAGAAATGTTTCTTGAGCAGCAAACCAGCGTATTAGAAGGATTTCTGAAGGATCATGTGACGCTTAAGACTGGAGTAATGATGCTGAAAATTCAGTTTTGATCACAGGAATAAATTACATTTTAAAATATATTAAAATAGAAAATAGTTATTTTAAATTGTAATAACATTTCACAATATTAATGTTTTTTTAAAGTCTCATAAGAGACTACTTATAAATACTTATATATATTTTTTTTTATTCTCTTAATCCTTTAACTTTCTCTTCCTTCTGACATCATCATGTAGAAACTTTCATAAATGAATCCCGAATGTTCTTTGTCCTGTTTCCCTCTGAAATACATCACATCAGTTTATTAAAAAGAACTTCGATGATTCATAATGATTTAAAAAAAAAAAACACCATGCTTTTGTTGTATGTAAAAGAGCAGCGTGAACACACTTCAAAAAGTCTTCTTTTGTGTTCCACACAACGTGGATTGGGTGAGTAACTGGTGAACTGTTCCTTTAAGATCTCCTTTGGTCCCTGCTGCTTTAACAGTGTCATATAAGTTACATCAACCCACCATAATGGGGAAATCTGTCGAGTCATGAGAACATGACCCAAAAATTGTTTGTTTTAAAGTTTCCTGTCCGACATTTGCTAGTTTTCGCCCCGAATAAGAAACAGTTGTGTTGTTGTGGTTGCCACGTAAAGAGAGAGTTTATCACCCAGCCATCTTCTCTCAGCACCTGCAGTTAGAACATCAAAGCCTCCGCTAGCACGCAAGCATCCCAGAGCCCCGCCCCCAGCCTTAGCCGCTGCTCCTCATGTTATTGTTTTGACTGAGGGCAGTAGTCACATGACCCTACAGTGTTATGACTGGGGGCTGTGGAATGTAGGTCACTCTGATCTCTCCCAAAAGAAAGCTCGGTCCGCTCTTATAACACTGTCCCACTCTGAGCACACTTTATCTCTGTCCCCAGAAGGATGGATGGATGTATCTGCTCATATATCACATGGCTGAGGAAGAAGAAAGCAGAGAAGAGGAACATGCATTGCATGCCATTTCTGGGAGCTGATCTATAGAATATAAGAGAGAATCAGCTACCATGTCAACTAGTAATAAAAAGTAGGGCAATTTTAGTCCTGCCTAAAATTGCCACTGTAACATATTACAAATCTAAGTTTTTGAGAGTGATGAGTTTTGTTTTTTTATTATGACATTTATTATTGTTGCACAATAGCGATACCATATTGGTTATTAGATATTTTATAAAATTTTATTGTTATTGATATATATATATAATTATACTGGTAAATCTTTGCAAATATCAAAATGAATATACATTTTTCATACTGTACATTAAGCTGTTGTGATGCCTGATTTAAATGTTTAGTGTTTTATTTTTCATTCAGTTGGATTAAATAGTATAGAATTCTGATATCGGTTATTGACCATATAATACTAATTATCGGCTATCTGGTATCGGTCAGAATCATAATACTTATGCATCCCTAATATGTTTCTACAGATGTCATCATATTAAAATGATTTCTGAAGGATCATGCGACACTGAAGACTAAAAATTTTGAAAAAACAGACTTGGCATCTCCACAGTGGACGTGCCTTTAATAGAGAAATGCACCTATACAGACTACATAATCAGAGAAGATTTGTTTTTTATTTTAATTGTTTTTCAAGCTTTCAGATGTATTTTTTATGTCTGTGAGCTGGTTCATTGTTGTGACGCGCTCCATTCACGGAGACTGCATGAGACGACAGAAAGCACATCCAAAAATTAAATTGAATTAATTTTCGCAGGGAAAAAAAAATAATAAAAATGATTGCGTGCACTTCTGCTACTTCCCAATAGGTGTTGTCTCCGCTACTAAATCGGATTTCCAGAAATGCAATTTGAATAGGAGTCCAAACCAGAAATTCAAATCTAAACACATTGAAGCGCATTAGACTCAATCAGACTTTCCTTCTATGTACTATTTCTAACCCATTCAAACTCATTCAAACTCTAGCAACATGCTAGTCACTTGCTTATGTGAGCTGACTTTACTGATTAGCGATTGGCTCTTTCATTCAGAAGGTGGGGCTTCCTGCAATTGAGCGGCCATATTAAGTGTTGCATTTTTACCCATTCAAAACTATACGAGTGACATGTCTTGGGTATTCTATAGTCTTTGGTAACATGCTAATAATGCCAACAATATGCTAGTAACAGGCTAACCATGTTAAAAACATGCTAGTCATGCTAGAAACATATTATCAACATCTATCTAATCTAATCTAAATGTTCAAACTTCAGGCTTTTACAACTGCTTTAAACTTTCATGCTAGGCTTTCTCAAGCCAACCTAAAGTTTATCTTGACAAACTGTTTGATCTAGTTTTAAAAGGCTCTAAAACACGTATAAATTCTGTTGTTGTGAGCATGTTCGGACTGCAGTGAGAGTTCTCTCGTGTTTCACAAAGAGTCATTATTAATGAGCCCTGACCCAGATATGTTGCTTTAGCTTGTCAGTGTGAATGAAACTGATGTATTTATTTGTATTTTTAACCGATGTAAAAGTGAAACTGATCGAGTCATTCGGCTCCGCCCGAGGGGATTTGCTTCTCTAGGGGCGTAATTTTTCTCAGCCAATGTAAGTCTATGGGAAATTTTTTATTTTTAATAATAATAATAAAACTGTAAGTCTGATCAGTCTGAAAAGATATAGCACACTTCTCGCAATCAGGGCCCAGGTCTCTGCTGAATTTGGGGCATGTGGCTTTAAAGCCCTAGGAGGAGATAGGTTTGGAAATTGACTCTCAGAAAAATAATAATAAAAAGAAGTTTAAATAGCATAACAAGCCAACATAATTAAACTGTAAAATATATTCAAATAGAAAACAGCTGTTTTAAACTGTAATAATATTTCAATTTTTTTGATTAAATAAATGCAGCTTTGGTGAGCATAAGGGACTTATTTCAATAATGTTAAAAAAATCTTACCAAATCCAAACTTTTGAACAGTATTTTATTGTCTCATGTTTTTTCAAAGAGATTAATTCTCTTATTTTACAAAAGTTGACTCCTTGCTCAATTTACTTGGCTTACACCAGCCAATGAAAACGCTCTTTCGCACACTGATGCTCAATGGTCTGAAGCATCTGACATCTCACATTAAATGCTCTAAGAGTCACTGATTCTTTTGTTTTAGCCCTTAATCTAGAGTGCTTCTACCCCCATCCTCAGCCTACCCCTCAAACACTACACCAGGGTGAGTTGGGGTGAGAGCTCAATATTTATAATGCACATGACATATGGCCACAGAGAGTAAACTAAAGAGGTAGTAAACAATATATGAGAATGTGTGTATCGGGACACGCTGTCGTTTTTTTAATCCGTGCCATTGGGGATGAATCTCTTTAAAGATGAATGAATTGTGTATTTGCATCCCCAGAGTGGTACAATTAACAATTGTTGTCAGCCTGACTTGGAGGAAATCACTTCTATTGACACTAATATTGTGGATGTGTAAACAAAGAGGAGTTTTATTACTTTCCCAAGACATTTACACTGGCTGACAGATTTTGACACACCTCCACATTTGTTATTATTACACAATGTAAAATAATAGTTAAGTTTAAAAAAATATATGTATAGAAATGATGTAGTAACCAAACCATCCTGGTGAATCCTGGGATGCTTTTAAACATGAGAGAGGTTCCACGTATGGATACTTGTGGTAGATTTATTTATTTTTTTAATTATTATTTATCCAGTCCATCAACTAAAACTAGAATATGTACATAAACATCTGTGGACAAACAATGTTTAAACATTTAAACATTCATGTTCTGGCAATATAATTGAAATTGTATCGATGGTATGTAAGATTATTGAAATTTGTTATTGAAGTATGTTTTACAACTTACAAAATACTACACTTGTTTTATTTCAAAATGTCATACTGTGTGTTGCTTGCCATTTCTTTGTAATTATTGTTCAATTTGCCTGTAATTTAAAGTGAAATTGTTTGAAATTGTAAATGTTGAAAAGAATCTGATGTATAATTATGCAAGTAAGTTCTTGCAATATAATTAAGATTGTATTTATTTATTTTAGATATGAAAAGACAATATTTCTATAATTTGAGCATAAACATTCTGGTAATATACATGAAATTTTGTTAAATTGTGGAAAAAGAAATCAAATTTAGTAATTATACATGTAAGTTCTGGCAATATAATTGAATTAGTATAAATTAATTCATTTCAATTCTTTCATTCATTTTAAATTTGGTTAAATTTGGATATAATAGAAATGTTTGTTTGTTTATTTATTTATTTAGTAAGTTAGTTATTTCATTAAAAAAATCTCCATTTTTGTCTGTAATTTATTTATAGAAACTGTTCTTTGGTGGTGGGAGGGAGGCGGGTATAGATTTTTGGCCACCATTGTGAAGACCCCGGGGGCGTCTCTCACTGTCATCTGCTTGTCACTCCAAAACACCAGTCAAGCAGATGGCAATTAAAAAGCGACCCACTGTTTAGTTCCTCTGCTAATCAATGGAGAAATTAGCACAGTCATCAAGGGTCCATGATTGTGGCTTTGTTTCATTAATTAAAAAGCTAGAATGATTAACTCTTGAGCATTTAAAGGGTGTAATTTCACAAATGAGCAAAATTAGAATAAGGAACAGACAGTCAACCCTCAGAAGAACCTTGCATAAACAATGTTTAGCCATAGAGACCTAATGTAAAGAGGCTGTCAATTGCTGTATTGACTTTGTAGGAGCTCAGAAGAACTAGATCTGAGTATTTGGGCAGCTTAACAGTCATTCAGAGGTCACTTGCGGAAAGAAGCAGGTGGCAGCGTTACTCATATGGAATGCCAGAAACACATGCCGTCATGTTTCAAGTGCCCTGCCAAATGTGCTTTGTAGGTCTTGTTGTCGTGGACTGAATGTACACATCTTGTTTACCGTTGGCAGAGCATTCATTCTACCCTCTTTGTAGTGGGCTGTGGAAGTCACGAACTCCTTTATGCAGCTGGGAATCAAACTGACACAACGGTTTGATGTGGTTTGGTTCCTGCAGAGGTCCCAGCATGTGTTTTGGTAGGGAACAACAACACACGATCTCTCCTTTTGATAGTGCATTTCACCTTCTATCTTTATATCCTCCCACACGCTTCCTTTAAGCTTGTGCTTTCTTTGGATGTGTACGCTCCTTTCATTTACGCCGTAGTAGATGTGGTTTCTAATTGTGATCGATTTGTTTTTGATTGAGGTGAGTTTTTGGTCGTTCTTTGATCTTAGTTTTTTGTACTTCAGTCAGTGTGCTTTTATAACATAAAGCCGGTTGCACAACACACTCGATTGGACCTTTTCACCTTTTCTCTTTCTCTGAAGAACTCAGACACACTTCTCTCAGTTCACTCCTACTCTTCCATTCACTGCCTCCGTTCCCAGATAAAATTATAGGATTCAATGAGATGCCTGACTCAGCTATTGTAACCCACACAAAGAAGATATTTCAAGCTTCCTTTCTTTAGGATGCCTTGCTCGCTTTCTTATTTATTAGATAAAACAAGCTGTAAGTGAAAGAGAAAGATAAAACCTAACATTACATAGTAGCACCACACTAAAAATAGTTCCCTGTTCCCAACACTTAAAGCATTCAAAAAGGAAACTGATAACCAACTTGTTCCAAACCTATATGAAAATAATAGCTTTTCAAAGATAAATGGATAAGTGCAACCAGCACATTCTTCAAAAGATCTTCTTTTGTGTCCCACAGAAGAAAGTAAATCATACAGGTTTGGAAGGACATAAGGGTGAGCAAACGATGACAGAATGTTAATTTTTTGTGTGAAATACCCCTTTAAGTCTTGTACATGTGACTCCACTGAGAGAAATGGGGAATAAACAGCAGAATTGGACATTTCTGGATCTGTCCAGTACATTCGCTGCAGGCTTTCATAATAGCCAACTTACACAATGAGGTTACAACACTGAACACAATCCTGCCCGAAACCTGTTACCTAGCCCTGCTCCCACTGGATTTGCCATCACATGATCAAAACAAAGAGATCACATGGTCCAGCACATGGCTCACCATGACTCAGCACGGGGAACATAAACACATGCTGACCTTTTTACTTGTTACGGTTAGAAATCAAACTGTTCGCTTTGTTTCGCTGTTACCATACATGTTTATGTTTAGCTCACATTAGTTGAAGCATGTGTGGTTAATTTTAGACTCTGATTCTAATCTTGTCTTTTGCAGCCAAGCTTGTTCATCCTAGAAATAATTTTCATCACCAATAGTTGAATGAGTAAAAAAGGCCACATAGTTCAAGTGTCTCCACGGTCCTCATCACGTGTGGCCATTTAAAGTGCAAATTCACAATACAAGCAGCTGTGAAGGACTAGGACACGTGAGTGTGGTTATACTCAGTGTCCCGTGTGTGTGCCGAAGTTCAACAGTCACGCAGCCACTATTAGTGCTATAAGCGTTTAGGCAGGCTGGGGTTGAATTCTTGACGCTCAAGACAGACAAGGCAGAGTCAGACGGTACGGTTTCCATAGTAACGCCATGAGGGTGCCCGCCGAGCCCCCGTGTCTAGGTGTGTGTAGATAATGAATCTGAGCACTCTGGGTAACCCAGGTTGATCTCTCACAGAGATATGAAAGCCTCACAGCATTACCACTGACCTGCAATTACCTCATAACTTGCACTGCAGGACGGTTAATTACCTTTTATTAAAGCAGAGAGTGGACCCATATTGGGATGTATTATGCTGTGTCTGATCTACTGTGATAGAGAGCTAAATCAAAACAAAACATTAATGTTGAACCGCTCTGATGAAGTGTTCATGATGGGCTCACAATAGCAAAGTGAACAAAATTTTTATTTTTAAAGAGAAATTTACATTTCTCAGTGATCTTCAGTTAGTAAATCATGTGCACAATGTGCTTTAAATAAGGTAACAAATTAGTCAATTTTGTGCAAATGTGATTGCAACGAGGTAACAAATTAGTAAATTGTGCTCACAATTAACTTAAAATGAGGTAATGAATTAGTAAATTGTGTGCACAATGTGATTACAACAAGGTAACGAATTAGTAAATTGTGCTCTCAATTAACTTAAAATGAGGTAATGAATTAGTGAATCGTGAGCACAATGTGCTTTGAATGAGGTAACAAACTAGTAAATTGTGTGCACAATGTGATTACAACAAGGTAATAAATTAGTAAATCGTGCTCACAATTAACTTAAAACGAATTAACGAATTAGTAAATTGTGCACACAATGTGCTTAAAACGAGTTAAGGAATTACTAAATAGTGCTCACAATTTACTTAAATTGTTCTGACTGTGCGAAGAATTTGTGGCCATGAAATAAATATTTTTGTCCCCACATGCCATGTCTGGGGCCTCACAGTAGCCAATCATTTGAGTAAATGCTTCAGTCACAAGGCTTGTTGAGGCAAAGTCATGTGACTCTTTTGATGTGCATCAAGGAATTTATTTCGTAAATGTGTTTAGTTTACATCGCAGTTTGTCTTCTTACCAAAGTAAATCTTTTGTCTGTTTCTTTTTTAATTTAAAGGGGACATTGGATGCCCATTTTCCACAAGTTGTAATGATTCTTCAGGATCTTCATGAACTGTCTGTAACATACTTTGCTTAATATACCGCAATAGTCGTGTAAAACAACACCCTTTTATCCTTGACTAAAACAGCACTGTTCACAGCGACTCATTTTGGTGCATGTCTCTTTAAATGATAATGAGCAGCTGATCTCTCCACCCCTCTCTTTCTTGGGGCATGTCAACACAAGACAGGTGAATTGCGTCCTTGGACTATATGGCTCAGAGGTGGTCTTATTCAAATAGCTAACTATCTATGTAGAAACCAGCTGCAAATTGAAACGGCTTGCTCGATTGCACAGTTTCAAACTCATACAGCCCATAACAAACTGTGTGTTTTCTTTTCAGCTTTTCTGATTCCCCTTTAAAAAGTGTTTGTGCATTTTGAAATTTTATGTGCATCTTGGTGTTTACATCCAGCATTTTTATACAATATCCCAAAATTGGGATACAATGCGTGGATGGACACTTGGGTCATTATATTCACTTAATGGCACACCATTGACTTATGTCACTCCTTCAGCATAAATCAGTGAGATTTATGTTGAGATTTACATCTATTTTGTCGTCCATCTGATGTTTTTAAAAGAATGGATGCAAATAACAATTGTAAATAATGTTCAGTTTCTTGCACAGACCGATTTTTTCACTTCATAAGACCTCAATAGTTTGCAAGGAGCCGGGAAATAGGCCGCGAACATTCGTGCACTTTTTTGCAAACCAGTCCGACGAATCGCAAAGCGAAAACATGGGCCGTCCAATAAGAGTTGAGCATTACATCATGTGGCCAGAGCAACTGCTGTTACTCAAAAGGTTGACGCGGTGGCGCTAGAAGCTCAGAAGACCGTAAAAGCACCGACTTTCAACCAACATACAAAGAATATGGTTGTCGAGATGTTGCTGTCATTGGTGTTTGAACATAGAGATATATATGTATAATTATATTCATACAATATATTTTCTGTATATGTTTTTATGCAGCTCATTGTGTTTTTATAACAATAAAGAATGTTTATGACAAATGACAAGCAGGTAGCGTTCAGTCCATTATAACATACAAAGAGTGCTTGTCTGTCTATTATAGAATCAAAATCCTTTTTAGATCACAGTCAGAAGTTATTACAAGCACTCATTTAAAGGGGGGTTTGAGCAAAAACATTAAATGCATACATTTTGAAATGTAGCTTGATGATAATTGTACCTCTAATTATATTTTCCTGTAAGCAATATGCATAGTTTGTGTTTCTGATGAAGAACCAAAAGTTATTTATCTTAATTTAATGCTCATATTGAGCAGTGGATGATGTAAAAGCCATATACGAGATACATGAGCTACATGAGGAAAAATGCATTGCTGGTTGGCGCCACCTATCGTGCAGGCGTCAATTAGTAGAAGGCGATCAATCGTTTCACGCTCGGTGTGAAAGCAACGTACATCGGCGATTCGCCTCCCTTTTTCGCATCGCGCTCAGTGTGAAACCGAAGAAAAGAATCTAGCAGCTTGAGTTAACTGAATTTTTGGATACAATCACACTGCCGTCAGCAAGAACAAACAACCAGTCAGCACAATTAATCACAGATGTAGTGTAATTCATATCATTGACCTTAAAAGTGTTATGAATAAGTATGTTATTCCTCACTCATACCATTGCTCATTTGTGTTTAACGTCTGTCATGAGACACTGCTACTATCTATAGGCAGTGCTATCTTTGTAACAAAACCGGACCCCAGCACATCATGCGCCAGCTGGAGGGAGAACAGTTTTGTTAACTGACACGCAAGGGACATTTCAGTTTAAATGCCAGGGTAAGGTTCGAATTTTGATGGATATTTTGTAGACAATTGCTCACCGTTAAAACTAAATGTTTTGTGTTTTAAACAACTGAGTATTTATAAACAAAGAGCACAGGACCCATGATCAAGCAGGCTGCTAGACATGGATACTGTCAAGGTAAGAGTTGGAGACAGTGTCTTTGAAACAAACAAGTCTTTACTGCTAAGAGAATGCGAATACTTCAGGGCTCTTTACAGATCAGGCATGGTAGAGTGCCATCAAGAAGAGATTCACGTGAGGAACCTCAAAGCTCAAGGCTTCATAATCATGCTAGCTGTGGCCAGTGGTGAGAGACCTATTCTGAATGGTGAGGAGATTTTGGAAGCCATTGAATGTGCTGCTTTCTTCCAGGCTGAACCTCTTGCAAAGCATCTTAAGGATCTTCTCAATTCCGATAACTGCCTGCTCATGTACCAAGCCTCAGCCACCTATGGCTTATTGGAACTCAGTGAGAGTTCGGCACAGTTCATCCGCAATATGTATCGTGACCTGGAGGAGGACTTGAAGAAACTTCCTCAGGAGCTGATTGAACATGTGGAGTCTCTGGTTCCTAGTGTATTTGTGGCTGTGGGTTCCCACTCCACATGCTCTGTGGATGAGCTTCCTCTTGCCGCCACAAGAACTGTATGTTACCTTGATGAGGATGATGAAGAATGGAAGGTCCTCACTGCCTTGCCAATGGAGGCCAGCACCTCTCTGGCTGGTTTGACCGTTTTGGACAACCAACTCTATGTTGTTGGAGGTGTGCACGGTGTTGACAAGAGGCCTGTCGATGCTAGCTTTTGCTATGATGTTGTCACCAACACCTGGAGTTTGCTGCCAGGTCCCAGACAGCCAAGGTACAACTTCACCCTAATTGGGATAGAAGGTTGCCTCTACGCCATTGGAGGAGAGTCTGGAAGAACCACCATGTCCTCGGTTGAGATATATAATGTTCCCACAAAGGAGTGGAGCTTTGCAGCACCTTTACCTCGACCTGTCGCTGGGGTCGCATGCACCAAAGCCATGAGCCGAATTTTTGTGTGTCTGTGGAAGCCAATGGAGACTAACGAAATCTATGAATACATCCCAAACCAGGATGTGTGGGTTCTGGTGAGCACACTTCTGAAGCACCAGAGCTACGGGCACTGCATGGTGGCCCACAGGGACAACCTCTACATCATACGCAATGGGCCCCAAGATGACTTCCTGCGCTGTTTGATGGACTGCTACAACATCACCACTGGACAGTGGACGTCAATGCCTGGGCACTATGGGAACAGCAAAGGGGCACTGTTCACTGCTGTAGTGAGAGGGGACTCTGTGTTCACACTGAACCGCACCATGACTCAGGAGTACACCATCGCAGGGAACATGTGGAAACCTTGTAAGCAGATGAAGGGTTTTCCTAGGAATGGATCTGTGTGGACATTTCTACTCAGGATTCCAAAGGAGAGGAAAGAAGTGACAGCCTTAAAAGGACAGAACCTTATTAGCAATATTAGTGGCTAATAATTTGTTTTTAAGCCATTCACAGTGAACTTTGAATTTTCGGCACAAGATGTATCCCTATGGCCTTCACAACAAAAAGTCACACAAGAGTGCAAAAAAGTCACATTGCTTTGAACTTATTTTATTTGACAAAAAATGCACTGCATTGCATTAGTTTTTTTTTTATAAAAATGCAACAATAACATACGCTTTTTGGTTTTATATATATATATATTTATTTGGTAAATTGTAAATGGATTTCAATTTACTTTTCATCTTCCATTCCAAGAAAGTGACAACTTTTTAGCAGGTGAATTTTGTGCTGTCATTAAAGCAAGTTAAAAATTCTGTTATTATTTACTCATGTTTATCTTGTTCCAAACCTGTCTGACATTTATTCTTTTGCAGAACACAAAAAAGGATAATTAAATGAATATACAGTTGGATGAATTCAATACAAGCTCGTGGTAAAGTTTATTTGGAAAATCGTGACTCATGGTAAATTTCTCTTGGAAATTATATGGCTAGCGTGGTGGAAATGTTTGCTGACACTCTTGGGTGCCTTATTAAATGTTAAAATGAGTCACAATGTGCTTCCATTGTATTAAATTCACCCGCCCTGATATTCAATAAATGATTTCCTTTTGTGTTTTACAGAAGAAAGACAGCTATATGGGTTTGACACAACATGAAGCTAAATGAACAAAAACTAAATTTTAATTTCTCTTTAAATCCTTATAGTTAGATGAGTTGAATTTAGAATTATAACTACAACATTTTCTCAGAGAATGATAAAAAATTATGTTACACTGTAAGTGGCTTTAGCCCAGAAAAATGTTAGCGGTTTCCATCATATCTTGTTGTACATAGATTTTTTGTTTAGAATATCTTTGTTTTCAGTGGTCATCTCATATCACAAGTTTGTATTATTGCTGTATCAAATTTTGGCATGTTTAGATAGGTTTATGAAATGTTATTTGGCAAAAGGCACCTTGCAGCTTGAAATGCATTTAGGGACAGTTCTTTCAGAGCATGATTGTGTTGCCAAGATTGAAAGGGCAGAATTCAGATGCTTGTCAGATCCATGTGACATTTTGCTTGTGTCATGCTTTTAAAACTACCCAAGGTGACACTTTCATTCAACAGTCGTGAAACTTTGAGCTCTTTAATGTTCTTTACTTAAGACAGAGTATTTCATATAATTTTAAATTATTTACTGAAACCACATAGACTCGATTATTATAAACTGTTTAGACCATTTGCTTATGTGACGTTCTAATAAAATATTAATTTCTGTTTGTTTTCAATGAGACAATTATTATTGTGGAGAATGTGGAGTTACTCAAGACTCTGCAAGACTTTTGATTTTAAATTATATTGCATAAGCACCATTGCATAGTTTGCAAAGTATTTTCCTCTGACTATTTAGTGCAATAATTTGTAAAAATTGGATGGTGACCATCAAAGGAGGGCATAACGATATTGAGTAAATTCAACAGTCTTTTTATCTACTGCAGTGACACAGAGGTCCTCACGGATAGAAGAAACTACCAATGAGCATGAAATTCTACTGCCAAGTAGAAAGAGCTCCATGGGTAAGAGCTAAATACGTTTAGACTGAAAATAACATCATGTGGGTCACCTCAGGACAGAAACATTTTCGCCAGCCTGTAGTGCCTCATCCAAACCATGCTAGGAACTCGATGGGATGAAATGTCAGTACAACTGGAGCAGTGTCACATATCACATACAACTGGCACAATCTGTCACAACTTGAACCTTATTATTACTCTTTACTTATTATTAGGTTGGTGATTTGTAGCATTCTGACATCTTACTATTACTGTATGCACAAAATAAAAGTCTTGTTGGCTGGATCTAAAATTAGCTTTTGACAATGCCAAAAGTACACGCTTGGTTTGATGAATAACTAGAATATTACTGATTTGAATTATCTACAACATAAAAGTTCAGTAACTTTTACTAAATTAAAAAAATAGCACTTATAAAGTTAAGCCTTTTTACTTGTAGTGTTGCTCCATGTGGAGGAAAACAAAATTGAAAGATAACCAAACCCCAACGAAAGTGGACCTACTTTTATGAAAATTGTGAAATACAGTTGCTAAATCACTTGTTGATTTGATATTCTCAATTTTTCTCTTTTTCAAATCTGCATGCAAAGTCGCAATGAAACTGAAGTACACTGTAATAAAAAAAAAGTTGGGCAAACTTAGAAGTTTAAGGCAACCAGATTTCAGCAGATTTTTGAGTTTTCTCAACTTCTTGTTTTAAGTTTATACAACAAAAGTTGAGAAATTTCCAGTGTAGCTTTTCTTCCTTATTACACCATATGGTAGCCTATTAATCTTTTCCTCACAATTCTGACTTTAAAAAAAAAAAAGAAAAAAAAAAAATTCTTGCAGACTTTTTCTTGCTCAAAATTGTGATATAAACTTAGAATGAACTAACATCTCTGAGAAAAAAAAATATTTTTATTTATTTTATTTTAATATCTGTTTATTTCTCACAAGTCTGACATTTCAGAATCATCTGAGAATCGTAAGTTTACATCTTGCAGTTTGACTCTTTTCCTCTGAATTCTGAGTTTACATCTCACAATTTTTTTAATCTATCAGGGAATAAAAGACAAAGAAAGTAATTATAACATTTTAGCTCACAATTCTGCCTTTTTTCTCTCAATTGTGTATTTATACAATTCTCCTCTCAATTTGTTTGGGAGGGGGAAAAATTTAGATAAATTACCAATTGATCACTTTTTTTATTTTTTATCCATGGCGGAAACAAGCTTCCACATTTGAGGGAAACAGATTATTGAAAAAGATAAATGTAGGGTGGAGTCTTGTTTCTGTGCAGCGGTTGATTGGATGGAGGCAGATTCTGAATGCAAGCTTGTAGTTGATTGTAAGAAAGGGATGGAGTTTAAGTGGAAACAATGATTGGAGAAGTCTGTCACCAGAGGATTAAGTAGTCATTTTGATTAAGAATTAATGAATTATTCACAATAAGGCCAATAACAATAGCAATTAGGGTGAATTTTTATTTCATGCTGACTTTATCACCTCAAACATTCCCTATGTCCGATCAGAAAATGATACCACTTGTAAGCTGCTCTCAATTGTGAGGAGCTCCGCTAATGTAAACTATTTGCCTCCAAAGTTTAAAGTCACTTCAATCTTATTTTAGTTTCACTTCGCCTTGGGTGATTCAAAACTAGCCTATTGATCATTGCTGATTCAAAGCAGACTTGCAGACAACGCAGACAAATGAGGCTTATACTGTGAGTCCACCCTTTTGTTTTAGACAGAGAAACAACATCTGACAGACCACAATGACTCTCTAAACAATGCATGGAGTCATTCCCATGGTCGATGGAAGTTAACTCCGAAGGCAGTCATCTGAGGTCAGGCTTTTCTCAAGGGTATGCGTCCATCTCTGCATCTGTCCACTATGTGCCAAAGGTGGCAGCTAGATATCTCATAGGGCACATGAGGTCTCTCAATATAGCACCATTTGTGCCAGGCCAGAAGAGCCCCAGGGTGAGACAGCATGACTGTCTCAATCTATTCAAACGATTTCAAAATGACATGTCAGGACGGTAATGATAGTTTGGATTTTTATAGGAATATTGCTGCTTTCACCCTAATAACAGCTCTGGATGCACATGTTTGTGGCGCTAACGCTTTTGCTTAGCCACTCAGCTATGCAGCGGTCTGGCGGCCTCATGTACTGAAAGCACATGCACTCAGCCACCTTGTGACCTCAAACATTTGGGGATGAACAAATAAAAAGCATTCCACAACAGCTGAATTGGTTGTGTGTAATGAGAGACATGTGCCAAGCATGTGTTTTGGCCTGACCGCTCACTTCAATGAGCACCCACATGTAGGATCTTACAATCAGTGTAGCCACCTCTTTTTAATTTTTTTAATAATTGTGCGAAGCTTCCGGTGTCATTCGCTTCCAGTTATTTTTAGCTTGTTATGCTGCTTGATTTTGCAAACTAGTATTTCAGTCATGACACGATTTTCAGTCAGTAGTTTGCAACACACATTTTAATAATGAGCAATATAAATGTAAATGTAAATATAAATGTTACAAAAATAATGTCAATCTTTTGTTAAACCAAAAGAAATACAGAGAAGAAAACATGCTGCAGAGCAAAGTACGAAGACATGTTCTGCTGAACCTCAAAAGTGTACGACAAAAGATAACCCTGTAGCAGACCTAGACAGGTGGTGCTGGGGAGGAGGAGGGCTAGAGACATGACTGTGCTTCATCAGAATATAAAGTTGAGCTTTATAAAAAGAAGCAATAGATTTGCTGGAGAACCGGTGACGAGACAGCCAGTCAGCAGCACTGCTGTTTCATGAGTCATGAGTTTCATGACTGAACTTGGTATTTATCATATTATTTTAATTTGTTATGATAATCATAAGCACAGTTTGTAGTACAAATACTTTCACTGTTTACTGCACTTTGTTATAGAGCCCTGCATTTCAGCCCGAGCCCGACGTTTTTACGCCTCGAGGGCCGGGATTCGGGCAAATTTTCTCTTCGTAGACTTTCTCTCATTAGATGCGCCTTTAGAGAGAAATGCATCTTTATGGATTATGATTATGATTATAATGAAAGAGTTTTTGTTTTCGATTTGTTTTATTTTGGTAAGTAGTGACTTAAAACTTTCTATAGATATATTTATCATGTCTGTGAGGCATGTATTCGCTGAGTTTCGGTTGATTTTTGTGCTCTTATTCAAGACCGAGACGGCAGAAAGCGCATCATGTTTGTTTTCTTTATTTTAAAAAAGCACAATGTTTTGTTGATATTGTGAGTGCACACAAATAAAAGTAGACCCTTTATAGTTCCGAATGATCTATTACTCTTACCTTTAAAAGGAAAAATGACGGCAGATCCACTGAAAAAAATGCAAGTGATCGTGCCGGCATCGCAAAGCGCGCTTTAGCTTCCACTCTCCGCACAAACTATTGGATTGGATGCACATTTATCTGTTTAATGTTTAAACATTGTTATATGCTTGAACTGTAGATTTTGTTTTAGGCAAGTCAGGATGATTTGAGAAGGCTAAATTGATCAAACATAGACTAAGATCAGCTTACTGTATGCCGCTGGCCGTTTGGTCGTTACAAAAACTTATAACTAACAAAAAATTCTCCAAACGTTCTTCTGAATAAAAAAATCGAAACGAAATATAATCACTTTGCCATTACATACATATTGAACTATTTCAATAGCTGAAACAGTAGTATAAGCTGTTTTGGGAGAAGGGGAAAAAAAGACGGGCTCGGGTCGGACTCGGGCCAGTAATTCTGATAAGCTGAGGCCCGTGCAGGGCTCTACTTTTTTTCTATTTATTTTTCTAGAGCAGCTAATGAATCAGAAGTCTCACATCTTCAAAGAAAACAGCTTCCGCTTTGCAATATAATATGGATAGGCATCAAATCACCGTACTTAAAAATGTATGGTGTTTTGTAGTTGTTAGTAGGCTACACTACATTCTAAAAAAAGTCCATAAAAAATACTGTAAACATGAAGTAATTTTCCATATAGATTTTTTTTAAGATGTTTTACGTATTTTGAATTACGCATTGCACTTATGTACTGGTAATTTTCTGCCAGGACATTTGGCCACATTCACTAAGCATGTGTGCACACAAATTTGTGCGTGAAATCTGTGTACGAACGCTTCAACAAACAAATCATGATTCACCAAAAGCTTTCGTACTAAAATTTATTCTAAATTTACAAAGAAATACAGGAACACCTGAAAGAACACATACACAAAAAGGCAGGAGAATTCATCACAATACAATTTCTTATCGCTCATATCTTCAGTAGCATTTCATAACCTTTCACAATTCTTGATCCAAAAAAAAAAAAACACAGCAAATGTCCGTAAACACAGAGTAATTAAATTTGTATTAACTTGTGGGAACTCCTCTTGCTTTACTCTGTGGAGATTTATAATGCATTAAATAGACTCAGATTTGTGATTTACAATTTGCAAAGTTAAATTTTTGCGAACAAGTTTGACAGATTCAAAAAACCCAAAGAGATTAAAGACTCAACTCAAACGATTAATTTGCAAATCCGATATTGCTGACATGTAGCTTATGTTTCCTGCTGGGGTTTTTTCTTTTCTTTTCACACTTGCAAATGTTAGGAAATGGTCACTGTGATGCTATAGTGTTGTACCAAGGGTTAGATAGGATTCATTCATTAATGATGAATAAAATATGTCTTATTGTAATATATTCATGGTAACTTCTCTAAGCATCACTAACAGTTATGTCCAGATGTCCACAAACATATTTCTGTATTTGTTTTTTAACAGCAAAGTATATGACATATTAGTATGCCTTTGCATCTCTTTTGCTTCTTATGAGTGTCGCATTTCAATATAAGCCCCTCCAGCAACAAAGTATGTAGGCCTACTACTGTACATGATTTCCTTTATTGTTCGGATCAGTGAGCATTGTTGCCTGTGGAAAACAAGAATATAGGGATTACGCCTTTTAAGGGTCTGAAAAATGGGCTTTACATGAACCAACTGAGAAAACAAAGTCCTTTTCATGCTCTTGATTTGATTGCTAAGCTTATTTGCGAATCACATATAGCTTGTTTATTGTTTTGCTGCTCAAGTCCCACTTAAGATATAATGAAATGGCCAAGTTCTCTTGTTCTTCTTTTAATGACATGGTTTGAACATACAGCAGAGCTTACCAGTTTTGTTTTGGGGAAACGATATCCAGGCTTTTACCTTAACAATGGTAGATTAGTGCTGAATGACTACCACTTCATTGGGTGATATGTGCACAGGATGTGTGCACTGACAGATCTGAGCGGACACACATGCCTTGAGGCTTGCAGGAAATGCTGGCTATTGATCAGGGTCAAATGCTACTGACATCATCACATACGAGCGACGTGTCAAAACAAGTGGGCTACGTCCTCATTGACCTCCTTCCTTCGGATAGAGAACCAGATGCGACTATTTCAAATATTTATTTGAGGATCTGTCAGGGTCACCGCTTAATGGGGAAGGAAGTGTTCAGAAATATCAGCATTGTATTTCTGTCTTTTCCCAGACATGAACATCTGCCATTAAGAGAGATGAATGAAGTCCATACAGCACTCTTTTAAAGACACAGATCCCATATCCAAAAGATATGAATTGTACAAATAGATCGTAGAATAGAAATGTAATTTATATTAACAAAATTTTTATTTATTTATATTTCATTAATTTAATTTATACTCAATTCATTGCAGTAACTGGTTTTAATTCATTCATTTTAAATATCAAAAAAGTCATATTTATTTGTGACACTCCGTGTAACATTAGCTGATTTTTTTAATTAATAAATTTTTATATTAGCATAAATAATACATCAAAAAAAATGTAAAAGGGTTGCAAGTAAAGATGTGGTCGCATTTACAATTTCTCTGTGAAATTTTGCAAGCAAAATCCACAATCAGGAGTTTCGCATAAAGGTGAAGAAGTTCTCCATGCTAATTAATGAATGAATTTGATTTATATTGTAATTGTGCTGTAAATTTGTGTGAAATCATGTGAAACTCCTGATTGCGCAGATTCCTATTGAAATTAACAGATTTTGCTTGCAAAATTTCACAGAGAAAAGGTAAACGTGACCACAACTTTACTTGCAACCCTGTTACCCATTTTTGGTTGAATTATTTATTTATTTATTATTAAATTTATGTGTTTAATTTTGAGGTTCATTAAATTGTTTATTTATTTATTTTTAGTATTATGCTAATCACCAGGTCCAAATTTTTATAACAGGGTTGTGAAATGGAAAATCTCAAAACAGGAAAGAATGCCCTCATTTTTAGGAGTTTCAGGCCCTATTTAGTATTGTATGCATGGAGAGTGTTGTGTGTTTGGATGTGTGTGTTTTCAGGGAACGTGTCCAACCAGAGCCCAGCTGTGATAGATGACAATAACAAACTCTCAGCAGGCGTGCGGAAAACAGGAAGAGGTGCTGGATGGTAAAGGGGGATTTAGGGTCCATGCCTCACAACAGGAAGTTCGGGGGAAGTTTTGTCAGTCTCCCTGTTTTGATGAGGTCACTTGGTCCAGGCTTGATTGTATTTGTCAGGACAATGACCATTTTAGCTGCTGAATATGTAGATTTGTAAGGCAAACAATGAATCTGATTCCACAATTGTTAATGCTAGAAAAGGCCTTTTGTGTATGTTATAGAATTAGTATAAATTGTTTTGTCTGATGCACAATACTGATTAAATGCAATGTTTTCTCAGTGTTTGTTTACATCGGAACTAGTGACTATTGCTGAGTATTTAAATGATGTTTGCTAGCGTGTAGTAAGGCTACTGCTGCAGTGGGGATCAAAGTAAGGAATTGGGTCAAACTAAATAAAGCCATTGCCACTGACATGGGCGGAACAGGTCACACAGTTACATAGTCATTACAGCTTCTGTTACACTTACTCCAAAATTCACCCTAGATTGACCCTATTCTGACTCCTCAGATTGAGTCACATGAGGTCAAAAGCAGCTTGATGGTATTTGAGCTGGCAGTGTCAATTGCTCCCTCTTTTTTTTAACTGAGATATTACACCAATGTAATGAGTGACAGCAATGACATCCCATGTGCAAAGTTACATTTTAATGAAGCCTAGTTTTAAATGTAAATGTGTAAATGTGGATTTTTCTATATTTGAAAAGTCTGGTTCTGAAACATATGTAAAGATTTCTGATGACTCCATTTTCTACATCCTGTGTCAAACTGATTTTATGCTTTCCTTCTCTCTACATTTGCCATAAAGTTGCTCATTCAGCTGTCATGGGACACATGGGTGGGGGTGCAGGGGTCTCCATTTGTCATGAATGGCTCTAAATGCAAACGAATGCGCTGCATAAGGGAAAGGAGGGGGAGGGTCAGGAAGCGGCTTCATTCAAGTGCGTCTTTTGACATACATAAGGTGTTCATTACCAACACTATGGTTTGGAGTTCATCCAGAAAAGAGGCTCTTTATTCATCTACTTCACACATACAAACGACTCAGTCATCAAGTTAGAGAAACAAATCTACAGGAAAGTCCAGGTATGCTGTGTTCTTATATTATTTTTGGAAAGATTTTCCTCACTTTATACAGAAAAATAATAGATAGATAGATAGATAGATAGATAGATAGATAGATAGATAGATAGATAGATAGATAGATAGATAGATAGATAGATAGATAGATAGATAGATAGATAGATAGATAGATAGATATTTGATCAGATTTACTGATGATTTGATGACAAGTCTTTGAAACGTATCTTTGCTGAACTTGCATTACTGGAAATGGCTGCAATGGTCTCTGAGTGGACTGACTGGCTTTCAGAAGTACTTTGATTTATTGCTGGGTCAGTCCCTCTGGAGCACCCTGGGGTTAAGAGTACCGCTCAAGGACACAGTTGAGATAGTTCATGGAGAACCCCTTGCTGGCTGAACCGGCTGAACTCGGTTATAAGCCTGGATATTTCACCACAAGACTAGACCACATCCAAACTCAGCCTCACCAGTCTGGTTCATTAGACTAATATGAATTTAACTCACTTGTTCTTTGTTTACCATCCCTAGACATAGTAAAGAGACAGTGAAGAAGCACTGGACTGAGCCTTTCACAGCTGGCTCTGAGTGTGTAGAGAAAGAGAACAGGCCATTCTGACTCAGCCTGGCACTGCCGGGCTGTGAGCGACACTGACAGAGTGCCATGAACTCACTCACCCATCTATAGCGCTACACAATGATCTGTATCCTTTAGACAAGGCCATCAATTCGCTGATAGCAGACCGTATGAGGATTTGTGCTTTGCTGCCTGCTCCACATATGCTGTGGTGTGGCAATAGATCAAGGCAGGAGGATTACGGTTAAATAACCTGTCATATCAAACGGGCTAAGAGCTTTGGGACAGACAAGAAGGAAGTGACATACAATCCATTGACAATCCTCTTGAGTCAGATTTTATGGGTACATACCGACCTACTACACTCGCACTGATGGTCGAATACCAGAGAAGAGCTTATTTTAATGAGCATATTGTTGAGTCAGATGGGAAGCTTTTGTGAGAAAAGTCTCAAGAGTTTTATTTCTGTGCTGAAAACTGATAGGTAGTTTGCTAGGAGGTTTTCAGCTCTCTGAGGATTTGTTATTCAGTCTGGGTTTCAAAACGTACCATTTTGTTTGTCTTTTTGTTCAGATGAAGCTGTGGCTAATTAAAGGTAGCTACATTGCTAACTCAACTATTTTTCAATACCATGACAGTAACACAGATATTTTAAAAGTGGAGTTTTTCCCAATAAGCCAAACATTCTGTTCACCCCGAAATGAAAATTCTATCATTTACTCACCTTCAAACTTGTATTATGCAGAACTCAAAAGAATATATTTTGAAGAATGTTGGGAAACAGTTTTGGTGACCAATGACCTCCATTTTTATGGACCAAAATTTTTTGTATATTAAATTATTATTTTTTAAAATAAAAAAAGCAGAAATGTATTTACGAGTTTTGAGCTGTGTAGAGTAGTGCTTGTTGTTTGTTGTTTCTCCAATCACAAATGCAGACATGGTAATATTTACGAAGAAGACAGTATAAGTCATTATAATCAGTAATTATGTCCCCACTGGATGCAACAAATGCCTCGTTTGTAATAGTTTTTATGGTTTTAGTCCTGTCGCGCCAGGACACGGTATCACAACATGGTAAGAGGCATAACATTTCCATCTCACGCTTGAGGTATTCGGCCAATCACAACGTACTGGATAGCTGGCCAATCAGAGCACACCTCGCTTCTCAGAAAGATGAGCTTTGTAAAAATCGACGCGTTTAAGAAAGGCGGGGCATAGAGGAGCAACAATAATGTACAGTATGTGGAAAATGATGTGTTTTGAACCACGAACCACGTAAACACTTTGCATTACACCAAATACACAAAGTAATGTTCTTTTTAGCAACGTCATATGACCCCTTTAATAGCGTAAGCTGAGATAATGATCCAGAATTGAATTCAATGGAATTTGATTAGTTTTAGCAAATTAATTTGTTTAGATTTATTTTCAATTAACTGATTTAGGTGGAAAATCATTTGTTTTAATCAATTAATAGTGTCTCTGTTTTATCACTTTTTAAATTATATTTCTTTTTTCTATTTTACTGTGTAAAATATATTTTGTTAAAGCTGAAGTGTATAATTTCACCAAATGAAAATGCAAAAATATCAACTGTTTTCAAACAGGTTTCCCCCAACCCATCTACCATTGGCCAGACAAACAGATAGCTCCGCCTCTAAACTCACACTATTGGTTCAGCCAACTGTTGCTAAATCAAGCTGGGGTACATTTTAAATAAAAAACAACACTTCAGCTTTCAGTACTGTTGCCAGACTGTGGTTTCTAAGTTACATAATAAGGGTGTGTTAGGTGTAGTATAGTTAGTTGTATTTTAGTATTAATTACTGTTGTATTAATGTTAATGTAGGCATTTTGTACATCTGAAAAGATTTTATATAAAAATTTGATAAAAGCATCAACAAAAATAAAATGTTGCCATTGCAACTTACTGAAACAAGTTTAAACTGAAGTTAAATTACTAAAACTATTTCTATGAAATTATTACTAAAATATTACTATTAAAATATTACTAAAGGAAAATTGAAAAAGCTAATTCTAAATATGAACTCTTTCCCCACCAAACATGGAATTTTCCGGGTTTCCACGTTTTCACTGTTATATGCTAGGGGGCGCTATTACGTATCTCCTGAATGAGACCAGAATCTCCTGATCAAAAACACAGGCGAGTAAGACGCAGACATGAGCAATCTCATATGTAAGCAGATGCATATGAAAAATAATGCAATCATCAACAATAAAAAACATGTAAATCAAAACTGCCTGATGTTATAGAATGAAATGTTGATCCAGGAAGTGGTAAAGGACTGTGCAAGTGCAAGCGATCTACTACATATTTGCTTTGATCATCATAATGAATATGATCCAGATGTAGTCTTTGATAAAAAACACAATTTTCTCAGCTTGAGAAAACACAATTTTTCGGTTTGCTTAAAATGTTGTTTTTTATGAAACTTACCCACATTCAAGTATTGATGACAAAATAATTTGTTGTTGTTTAAAAGTAGAGGCTCTGTTCTTTAGTGATGTATTGCAAGTTCAGATATTCATACAACAAAATATTGTGGGGACCATGGAATTTTAGTGAAAATCATCAAAAATGCTGGCGGCGACTGGCAACCTTTTTTTTTTTTAAACGCTGGCGGGGAAAGAGTTAATAAATACTATAACAGTGTATAAAAGAATACTAAAATAACTCTTTTTAAAAACATTTTGCACAGTTTCATTAACAAAATTGCATCAGTGTGGTTAGCTATTCACTTTATTAGATTACAGCCATTTTTTTAATTATGAGTAGCATGAAGCTTGGCAAGTTCAAATTAGCTTTCCCAATACTATGCTAACCAGACCAGGCTGGGACATGTAGACACACAAACTCCCTCCAACCCAGCTCATCCTCCCTGCATCCCAAGAAACCAGCATAATCTCCGATTCAAGTGCTGAATGACATCTCTTCCTCTCGCTCACTCTCCAACAGAATGACCTCATGCCGGAAACCAAGCGCTCCGCCACCATGAGAGAGAGGAGGCCTTTTGTTCGTGAACACAGTGGGCCCCTCAACAATCACCCAGAAATTTTTCTCACCCAGACAGGCAACAGATGAAAGGGCGGGAGAGGAAGCCAGAGAGATGGCGGAGAGTTATTGTACCAATAAGCAACCTCGCACATCACCGGCAATCATTTACTGCTGGCATTCGCTCGCAGACATTCTGCTAATTGACAATCTGACACATTGATTCCCAAGTAAACAACTTTAATCATATTAGCCAGCGATATAAATTATGACAAGTCAGCAAAATCAACTATATCAAGTCCGATCGGCTGCAAAACAATGCACAATTGACGTCGTAGGGCGTTTTAATGAGGTTTGTTTCCCACAAGACGAGTGGAACCAGAGCTCCGGCAGAGCTCCAGAAATTCTCCTCACTATCCAGCCGCTAACAAAGGTTTCTCTGAGGTAACTACGATGACCTCACTCACTTACATGGTGGGTGTCGGGGTCCATTTTAAAATGCCCTTTTCACATGGTGTGTTTTCTTAAATCTTTGGGCTCTCCAAGGCAGCCCGGCGCAAAGCCACCTCCCTGGAGCCAAAATGTCTGGGAGCTCCGCAGAGGAACAAGCAGCAGTTTTACACTGACAGGTCCTGTCGAGTTTAGAAATAAAACCCTCATCCATCAAGTTCTACACGGTCTTGAGTATCGTCAGACAAGACCGGTGTTGTTCGCAATCACCCTTCACAACAATGTGCAGAGTGTTCAGTTCTGTTTGCCTTTCCCTCATAGAAAGGCTTTATTTATAGGCTCTATCTGAGGTAACTGAACATGCGTATGGCTCAAACAAATGTTGCATTACTATACTGCTGTTGGTGTGTTTGATGTGCTACAAAGTTGGCAATGAAGAAGAGAAGACTGTCAGAATTTTCAAAGGGAGATGTCTTACTGATGGCTTTTGAAAGTCGATCTTTGTGACTTCAAGCGAGGCTCTATTGAATTACTCCGGCTGTGCTTAAAGTCAAGCTGCATCAGCTGCTAGCTAATTACTTTTGACTTATTAATGATAATGTCACTTATAATTTGCACTTTCAAGAGGAACATTTTGTTGCTCATTAGTCAAAGCTCGGGAGACTTAACAGCTCTGTTAGGTAGTTTTGACACCTAATATTTAGGCGTTACTATTTCATTTAAGTATCATCTCTTTCTCAGATGTTTCTTTTGCAATTCCTGAGGAGAATAAAAATGAATGTGGCAACTGTTGACATTTTAAGCACATAGAGTTAAAATGTATAGCTCAGATAATTTGGTGTTGGAACTTTTGACTTTGAGTGTTTATTAAAAATCTGTGACTTTTGATCACCGACTCCTGTATCTCCATAAAATCTGAGCGCAGAGTGTCTTCTGAAACTCTGAAGTAGACATATTTAAGATTAATGTGGTTGTTGAAAAGCATAGGAAGTAGGAGACAAATACATTTCAATTTGCACTCCATTTGATCTCATTCTGTCTACTACAAGAATCGGCTGATCTCATTAGTTTTCATTCATATGAAATGTTTACATTTTGGATATATCCTGAAAAGTACATTATGCGTATTGGAAGAACTTAAAATGTAAAAGTATTTAAATGGGCACAGCAATTGAAGTAAAATAAATAATAGCGGTCTTATAATTTTTAAATAAATAATATAGTTAGATTTTACTATCATTTTACTATCAAGAGCAGTAAATGTAACTTGGTTAAGTTATTGAATCCTTCTACACAAGCTGAATATGGTACCTGTTTATACCATATTCTGTTTATCCCCCCCCCCCACACACACACAAACTGCACTACTGTTCAAAAGTTTGAGGTCAAAAAGATTTTTTTCAATAATGCATTAAAACGATAGTTCACCCAAGAATGAAAATTCGGTCATTAATTACTCACCCTCATGCCGTTCCAACCCTGCAAGACCTTCGTTCATCTCAGGAACACAAATTAAGACATTTTTGATGAAATCAGAGAGCTTTCTGATCGTCCATAGACAGCAACATAACTGATATGTTCAAGGCCCAGAAAGGTAGTAAGGACCAGTGTTTGGGGTAACGCATTACAAGTAACGTGAGTTACGTAATCAGATTACTTTTTTCAAGTAACTAGAAAAGTAATGCATTACTTTTTAATTTAAGAAAAGAATTGAGTTACTTTTTCAAAAAAGGAACACCAGTTACTTTGTTTTCCCATTTATTGACTGACAAGTCTTCTGTCCTCATATTGGGAGAAATCGTAAGTGTAGAGGCGTTGTGTGCGCGCTGTGTGAACATGATGTGACTGTAGCTCTAGACTAAATGTGAATGTGCATTAATTCATCCCACTCGCAAAACAGATTTAGTATTCATCAAAATGAATTAAAACAGTGAAATGCAAACTCAGAATATGACGCAAACTGCAATAATTAAATATATTAAATAACACATATGTATCTAATCCCATTTTATTAACCAATGTCTATTGAGCAATGCTAAAACTGCTGATAATACTGACGACCTTATATATGGATGCTTAGATAGGTGTCGTGTTCCTATAGGTAGATGGGATCAGCTGAGAGTCAGCGGATGCGAGCTTGACTAACGTGACCTGCCAGAACTAACGCTACGCTCGATTATTCAACAATTTCTTCTCTTCTCTGTCAGTTGACGCGTGTTCACGAGACAAAACACTTTTTTTGGGTGAACTATCCCTTTATAGATGCATTAAATTGATGAAAAGTAACATTAAAGACAGTTACAAAGATTACTATTTTTAAATGAAGTGCTGTTCTATTGAACTTTCTATTTAGTGCTAATGGGATCATGTTGCCAATCAACAACTGAGATATTAAAGAGATCTCATTTGTGATTTTTCTTTTTGGACTGTTACTGTTGAATGCCCCTTAACTGTAAATAAGACTATTGAGCATTCACATTTGTATGAGAGAACACTGAACAACAGAGAGAGAGAGACAGAGAGTTTCTCATTTACTGTAACTGTGAAACGTCTGCAATGGAAGCAAACCAATGATTAAATAATCATCGGCCTTTATGCAGTTACAGTTTTCTTTTCAACAGTTTCTCTCATCTGGATTCGCACGAGTTCAATATTCAGGTGGAAAATATTCAATCATAGGAATGAAGCCAATCCCTGGCCTTAATGTAACTCTATGACACAATGCTTGTCGAATCTCACAACATAGAACACAATGGATATCCAGGGCGCGTGCCAGAGTGGAACACTGAGACCCAAACATTCCACCCCCTTCCCACTGTATGCAGCACTGCTGCTGGAACTGCTAAACCCAAACCCTCACATTTAATAAGAAATCATGATACTGTACTGGGAGAATGAACTCTCCATCAAAAGGCAGAGTGACAACTGTAACTGTTTTTGGGTTTTACCAAGTTCTGAATTATCACAAAGCAGGTCTGAATGCCTAGAATTTTGGTTGATATAAGGTGAAAACTGACTAATAACAAGTTAAAGGAATATTCTATGGAAACGTATTTCTGCCACAGGATAAACTGAAAGTCACAATTACCTTTTTTATTTTTTATTCCTCAGGGGGAAAAACAAACATTGTGAAATTTAAACTTAGAATTTTGAGAAAAAAGTCAGAATTGTTAGATAAACTTTAGGCCCCGTTTACACTAGTACATTTTCGTTTTAAATTAGGGTGACCATACATGCCATTTTTCCCGGACGCATCCTCGCCAGGATTTCTATATTGCCTAAAATATCTAGGATTTGGCTTAGTTTGTGTGTGCAGACCAATCGGTGTATGACATCGGTCCCTTATGTTTTCGAAATGCTCTCGAGGTACTTTGGATCAAAGCGATATAGAAATCCTGGCCAGGACGCGTCAGGGAAAAATGTCACATATGGTCAACCTATTTTAAACCGCATAACTTTTGCTATCATTTACACTACTCCGGTGTTTTCGAGTTCGAAAACTGAGACTTTTAAAAACTCTGCAGGCAATGCTTTAGTTTGAAATCTCTGGGGTTGCGTAAACGGACCAAAACTGCGAATTTTGAATTTCTGCCCACATTCCCTATATAATAACATCATGCTCGTTATTGTACCCATAGATATGTATGGGTAGATTCCCCATTCGACCGCTCCAAGCACGCAGACGCGTCCGCCATCTAAATGATAGGAAATTTACCTAAACATATCTATGGTTGTACCTGCATGAATGGTCATGTGACATGCTTTTTCAGGTGTGTAGTGTAAACGGAGATCGTTTCTGAAGTGGAGCGGAAGCGCCAGTGTAAACAGGGATTGTTTTCATACAAAAACACCGTTTTAAAACAAAAACGCACTAGTGTAAACAGGGCCTTAGTATTATGAGATGTAGACTTAGAATTGCAAGAAAAAACTCATAATTTTGAGTTTACCAGAAGTATGAGTTTTCTCATAATTCTGCCAATTTTCTTAGACAAAAGAAGCACAAGTGCTTTCAATATTGATAAGAAGAATGGTCTTGAACAGCAAATCAGCATATTAGAATGATTTCTGAAGGATCATGTGACACTAAAGACTGGAGTAATGATGCTGAAAATTCAGCTTTGCAATCACAGAAATAAGATACATTCTAATGTATATTAAAATAGAAAAAAGTTGTTTTGAATTACTAATATTTCACAACATTACAGTTTTCCCCCGTATTTTTAATTAAATAAATGCAGGCTTGGTGAGAAAAAGAGACTGCATTCAAAAACAAAACCAACCCCAAACTTTTGAACAGACAGAAAAATGGATTAACACTTTTAAGAGCCCTTCAAAAAGTAGCCTACACAACACTAGTAAAACACCTACTTTAATAAATAATTTTTTTCTGTTTTATATGTTGCATAACAAAAATTTGTATTTTTTCAGAATGCATGAAATACTTTTAAATGGCCGTCGTGGGTCAAAAGGCCATGCTAACTAGCTAAAGCATGTCCCCTTCCTATGAATATACTTACAATATTTGTTTAGGAACATTATTTATCCCAAATAGCCACCATTAACTACTGTTTAATATAAGATCCTCAGTGTTCACCTGTTTGCTACTGCTTTGCGACATGCTACACAACTTTTGTTTAAGTTTAACTTACTAAAATGATTAAAGGCTGACAACAGTGTCTAAATCCTCTGAATTCCTTACTTTGTAGCAATCTGTTCAGTTTGTTTTGTTCATCAGATACAATAAGGATTCAAAGTAGGTCTATGTTAACTGCCACATGCTAACTAATATTTCAAAAGCTAAATGAACAGATTGTTTGCTAATCAAGGTGTCGTTGTAGAGCAATTGGCAACATTGTTGGTCAGTGTATATGTAAATGAGGTTTATTTTCATGTGTGAATGTCAAAAGATCCTAACTGGAGGTCGTTTAGAGCTGTTAAACTCCATACAAAAGCAGGCTCCACCTATTTACATTTCTATACTGAAACATGAATGATGTTCTGTGGAAAGAGTCCAGCACTCATTGGACATTACTTTAGGCCATTTTGATGCTTAACGGTTATTCATATAGTGTAATGTTTGCTATGCTAGCAACCATTTGAAGGGCAGTCTGTCAGAGCAGGTTAGACTTCATTGCTATTGTTGGCTTAGATACCCCTGCCTTTGCATAGGCTTGGATTTACATTGAAATCATCAATAAAACTGAGGTTATTTAGGGCTTATTTAAATTATAAGTGGAACGTAATTATAGTGGGGCCCTTTTGAAAGTGTGGAGAGCCTGAATAATGAAGAATTACAGTCCTCTCTCCCTTTTTCCCTCTTTTCTCAGTGCAGTAGTGTGGTTTGAGTCTCGTGTCTGAAAATGATGGGGTGTAACATCTCTCTCTCTCCCTCGCTAGTTCTCCCTGGAACATCTAGTGCCAGCGTGTCCTCGATTCACCTGTCTGCCGTACTGCAGCACTCTTAAAGGAACACCGCCCCTCTCTCTCTGGCTTTTTCAAAATGTAGTCACGCTCTCTTACTACAGTCAGACAGTCACGCTTTGCTTCCTGCTGCCTACTACTGCAAAACTGGCAACAGCCCGGGTTTAAGTGATGCTACTCCTGTCATAACAAGCATTTGTACTTTTTTTTTTTTTTTTGGAAACAATGAATTTATTCAAAACAATCTGGATGTGATACAAAGGGAATTTTCAGGCAATTATAAAAGGTTAAAATAGAAGGCATATACATGAAGTGAAATGTTTTCAAAACAACAAAAAAATTGTATATATTTATATATACAATGAATCTGAGACAAAAAATATGTTATCTGATGTTTTATATATATATATATATATATATATATATATATATCTCAGATTTAGTTTTTATTTATTTATATGTGTGTGTGTGTGTATGTATATATATATATATATATATATATATAATGTCAAGGTTTTTTTTTTTCATCTGACACACATACCCTAAATGTGGGTCACTGTCTATCCAAGTTTATGTCTGAAATAATTTATTCTTAGTTAAACATTATGAGATTATGTTGAGTAAGATCTTAAATATACATGACTGAAATCAATATGCTTCTTGCTCTGTGTCTCACTCTTTAAATATCATTCTAATTTAAATGGGCGTAGTGGAGATATATGACCTCTGGTCTCTCTTTGTCTTTCTTGTCCCCTGTCCTTCAGGGCTCAGTGGGATGTCTGCAGACTTGCGACTGGCGGAGGAAGAGTGCAGCCCTCAATTTTGTGTCTGTGAGTCTGTCTGTCTGTGTGTGTGTGTGTGTGTGTGAGAGAGAGAGAGAGAGAGAGAGATGGGGCCGTGGAGTGAGTTAACAGAGTGTCTGTGTGGCGCTGCCGGAGCTGCATTCCCCATCACCACAACGAACCCACTGACCTGCACACGCAGCCACGCCTTTCTCCCAAACTACACATTCACACAGACATGCACACAACAGAGACTAGAGCACCCTGCTGGAAACACATGGAATTTTCACTTTGGTCTAGTTTTTATTTATGCCTTTATTTAATTATTATTATTATTATTTTATTTTTTTTCAAAATGCATCATTTTCAATCATTATTACTTCACAGAAGCAGCAGAACTGAAGAAGACAGCTTGGTTTGCTTATGGCAAGCATGCTTAAGATTTTGGTTGATCTAATATTCTTATATATCTGTCTGAATATTGTCCATATACACTTTTGCTCTTATTTTCATATGCACCTTGTAGAATTTGCTAAATGTTTATTCATTATTATTATTTGTTATTGATTTATGTTTTTTAAAATATGAGGGGTCATAAAATACATTTGTTTTATTTAATACAGTGATGATGAAGCTATTTTATGAAGCTATTTTTCAGCATTTTTTTTTTATTTAGGCACTTAGTAACAATAAAGTTTTTACTAAAATGCCTAGTTACACAAATGCTTGTTTTGCCTTTAAGTATGTTTTTATGTTTGTTTCAAATATATAATTTATTAATATAATCAATTAATTTTAATGTAATTATATGTGTGTGTATAATTATGTACCCTATACTATTATTATGCTTTATATTTAGAATATATATGGAATATATAACGTATAATAATAGAGAGGACAAAGTTTATAATTTTTTATATATATATATATCTATATAAGAATATATATATATATGTGTGTGTGTGTGTGTGTGTGTGTGCGAGAGAGCATTGTCGTATGCATGAATTATCTCTTTTCTTTCTACATATATTTATGTGTGTACTATATCATATGTGTATGCTGTGTATTTATAAATAATATAAATATACAAAAAATTATAATATAAATGTTTAAAATATATTTAATATATAATAGGGAGCATGAATTATAGATAAATGTAATAATATATGGAAAAAAAACTAAAACATATTGATTTTCATTTATTCATAATCAATTGTTTTATTTACTGTATTTTGATTTTTTATGTACGTATTTATTTACTAATTATTATACAGATTCTGCAAGGGGTTTGCAAATTTATAAGCACAACTGTACCACAATAATGGCAGTTAATCACCTTTTTTGTGCTTTGTTATCCACATCTGTGCTTTCCTTCGTTGTGCATCTCCTTTGAATGTTATTCAAGTGTAGTTTGTACTTGCATCACCTTCTTATTTACTTTCTCCCGCTCCCCCTCTATCTTCTTTCAGAAGCCACAGTTGCAGTGGAAAAGCTCAGAAACACAGAGACTCTGTGCATGAACAGGGCTTCTTTTCTTTAAGAAACACAAACTGTTTTCTTAGCCTCAAAGGTCCAGAACAATTTGGGTCCTAGTGGACAACAAAATCTCTATTACGTCCCCGTTTCCCTCATCCGTCCAGCTCTGACTCACCCACATGCATTCACACTTGCATGGAGTAATTCAGGCTTGTCTATCCATCTCAAGGAAAACTTTAGCGTTTTCCAGTCAGCGGACAAAAGCCTCAGTGTGCACACTCGTACAATGAATGTTGACTCTCGCGAACTCCTTAGTTTTTGCCCTGGAAAATTCATGCTCGTCCATGTGCGCGGGCTAAAACTGAAAGATAAGTTCCATTGCAAACCACATGGCCATGGAAAATAAATAGTCGCACAGGCCAGTTCATACATAAAGCCAGACTGCAGCTTTGGCACGGGCCTAGTGCTAACATAGCTAATGAATCTAACCCTGCTGGGCACCCGCTCGCTTAATGTAATTACTTTACAGACCTCATCGAATTAGAATCAAATTTCATTCAGATGTGGGATGGCCTGGCTCTTGGTCTGGATGACCAGCGAGAGAGCGAGTCGAGCTGTCTGACATTGTATCAGGAGTTGCTGCAATTAGCAGGGTTAGAGAAAATCTGCTTGACAGTCTTTCATGTGTTGGACTGAAAGGTCAGGTAGAATAAAGGTGGAATGGGATGTAGAGAGACAGCTGACAAGATCTGATGTGTCATGTTGTTGTCTGTGACATTATGCTGTCGGCACATAGTGCATCATTAAAACCCATTAGAACAGGTGCACACCTGTAGATAATGCCTTCATTCTGTTGCATTGAGAATGCATAGACAAAACTGTCCTGACGTGCACCCGCTTTTCTTGAAAATGGTGTTTGTATGAACAAACTGAAACGCAAACCCATACTTTTAAATTTTGCAACTTATCGTCAAAATTTTTGTCAAATCAAGTTTTATGAAGAGGGCTGTGCTATTTTTCTATTTTTTAAGCGATTTTCACTTACCGGACAATTTACTCCTTGGCTTGCATTGAAGGGGTTGTGTTGTTGAAGGAGGGACCTGGCAACCATCCAAAACACCATAGCAAATGAATACTGGCAATGGCAACCTGGCAATGCCTTGGAAACCACATGGAAGACCCAAGCAAACACAGAGTAACCCAATGTGAACTGCATTTCAATGGCCTGGCCACCACATAGCAACAGAGCCAAGCAAGTGCATATCAATGCCCTTGCAACCATCCAGAAGACTATAGCAACCACATAGCAATGCCTTGGCAACCACTCAGAACACTTTAGCAACAGCATATGGCCCTCCATCCCCCATAACACCCTAGAAATCGAAGTAACAACCTGGAAACACTCAGGAAACTGCATATTAATGACTTGGCATGGCAACCAATCAGAACATCCTAGCTATCAGACAGCAATGCCTGGCCCACTACTTAGAACACCCTAACAACCACATAGCAATGACCTGATAACTATTTGGAACAACCGCATAGCAATGCCCTGGCAACTATTCGCAACACCCTAACAACCACATAGTAATGCACCAACAACTATTCAGAACACCCTAACAACCATTTAGCAATGCCCTGATTGGAACACCCTAACAACCATTTAGCAATGCCCTGATTGGAACACCCTAACAACCGCATAGCAATGCCCTGGCAACTATTCATAACACCCTAACAACCACATAATATTGCACTGACAACTATTCAGAACACCCTAACAACCTCTTAGCAATGCCCTGATTGGAACACCCTAACAACCGCATAGCAATGCCCTGGCAACTATTCATAACACCCTAACAACCACATAATATTGCACTGACAACTATTCAGAACACCCTAACAACCTCTTAGCAATGCCCTGATTGGAACACCCTAACAACCGCATAGCAATGCCCTGGCAACTATTCATAACACCCTAACAACCCGCATAGCAATGCCCTGGCAACTAGTCATAACACCCTAACAAACCGCATGGCAATGCCCTGGCAACTATTCATAACACCCTAACAACTGCATAGCAATGCACTGACAACTATTTGGAACACCCTAAGAACCACATAGCAATGCCCTGACAACTATTCATAACACCCTAACAAACCGCATAGCAATGCCCTGGCAACTATTCATAACACCCTAACAACTGCATAGCAATGCACTCACAACTATTTGGAACACCCTAAGAACCACATAGCAATGCCTTGACAACTATTTAGAACACCCTAACAATTGCATAGCAACATCCTAACAACCATCCAGAACACTTTAACAACTGCAAATGAATGCCCTGGCAACCAAATAGATCAATCCTATAGCAATGTCCTTGCAACAAATCAGAACACCCTAGCAAACAGGGCAGCCACTTAGAACACCTGGGTAACCGCAGTCACTCAGAACACACAAGCAACCAATATCCTAGCAACCATCCAGAACCCCTTAGCAACTGCAACCCCCCAGAAACACCCTAGAAACCGCATATGCCCTGGAAATCCCCTACAACACCTTTTCAATGTAAGCACATGTGCACCACTAGTAACCTACAGTATGGGTAGCGTATTTGCAGTCTCTGCAATTGTTTACGAATATTGTTGTATTGCATACTGCATAGCCAGAGCTGGGTAGATTACTTGCAAATTGTTATCCATTACAAATTACATGATAAAAATTGTAGTTAGTAACGCAATACATAACATTACACATTTTAGGTAATATAAGCAGACTACTTTTAGGTTCCATTTAGATTACTTTTGACCTCGTTTGACAACCATACATAACACCCTAACAACCGCATAGCAATGCCCTGGCAACTATTTAAAGCACCCTAACAACCGCATTGATTTAAATAGAATAATCTTGTACCGTATTAATATAAAAATACAAAGAATAAGAAAATATATTCCATTTGTTGTTATCAACAACATGAACATCTGTTTGAAATTTTAAATTCAAATAAAAATGAATGTGTTCATCAGTAGCTGATGCAATATTTAAACACTGAATTGATTTTTGTAAATCCAGTGGACAAATGACTGATCTCGGTTTGAATGTCCACAAAACTGGAAGACTTTCTGAATGTATATAAGTGGTAGGCTATTTTAGAAAAGAAAATTTAACATAAGAAAAAGAACTAGGGAGAATCAATAAATAATGAATAAATTATTGCTATTGTGTAACTAATATATAATCGTGTAATCCACAGAAAAGCATGTATTGAGTTTGACTGCATGGAGTCTGATAAAACACTCATTTACTGCAGTCAGATCTGTGCTGTGTGAATGTGTGAATGCATGTGATATCCTCAGGCTGGAGCTTCATTTGCCCTGATGCCAGTGCACAAGTCGGGTACACAGTGTTCCCGGTCTTCAAAGCAGATGCGCGGAGGGGGCGAAGTGCTTGTGAGCCGCTGACACTGTGCAAGACTAGAGGTTATGTGTGTGTGCATCTGAATGTATACGCTTGCCTGTGTGTTTAAAGGTGCTGCCAGCGCTCTTATTCTCACGGTTGGTTCTGTTATTTAAGCCATCTGTCAACCTTTGCCCACATCCCTTGGATTCTGGTATGCCGATTTCTCATAGTGACATTTAAGCTAAAGCCGACTGCTGTTAATACCATAGGTAGTCAGCCTCACGCACATCTGACCATCCAGCAGGTAGTTTGGGAAAATGTTGTGCAACCTCTTTAATTCAGGGCTTCAAAGAGCAGCGACGACTACTAACGCACAGCGATAGCTACCGATTGGCTCTCGTGAGGCACTTCCCACCTCAGAACTAATTTCTAAAAAGGGACATGCACTAGAGCACTTGTGGCGGTCTCCATGGCAACAGCTGGCTCTGGTGTGACAATGCTCCGTCGGAATTCCGGATGGATGGTCCAGGTTGTTCCCACGCTGCACGGCGAGGAATGCCTCTTTCACAAACATGCGGTGGGTGGCATCCACCTAGAGAAGAAAATCCATCGTTAAAAATTTAAAATCGCAAGGTTAACCCTCATTGATGTTTGCATAACTCCTATTGTATATAAAAGTCACGCATTTTATGTATTGAATCAATATGTATTTTATGCTCATTTAGAGTATTGCGTCGGAGACAGCAAAAGACAGGAAATGGGCCAGTGTTATTTAAGTATCATCCATACCATTACATTTTTGTTAGTATTTTGAATTAGTCTTTATTTTTGTATTTTATCTTTTCGTTCAGCATCAGCAGAGCTGGGTTGTAACTGATTACATGTAATCTGAATTATACGTAGTCAGATTCCAAAATAAGTAGGCCTACTTGTAATTAGATAAATGATAATAAAACATTTTATTTATAAAACAATTTATATTTTGTTAAAATATGAAGTGCGTTACAAATAAAGTTTATTATTTAGTATATTATTATTTAAAAATACTTGTAATCAGACTACAGTTGCTATTTTATTGATTATTCATTCAATAGCAATCAATTATTCATGCCTTATTGATTCTCCGCAATTCCTCGTTTTCATCCTTTGTTTCTTTCTACAATAGCCTACCACTTATATACATTCAGAAAGTCTTCCAGGTTTGTGGACATTCACACAAAGATCAGTCATAATTCATGTGGCAACACAGTTTGACCACTGGATTTACAAAAATCATTTCAGGTTTTCAAGTGTTTCAACATCACATCAACTACTGATGAACACATTAATTTTTATTTGAATTATCACTCAGTAGGGTTTTAACCGTGCTACTACTGTATGTCTTTGGAAGGCTTTTGTCTTTCAAACGCATTAAAATTCACAAACTCACATTCTTTTTTATTTACACATAATGCAGGCATTCCCAAAGTGTTTCATTTTGATGTTATTTTAAAATGATTTATTTTCATTTTAAATCTTTTCATTAAACGCAAAAAAATCTGTAATCATTTCTAGTCTAGTTTAGCCCAAAGTATACTTCCATTTTGCTTGCAGTGTTTGCGTTTTCACTACATATAAGCTAGGCTATCCTGAAAAATACAGATTGTTAGCATGTTCTAAGCTATATTTCTGATGCAGTTTTTGTCAGATTTTATGCCTGATTCAAAAAATGTGGAGCTTACAGAAAACAACAACCTGTGGATGTTAGCAAGATGGCCACAGAGTGTAACTTGAAGGGACTTTGATCAAATTCTTAGCTTAGCAACATGCTAACAGCAAGTTACTCCTACAGTCTGCCTTGCACTGTAGTTGTTGAGTTGGTATAAGAAGTGTCACTTATGAGGTTCAATTTCAGTTAGCATGCTAGTTCATCAGGCAGTTACCTATACAAACTTACAGTAAAGCAGCTCATGTGGTAAGGGAACAAAGCCAGTCTCCATCCATCATTCTGTCTCGTATTATCATTTCTTTTTTTTTTAAGAGCATAACAAACAACTGAGTAACCAGGCCTGGACATTCTCTCAAAGAGCTCTGCGGCAGGTTGTGTGACATTTAGCTCCGATCTGGGGTCACGGATCCCCTCTCGGCCCTAAAAAGGGCATGATTGGCCTATCACTGCCTCACAGACAAACAGACCAATCAAGCTCAACAGCTGACCAAGTATAGAGACTGCCTGACATGAGTGCCCACCCACTGCCAGCGGCAACAGATGTGACTTACAAGCTCTGTAAATTATACAGAACTCTTTTAGCTGGCTGCAGGGAAGCGTGTTCATATACATAGGTTCATTGAAATGCCCCTGAAAGGCAGGCAGCAGTGAGTCACGAACAGCTGGGCTCTCATCTGGACACAAATGTTTGCTTTAAACTAAGTCTTAACCACAGTGAAAGGATCAGGGCACCTCTGGCAAATCAGCCATGGCAGATTTGTACAGATTCTATCGTCATATCTTCGATTTGAGTTTAAAGTGTTTTATTATGTAAGAAAAAATACATTAAAAAAATTAAAATAATCACACACACACACACACACACACAAAATCCCAAAAAGGCAATGTGTAATTCAAAATACAGGTTAAAACATCTGTAAAAGAAAATCAATAATCCTTTGTATTAATAATACAATTCCTCAGTGTAATGTAGAATATATAAATATAATATATATATTATATAGTATATAATAATATTCTACTTTATATTGAGAACGCACGCATACACACACACACACACACACACACACACACACACCACATTAAAATTGATTTAAAAAAATATATTAAGATATTTTACGACTTTAAACATCCAATCCGTATTTAGAAATAAACAATAAAATCTTTCACTGCATAATCGTGCAATCATTGCATATCCTTAGAGAATCAGTATCTCAGTTTAAAGACGCAATGAATTACATGAAATCAATCACTGCACGCTTCAGCCGTGACAGAGAACACGGGGAGAGCATTTTCTCATTCTCACATGTCCAGCTGGAGAGAACAAGAGTACATGTGCCAGAGGTTTTGTTGACATACTGCATCAAAAATGATTACCATTGCCACACCTGCCTTTTGTAATGATGATGATGATGATGAAGATGCTACAGACCCTTAAGGAACAAAAGAAGCTGTTTACAAATCTTGACAGCCGCTTACTCATAGCTGATAGTTTTGGGGGTTGCTATAGAAACTAAATGGAACGTACTCACCAGGTGCACCATGTTCTGACTCCAGAAACGAGGCGGAAGAGGATGTTCTCAAACACACACACCAGCAAAGATCACCTTCTTACTGCCAAAAGAACACCACTGCAAATGACTCAAACTCATTACCAGATTTTCAATGGTCAAAGCCATTTGGAACACAATGTGTTATGCCTAAAACATGGTAATGCATGGTACTTTCATGGAAATGTAATTAATGTAATGTCCCAGCATTAATACACATTATGTATCTTTACACGTAATGCAGGGAATGAGTCCAGTGACATCCATATTGTTCAGAAACGAGGTCAGATTATCCATCTCGGATATCAGAGGTAAATATTTACTTTGACAGACCACATATGAGCCCTATGGTGAGGAATCCTTCTCGAATCTTTGTGTTTTCCCACATTATCAGTTTCCTCTCGTCTTGCAGTTTTCAATGGAAAGAATATGATAACGGGAGTGTGGTTTGTTGGAAACGTTGTAAATGTATATAAGTGTGTGATTTTACATAACAAATATTTGCTCAGTGTTATTCAGTAATTTAATGCTACTCGAGGAGGACTGGGTGTTCAGATCTTGACCTTGTTTTGTTCTATCATAGCTGAATTTGAGATGTAATATGAAAAGCCCAAAACATGTAGCAGAAACGGGACATTCAAAGAAATATTCGACAATAAGTATGAGAAAAATTATACATGCATTCTCAACATGCACTACATTTTTATATAAGAAGGTCAAATTTTTTCAGCTGAAGCATGTTCTTTAAAATGTTTCATAATTTGCAGGTGTCATTATTGAAATTTAGATTTTATGCATTTTTAAGAATCCATTAAAGAAATTGGTTATATTTCAAAATAAGCATCTCTGCAGATCAGTCTGAGCCACAGCAGATTTGTATTAATTCATATCTTTTCTTCATCTTATTTGAAATTATATTTAAAATAATTATTTAAATAATGACAATTTCTGTTATATAAATTATATATAATATTTTAAAATACATTTATTTAACATTTATGAATATTAGATTTTAATAATATTTCCCTAATTTTTAATAAATATCAAAATAAAAATAAAATAACCTATTTTTATTTGTCTGTCTGTGTTTATGCTGCATTAAAAAAAAAATTACAAAACCTATTGCAAACAAATTGCCCTAAAATAGGCTTTTCAATAGTTTATGCTTTTCTTCTGCTTTTTGATCAAAATATGAAATACAACATGCCGGTTTTTGTAAGAATATAGTGATGTAAGAAGGTGCTCAGGGGAACAAATCGTTGTTTTGTGATCTAAATCTGTGGCCTTTTTGCATAAATAGATCTGACCCTGCTGAAAACATGATATCCCATGCTGATGTAATGATGATTATTCCAAAGCCATATGGATATGGATTCATATAATCAGGTCTTACATCTTTATGACTGTATGCAGAAGCCTCATTTCCCTGTAACACTGTTATGACGTTATGATGTCATAGGTGTGCAATAACACAGCATGAACGTAATGTGGCCTTTTAAGAGTGTACGACTGCATAAAAACATGTGTGTGGATTTCCATGTGTTTTGAGGGGGGTGGAAGTGGCTGGAGACATCAGGCTTCTCTCCGGCGAGATAATTAAGCTGTAGGAGTGAATGTGGGGCTGTCAATCCCCCCTCGTTCCTGTTGCTCACTAATTACCCCGACTAGGTGTCAATACTCTAGGGCAACGAGTAGGGCTTACATGTAAGAAAGAATCAAATGCAAAAAAAAATGATTAAAGGATTGATTAAAAGATTCACACAAACATGGAATACAGACTGGGAAAAGTGCAATCTGTCTTTTTATTATTTAGTGAATTTTAAAAAATATTTTAATTTTGCTTTGTAAACTTTTTTGAACACATACCAGATAAATTTAAGTGGTATAGTTTCACATATTCTGTATGATAAAAGTATCAAATACTGTTCTAAAGTTTGGAGTCTGTAAGTTATTTTTCTTTTTTTTTGGTGAAATTAATACTAAAATATAAATGTATTTATTTTATTTATAAATTTATTTATTATTAATATAAAATATAAATAATTGTTTTTTTAACTTCCTATTCAAAAAATCCTATATATACATATAATCCAACTTTGCATCACAAGACAAAATTACATTTGGAAATGTTAAAACAGGAAACAGTTAATGTGTAATAATATTTACCTATATTACCGTTTTTTTAAATGCAGTGAGCATAAGAGACTTTCAAAAACATGAAAAATCTTACAGAACCCAAACTTTTGAATACTAGTGTATAATTTAATATAGTATCATTATACTCTGAATTAATTAAATAATATTTTATTATAATATCATTTAAATATAAATTACTAAATCAATGTAACATTTAAAAAGGGGCATTTTATCACTATTTTGTCAATTTCATATGCGGATATTGGTTATTTTAAATGACAATGCACTGTTTGAATTCTTGCAGTAACCTGGTTCTTTAATGTAATTATTTTTAGATATCTTCATTTCTTCCCCCTCAAAGCCATGCAACTGACTTAAGTGACAGTGATGCAGTGTGAAGAGTGTGTCCGATGTGGGGGGTTCGGCAGGGACCATCTGTTCAGACCCCCTTCTAAAACTCTACAGGGGCCTTCCAAGGGCATTGGGTGGTGGGGTAATGAGTGTGTCCACAGGCCCTCTACAAACAAACAGAAGGCACTTGGAAAGTGCATGGAAAATACACGGCTGGACAGATTAACTCACAGAAACCATGATATATGAGCATATTCTTAAAAATAAGAGTCTTCACAGTGATGCCACAGAAGAACCATTTTTGGTTCTTCATGGAACCTTTCAGTGAACAGTTCTTAAAACAACATTTTGAAAGATCTTTTTTTCCTCTATAAAGAACCTCTTGTGGAATGGAAAGATTCCATGGATGTTAAAAGTTCTTTCAGGAACCAAAGATGTCAATAAAGAATTGTATCTTTAAAAGTGTATGTAACACTTTTCTACCCAGCAGTATGATGTCTCTTTTACACTCATAGACTGGTAACAGGTGTCTATCCCATTGTCCTCTTTGTCCAGAATTGAGACGGAGTCTCAGAATGGCCAGACAATGAAGTGGTGTCGGACTCATGAATATCTGAGAAGTGAGTTTGAATGTGGTCAGTGAGGGGACGGAGAAGTGTATTTCAAATCTATTTCCATATGCTTTGGAGTCATTCATCATTGATCATTTACTGATCTATTTATGCATGTGGCACGGTGGGTTGTTTAAGAGAACTGGTTAACATTGAGTTTAACATATGCAGGACCATAAATCACAGCCAGATAACACTGGGTTAAGATATGCAGACGCTGGAGAAGCATTGTTTTGTCTGGAACAATGTTTGTCCTACAAAAATCTTTGTAATGTTTTCACTGGCATGTCTGTTACGATTAAAAAAAAAAAAAGGAACCATAGCCAATTTGACAACTGCATTATTATATATTCTCCATATGGCTTGGAGGCACCGCTGAAGAATGTAATTAAACATGTAACAAAACTAATTACCAAATGGAGTGAATTATACAGTAAAACAGTTGTCTCAACAAGTCCAGGAACAATTCAATCGTTCAGTGACATCAACTACCACCAAAACCCCCTCAAGGGACTGTAATTCAAAGAGCTTGTGAGAAACACTCTGTTTCTAGGAAATAACCTTTGTCTAGGGATGAAATTTCCTGGAATGTATGATCACTGGTGGAGAAGGACTGTCATGTACTGACAAGCAGCGTCTTAATGAACCTGTGTGTATACGCGACCTGAATGCACAGGGGCTGTTTTGCTCAAGTTGATGTGGCTGATGCTTGCTGTTGATGCATTACTGCTGCCCATGAACCAATATTATCCAGGGCTCCAGACTGTGGCTTAATGTGACAAAATCAGCTTTTTTGAATTAATTATTCAATGACTCAAAACAGTCACTAGTAGTGTCCCAAATTACATACTATGCAATATGCACTTATGTATGTACTGAACCTTGTAAGTATTTGAAGTGCACTTTTTCTTTTTGGAATTTGTGAGCACACCAGTCGTACTACAAATGGCATAGCATCATAAGTACATGAATTGGGAAGCATCTACTTTGTTCACTAATGAATAAATGATTCGAAGGCAAATCGCATCCTACACCCTTATTCACTTTTCCACTAATAAAATCTACTTAATGAGTGAATAAATCAATGAGGTGCCAACTTCCAGCGAGACACTGGAATTCATTCGGTGCAACGCTCTGTCACGGTTGGTGGTTGTAGAAATGCAGGCGCACCACGAGAAGTAACAAAGGAGTAGTTTAATAGCTTCAACACACTTTTAACCATTTACAACATTAATCCAAGACAAAAACAGTGGGAGAACTCAGGACTTATAAAGGGAGTGGAACAAACGAGGAAACAAGGTAATTAATAGAACACAGGTGATGAATATAACTAATCAACAAAACTAGGTCATGAACTAAAACAGGAAGAACCAAATAAGGACAAAAAGGAAACTAAACAAACAGTTCTGTTACAGATATCGCCCCCCTCCCGGAAGGTGCGTCCCGCACCGTAACAGTAACATCGGGGAGGGGGGGTGGGCATCCTGGAGGCTGGAGCAGGACCAGGATGGGACAGGGAAGCCTCCAGGACGGATCAGGAGCCTTGGGAGACCATGGCAGGACTGGAGACTCGGGAGTCCATGGTGGATCCGGAGCCTTGGGAGGCCATGGCAGGACTGGAGATTCGGGAGGCCATGGCGGATCCGGAGCCTTGGGAGGCCATGGCAGGACTGGAGATTCGGGAGGCCATGGCGGATCCGGGGCCTTGGGAGGCCATGGCAGGACTGGAGATTCGGGAGGCCATGGCGGATCTGGAGCCTTGGGAGGCCATGGCAGGACTGGAGATTCGGGAGGCCATGGCGGATCTGGAGCCTTGGGAGGCCATGGCAGGACTGGAGATTCGGGAGGCCATGGCGGATCTGGAGCCTTGGGAGACCATGGCAGGACTGGAGATTCGGGAGGCCATGGCGGATCTGGAGACTCAGGAGTCCATGGTGGATCAGAGTCCTTGGGCGGCCTTGGCGGATCGGGGTCCTTTGTGGCCTTGGCTTTTGGCCTGGCCACATAGACTGGGACTATATGGCCCCCCCCCAAAATTTCTTTGGGAAAGTTCCCCTCTGGGGGCCACATTGGAGGAGAGGGCTCTTGGGGGCGCTCGGGAGGAGCGGTAACATGAGGGCGCTCTGGAGGAGCGGGCACTTGAGGGCGCTCTGGAGGAGCGGGCACTTGGGGGCGCATGGGAGGCGCGGAGCTGGACGGAACCAGCGGAGACGAAGGAGAGCTGGACGGGACCAGCGTAGATGCAGGAGGGCGCTCTTGCAGCGCAGACACTTGAGGGCGCTCTTGCAGCGCAGGCACTTGAGGGCGCACGGGAGGCGCGAAGCTGGATAGAACCAGTGGAGACGAAGGAGAGCTGGACGGGACCAGCGGTGACGCAGGAGGGCGCTCTTGCAGCGCGGACTCTGGAGGGCGCTCTTGCAGCGCGGACTCTGGAGGGCGCTCTTGCAGCGCGGACTCTGGAGGGCGCTCTTGCAGCGCGGACTCTGGAGGGCGCTCTTGCAGCGCGGACTCTGGAGGGCGCTCTTGCAGCGCGGACTCTGGAGGGCGCTCTTGCAGCGCGGACTCTTGAGGGCGCACGGAAGGCGCGGGGTTGGACGGGACCAGCGGGAACTCAGGTGGGCTGGACGGGACCAGCGGGAACTCAGGACGGCTGGACGGGACCAGCGGGAACTCAGGACGGCTGGACGGGACCAGCGGGAACTCAGGACGGCTGGACGGGACCAGCGGGAACTCAGGACGGCTGGACGGGACCAGCGGGAACTCAGGACGGCTGGACGGGACCAGCGGGAACTCAGGACGGCTGGACGGGACCAGCGGGAACTCAGGTGGGCTGGACGGGACCAGCGGGAACTCAGGACGGCTGGACGGGACCAGCGGGAACTCAGGTGGGCTGGACGGAACCAGCGGGAACTCAGGTGGGCTGGACGGAACCAGCGGGAACTCAGGTGGGCTGGACGGAACCAGCGGAAACTCAGGTGGGCTGGACGGGACCAGCGGAAACTCAGGTGGGCTGGACGGGACCAGCGGGAACTCAGGACGGCTGGACGGGACCAGCGGGAACTCAGGACGGCTGGACGGGACCAGCGGGAACTCAGGACGGCTGGACGGGACCAGCGGGAACTCAGGACGGCTGGACGGGACCAGCGGGAACTCAGGACGGCTGGACGGGACCAGCGGGAACTCAGGACGGCTGGACGGGACCAGCGGGAACTCAGGTGGGCTGGACGGGACCAGCGGGAACTCAGGTGGGCTGGACGGGACCCTCTTCGCCACAAACGGCGCCACGTTCATCGCCAGTTGCGGCGGTTTCCACATCGCCGCGGGCGGAACATTCTTCGCCGGGGATAAGGCTCCGGCTCGGGGTCGGAGGCTCTCCAGACACCGGATGATGGCTTCTCTCCAGTCGAGATCAGAGGTGTCTGGGAGCTCTCGCTGCTGGTGGAAGGTGAGCCCGAGCCGGAGCATCATCTTGAGTGTTCCATCATCCAGAGTGCTGGCGAGGGCGAGAGGCGCAAACGCCAACATAAAGCTCACTGGGTCCTGGATGGCGTGGGCTAAATCAAAAAATTGCGCCAGTTCGCCCATCTTCTGTTGAGGTCTTGGATTCTGTCACGGTTGGTGGTTGTAGAAATGCAGGCGCACCACGAGAAGTAACAAAGGAGTAGTTTAATAGCTTCAACACACTTTTAACCATTTACAACATTAATCCAAGACAAAAACAGTGGGAGAACTCAGGACTTATAAAGGAAGTGGAACAAACGAGGAAACAAGGTAATTAATAGAACACAGGTGATGAATATAACTAATCAACAAAACTAGGTCATGAACTAAAACAGGAAGAACCAAATAAGGACAAAAAGGAAACTAAACAAACAGTTCTGTTACACGCTCAAAGTCAGCTGGGGATTGTAGGATTGAATGAGTGACTTGATAATGTCCGCTATGTTTTCGGACATCACTACACTGGTTGTCCACTTACCGCAAGGTACTGGCGTGTGGATGTAACCTGTAAAAAGAGACACGCCAACCATCAGGGTGATACGAAAGACCCAGCAATGACAAACTATTACATCAGCGAATCTCAAACACTTACTTAACCAATAAGATTTGAGAAGTAACGGTTGTACAAATTCCATCAAAACACAAACTCAATCACTACAGTGACAGCAAATATAGCTAGAACAACACCATAACTTCAATCCTTATAGTCAATATACTAAAACTAAAAAATTAATAAAAAAAAAAAAAAAAAAAATCTAAAGTGAGAAGCTATTATTGGCTTATGAGTTATTTTGAATAAGCAATTATTTGCGAATGTGTTCTATGTTGTATGAATGTTTGTAGTATGAATATAATCCGCCATGTTGTCATTGTCATGTGACAGCATCAGTTGCATTGCTTCATTACCATTCACAAATCCTCTCTTGTGGTACAGTAAACTGTCCTTTAGATGGGCACTTTAGAATCTCACCGGTACTTTTCGCCGACTGCTTTACAAATATTTTGAATTTATACTCTTTTCACATACTGTTTTGTTTTGTCTACTATATAGTAAAGAAGTATGAGATTTCGGGTGCAGCCATTCAGTCAGTTTAAAAAAAAAGTAATTTGGCTTCAACATGTTTCTTTTTATTTTATTTTATGGATCCCTGTAATGCTGAGCATAGATAACATCCAGTGAAGTTTAAAATAACAAATTGCTGTTACATGCGAATAAAATGTAATTTATTGCAACAGTGTTGTCTTAAAGCATATTACAATAAAGCTGAGAATCTAAGCAAGGATTTAACCGTTCATTTAAACAGAACAGCTGTAAAATCTCATGTTGGACCACTTGTACCAGCACAAACAGCTCCATTGTTAGTGTTTATGCACATACAGTCCTAAAGGTTGAGTTGACTCCAACTAACTCTTTGTGTCTATTTTACTAGACCGTCTCTGACAGGCAATGTTATTATAAGTACGGTTGTGTCCGCAATGGATTCCATGCCCAGTGCCAGCAGACCATTATCACCATTAGACAAGGGCCTTGGTGTACTGGTTTGTACTTTAGCGAGCTGGCTGGGCTCCGTGTAGAGGAAGATTCATTTTGGATGGTCCCAGGGTTCTGAATGCAAGCCTGACCCCACTACCACCTCTTCAGGGGTTTGTGCCCAATGGACCATTATGATGTCCACCGGACCATGAATTTATGGGCTATGTTCCTTACTCGTTTCCCAGAGTTCCATGGTGCTATTCTGTGCTGTTTAGATGAAGCTAAAAAGTCTCTGTTTCAAAAACTTCAAATAGCAACACTGGACTCATTAACAGTGTGAGGCTGTGTGAAGACAAATATGCCACAGACAGGAATACCATGTCCTAAATATTTTAAATGGCTTCCTTACCCACACCTACAGTAGTATGAAGGCGGTTTTATCTTAACCACTGAAAATAGCGGATGACGCCTGACGTCATAATAGTTAAGGCCAGGCCCGGTTCTACAGGGGTTCTAGAACCCTCAAATGAAATCAATAGCACGTTCAGTTAAAGCTGCATTAATGGCATTTCATTGCAGATTTGGCAAACCAGTGCGTTATGGTTTGCGCTCTGGAGATCGGAGATTGGAGATTTCAACATGTTTTTGCAGCGTTGAGCAATGTAGCTAATCACAGCCATATCTGTTGACTTCTTGAATCAGAGGTGTTTAAGTTACAGTAGAATCCACTAACCGCTCAAATCGCTGGAATTTATTTATTTTTTTACCAGGTATTGTGTTCAGCACAAATCATCTCATTATAACAAAGTGTAGACGTGATGTAAATAGGAGATTCGTTGTGCAGCCTAAAGAACTTCATTGATTATAACGTATCTTTGTGATATTGCAATGAAATTAAGATGAGTGACAGCTTTTTAGTGATTATAAACGGCGCACTCTGCTCCATAGCAACAGATGCCACTAATACATTAAGGTTAGAGCACCCTAACTCATTTAAGAAGCACCTTCAGTGATTTGATTCTGAGCTTGGCCTGGTTTAGTCTGTACTCAACAAAAACGTTGAATTACCCTTACAAAAATGTATGTTTTTTTGTTGGTAACATTTTTGGTTTTTGCTACACTAACCATAGTTTAACCACAGTATTTGAAACAAAACTGTAGTTATAATAATCAATATGCCAAAAAAAAAAAAATAACATGGTTACTAGCCTACAAGTTTACAACAATAAAACCAGGGTTAATTTTCGTAAGGGCTATCATTCACATATAAGTGTATAAAGTTAGACACTAAATAATTATTTAAATTAGCAGACAAAAGGTCAACATCACTCGGTGGCAATAATTACTTTAAATGAGTCGCGATGCTCATCGCATCTGGTGTAAATGTGCTGATTATTATTGAATTGCTAAATTCAATGAACGACTTAACTTACTTGTCTGAAGTGATGGCCGTGTTAAAAACACTGCTTGCCTCACGATTCACTTAATTAATCTTTGTTAACAATCAGTGCATCGGAGCGAGTAAAACGTTAACCACGTGGACCACGTTAGTCACATCCAGAGCTTTGGTCACTTCAACCACGTTTCCCTGTGTCGTTTTCGAAACCTCAGTGGTTCGGGCGATTGATTGATCTCAAGTGAATGGACCAGTATTGCATGTATAAATATCAAGAAAATGTGTTATTGTCTTTTAAAAATCACTCATGGAATACCAAAGTGTTCTCTAGTTGCACCTGCTATTTCATGAATAGCTACTACTTGTTCATATATCCTATCATGTGTCCTAATATGCATTTTTTCCGACTATAAAGCAGAAAAACAGTAGCCTATGTGAAATGAGTAGTGTTCATAAAACAATGCAAGAACCCTGTTGACCTAGAAGGCCTATACTACTTCCAGAGTTTCCAAAGTCCCACGAGTTTCCCATGAATTTCATTCATACTAAACACATTCAAACTATATATACTTTTAAGTATATTTAAAAGTATATCAAAATATACTTTTTAAAAGTTCTTCATCAGATGTAGTACCTACTCAGACAGTATGCAATTTCGGAAATACAGTTTTTTTGAATACTACTAGTAAAGTAAGCATATGCTGAGATGAAAAGCCTATCGGGATTTATGGGTTCAAACACCAACAGATGGTATGAGACCGTGGTAATAAAACTGACCAGTCCAAAAGGTTAGAGGACAGGGTTGGTGGCTATTGACCCCAACCAAAAAGGTCATATGCAGTCACTGGCAGCTAAGTGGAAGTAGCTAAACACACAACAACTCAGCAAATGCTTTTGTCTCTGTTTTTTTTCAGTGCTTTATCCCTTTATCCCAAAAACGTTTTGGAGGCAAAGCGCTACCAGTCGAACATTCTGTCAGGGAGGTACAGAAAAGGTAGTAATCTGGTCCGTATGGAAAATATCAAAGAGGAATGCTTCACTCCCAGCTGAAGACTCGCAGACAGCAGGTGGAGTCTGGAGGCAGTGATGAGGTCATTGAGGCCAACAATTTTCACATGGGTTTGTTTTACAGTATTTACCAGAGTCAAAAACTCCCTAGCACTAGCACCCACATGCCACACACACACACACACACTCTGAAAAATAAAGTTTCTTTATTGGAGTCAACAGTTCTATGAAGAACCTTTAACATTCATGAACTTTCCACTCCACAAAAGGCTCTTCTTTAGATTATTAAAATGTTCTTCACAAATTGATTTTAATAACTGTTCATTGAAAGATTAATTGAGGAGCCAAAAATGGTTCTTCTGTGGCATCACTCCGAAACCCCTTTTTATTTTCATGTGAACCCTGTGAACTCTGAGCATGATCCAAAAAAAAAAAGTTTATTCAGTTGATACTCATTAAAACACAATAAAATCACAGACTAAGATGGACAATGGTGGCATCTCCCCAAAACTGTATTTGTCCTAATATCTTTGATTGAGCTCTATTGTTTGGGCTTTACTCTATCCTTCAGGAATGTTTTCATCAGCAAACCCCAGAGCTGATTCCACCCAGCCCCTCCCATCAGCACAGAGCCGCGGGAATGCATCCTCAGGATCAGAGAAAAGTGTGTCATCGAATATCATGACGACAGGCACAGGCGACACAGGAACATGTGCAGATGCAAAAGTTTCTATGGCAGTGAACCAACACATTGGGGTTACACAAGTGTCTGTAAGCTGACCACCCATTTGTGACCTAGTTTTAAGCCTGAGGTGGGAGAAATATCAACATGAGAGGCAAAAACTCATTCACACTGCTGACAGACATTCATTTGTTAGCGACACTGCCATCTGCTGTACAAAAGAAGTAACTCAAAGGTGACAAAAACAAATCTGATAATACAAAGCAGGAAACTATTAATGTGTCACATAAATTCAGTCTTATATTGACTTACATACAAAATTTTTATATATAAATGCTTCAAATTCTGTGGACATGCTAATACATTGCGTGTTATAAACTTGTAAAAGCAGCTGTTGCATTATGCATGAAAACAAACTTTCATGTGTGCAACAGACAAGACATAAACAAGTTAAGCTTCAGTCTTACAGTAAAAAAAAAAAGATTAGGCATGCATGCTTTATTGAGAACTGTCCCACAATCTACATCCTCTTGCTGAGAAGGCATGTGTCACTGATTCTGTTAAAAGGAACATAAGACATAATTTATTTGTTAAAATAGCCGCAAAAGACCTATTCATATCTAGAGATATTATATCTATAAATATATCTATTATGTTTTCTAATGAAAAAGTGTGTCATGTTTGTCCATGCAAAACTTGGATTTGATACTGGATGTTTTGGGTGGTTGCCAGGTCATTGTAATAGGTTGCTAAGGTGTTCTAAGTTGTTTTTAGCACGCTGCTATGCAGTTGCAAAAGTAAAAATGCAAAAAGATGGAAAAATTTAAACTAAAGGAAATCACTAAATAAAATACCTGACACTTGATATATACCTATACATTTGCAATTTTACTTTGAAATTGTAAGTGTATTCATTCGTAAATTGAACTTGAGATATTTGTTAGCTATAAAAGTAATCAAACTAGGTTTACATGTATCTAAAGTAAAATAAATTCATACTGTATGTACAGTAAATAGTGTGCATGTGTGTTTTGGGGGCTCATGTCAGAAAGAGCATGAATTATGAGCAACAGTGATTGTAATCATAGCATGCTGGGGACTCTATTATACACCTATTATTTCTTACTGGTTTACATACCATCCTCAGACATGTGAGTTTCATCCATGGTGTTCTCTTCTTGTCCCCATCTAAGAAACAAGAAACAAATAACAATCAAAACAACCAGCTGATATTTTCCAGGAAAAACTGCCAGTAGCAAATGAAGTCTAACAACTTGTATATCAGAGCTTTTCATCTTTTTTTCACAACACGTCCACACCCAATTCAATTCTAAAGCGTATATGCAGGTTTGGAACTGGTATGTCTACTATTATTTCACTTGTGTTGAAGACTACTGTTCATAATCTATAATTTGCTTTTAATTATTACTCTTATTTTTGGCGGAAAGAAGATGTTAAATCAGGAATTACTGTTTTGTAAAGTAGATATATATAATCTCTTTAATCTCACACACAATGTGTACTGTTACCAACAACAATCTAGCTGTTTCCTTCTAGCCAGTGGAAACAGGTGTGCCAAACCGCTGTCAGTTTACCTTTTATTGTCATTCTACCAAACAAGACAGCTGCCAGGATCACGGTCAGAAAAATGGCAGCAGGCAATAAAATCTTCTCAATGTCTTGACTTCTTTCTGGGTCACGGCACCAATTTGCTGTGTGTTTAAAAAACAAAATTCATATCTTTCATAGCTTGTATTGTGTAACAATTCAATACAGTACAACTTAAAGTGAAACCTATCACAAGTGGCATGACTAACTACATTTTCATTACCCTGACATTAGTTTAGCTCTTTTCAAAATAGTGTAGCTTTTCCAGTAAGAGGCTACACTACAAAAAACTACATTGCAAGTATTTATTCCATCGTATTTACTACAATGTAGTTATCTAAGTACAAAGTAGTTAAAAAAAATGTTTAGCTTGAATGTAGTTGAACTACTTCAAATTATGGGTAGCTGTATCACAGGAGAGGCCACAACAAAATGCTACATTGGTATTTTTAAATGCATTTTTAGAAAAATGTTACATTGCTACATTTTTCAATGCATTGTTATGGCCACAACTTAAAGGGATAGTTCACCCAAAAATTTAAATTACCCCATGATTTATCCACCCTCAAGTCATCCTAGGTTAAAAAAGTTAAGTTAAAGAAAAATGTCCTGGCTCCTCCAAGTTCTATAATGGCAGTGAATGATGGTCGAGATTTTTAGATCCAAAGGAGATCCATCATAAAATGTACTCCAAATGGCTCTGGGTTAATAAAGCCTTCTTTAGCGAATCAATGCATTTGTGTAAGAAAAATATCAATGTTTAAAACTTTATAAACTGTCATCTCTATCTTCTGCTAACGTGGCATTCCAGGGGGTGATGTAGGATGTAGGCGTAGCGTAAACTCTGGTGAAAATATGGTAGTCTCACGAGAAACAAGTTTTGTTTACAGCAAAGGAAAACTAATCTCCTCTTGGCTTATATTGAAATCCTACATCATTTTTCTTTACAAATCCTCGTTTTGTACTTTTAATTCGTGACCAATGTATTGCTGAAATATGGATATTTTTCTTACACAAATGCATCTATTCGCTTCCGAAGGCCTTTATTAACCCCACAGAGCCGTGTAGAGCTCTCTTTATCTGATGCACTCTCTGGGCCACCATTCACCATTCACTGCCATTACAAAGCTAGGAAGAGCCAGGACATTTTTTAATATAACTCCAATTGTATTCGTCTGAAAGAAGAATGTCATATACAACTAAGATGGCTTGAGGCTGAGCAAATCATGGGGAAATTTATATTTTCCGAAATATCCCTTTAATAATGTATTTAGCTACATTTGTAGCTTGTAATGTAGCAAAATCCAACTATTTGTTTTCAAAAGATTAGGCTGAATACCTTGAGTTGGTTGTTTGTGAGTAGTTGTAACTGCATCACAGACTATGCTACTTATTTAACATAATTTTCATTGGCATGACACTACTTTAGCTGTTTTCCAAAAAGTGTCACTTTTACAGCTCTATCTACATTGCAAAACACAACATTGCTTTGTTTCATGGCATTGTATTGTTACCACAATGAAAGTATGAGTAGCTGTTGTATAAGCGATGCTACTAAATCAGCTAAATTTTCATTAGCATGATGCTAGTTTAGCTGTTTTCAAAAGAGTGTTGCGTTTACAGTAATCAGCTACACTACAGAATGGTACATTGCAAATTGTATTGTAGTCACAATTTTATAATGTAGTTAAATACTTTTTAGTAGCTTGTAGTGTAGCTACTTGTAATTTTTTTAGCTCTAAAGATTTAAAAGATTAGAACTACTTTAATGTATGAGGAGCTTTAGCTGTGGCAGCGCTACTAATGCTACATTGCAAAATTTTCATTGCATTGTATTATTAACTCTACATACATGTATTTTTGTAGCAAGTTTAGCAACATGTAACTATTTGTAAAAGATTAGCTTGTCTGTAGAACTACTTGAAAATAGTAGCTGTAGTGTCACATAACTAAGTTTTTTTAAAGGTTAGGTTTAATTTAGATTTATCAAAATAGTATGGTTTTTATATGAGGCGCCACGTAGGATTTAAATCAAACTTCGCTTATCAATACATACATAAAACACGTGCATATACACCTAAAAATTACTCTCATATACAGTACATGTAATACTATTGGATGTTCAATATATATATATATGAAATACACGTGCACACTAATATGAAATCCATACCAATACATATGATGTTAGCAATGAATGCATACACTTGTGAATAACTTGCGTATACATATAAACTTGATCCATGCATATACACCTATAAACACTCGCACATAGGCCTACATATAAGCTCGATGCGCGCATACACACCCATAAAACACTCGGGCAAACATACAAAATAAAATTCACAGATGTATACAATTCTGATAAGAAAGACGCATGCTTTAGTTGTGTATATATGTAGGGCCTATATGCAAGTGATTTCATATGTGGATGTGCGTGAACTCTTCAGTGTAAACGGAAGGCATTTCAGTGTAAAAGGAAGGAGCATTACGTTCTTATTCTGGACTTATCTGCTTGTCTATACATCGTATGCTTTATTAATAATGTGTTTATTGAGTATTGGTTTTAATGCATTAAGCCAAGTTAAGCATTTTCAAATGTCCCGCCGGAAGTGCATTTTACACTGAAATGCCTTTAGTTTACACTGAAAAGTTCACGCACATCCACATATGAAATCACTTGCATATACACAACTAAAGCATGCGTCTTTCTTACCAGAATTGTATACATCTGTGAATTTTATTTTGTATGTTTGCGCGAGTGTTTTATGGGTGTATATGCATGGATCAAGTTTATATGCATATGCGAGTGTTTATAGGTGTGTCTGCATGCAGCGAGTTTATATGTATGTGCGTGTCTTGTTGTGAGTGTATATGCATGGATCGTGTTTATATGTATTAGCGAGTTATTCACAAGTGTATCCATTCATTACTAACATAATATGTACTGATATGGATTTCATATTAGTGTGCACGTGTATTTCATATATATATATATATTGAACATCCAATAGTATATGTGAGTAATTTATAGGTGTATATGCACGTGTTTTATGTATGTATTGATAAGCGAAGTTTGATTTAAATCCTACGTGGCGCCTCATATGTTTTTGTAGTAGCTACACTACAAACATTGTTCTATTTTCTTTGTTTTGTGTCCACAATTTTGATACTTTTTTGTATCTTATACTATATTAACATGACTGTAGTTGAACTGCTTGAAAGTAAGTATCACTAACATACTACGGCACTAACTTACTAAATTTTCATTAATGTGACACTACTTTATTGTGCCCACAATGTAGCAAGTATCTTTTAGCGTACTGTACTGTAGCTACATTAAACTATTTCTAAAAAAAAGTTTAGCTGTAGATTACCTGAACTACTTGAAATTATGAGTAGTTGTAACTTGTCACTTAGCAAGCTACAGTTTCAAAAATTGCTTCTGCAACATTATATATTATCAGCTTTACATATGTACTTACAACACTGCAAGTCACATTGAAGTACAGGGACTGAAAAGTGCACATCTACCCTCTGGACCTGAAACATGAAAACACAAGACCATCCACATCAGTAATTACCACTGACAAAATCCCACAAGATTTGACAGCACTGTTACAGTCGCTTTCCTTTGTTGCCATACCTGGATGCAGACGCACATTTCGCACGCACTTTTAGACAAGTTGAAAGCTGTGTGCTTCATTTTGTCCTAGAAAACAAATTAGACCTGGCATGACATCAAACAAGCTTGTACAAGACCGCTTCTTTGCTTTGAGTTTTCCTTAGAAAAGACCCTTTTCTTTCTCATGTCATCAGGTACAAACCAGGTGAAAAGCTTTACTTTGATAAGGGAATTGCCTTCAGCGGATGCCTCAAGGCATGATTTACAGAGATAAATAGGAGTGAACCGAGAACACTATGAAAGAAAAAACATCCATATGACATCAAATACATTTCCTCTGAAGTTATTATAAATGATCCTACAGGCAGATTATCCTGCTCAAGGTTCCTTACCACAGAAAGGTTTTGGAACTTGTTTCCCTCGATTCGTTTACACTGGGAGGAGGGATTCATCTCACAGACAGAAACGGAGAAGCTGGCTTTGACCCATGTTGAAATCTCTGCCCATTGCTGACCATCTTTTGATGTAATCTTTGCTGTCCAGACTTGTTAAATAAAAGGGCATTCAGCATCATACAGTGTGTAACATAAACATCCGTGAAAGGTATTGTGCTAATATACCTGAGAAATTTCCTTTGGCAAAAGGACACTTTATCCATGTCCCCACTTCAGTGGTAAACTACAAAAAAAAGAAATTACAATGAATTCCAACCCAACCCAAAAAGCTATTTTCTGTCAATGACGTTATTCATTTAAAGGAGCAGTTCACCCAAAATTTTCAATTCCGACTTCATATCTAAACAACTCATGTGATAAATTTCAAGTCACCAGAAGTCATTAGAATTTCTAAATTGCCAAAAATGTTTAGGTTTTGTCTTTGTTTTCCTATTTGCTGAAGGGAATGACTGAAAAGTATAGTTTAACAAGTAGCATACAGGCATTGTTCACAAGAAGGCTACAAATGGTCAAAACAATGCAAAACACATAAATATAATGTTTGAGGACTGTAGAGATCATGTCAATAGGAAAAAAAGCCAAAACCCAGACATTTTAAGCAATTTAGAAATCCCTGACAGAAAAAAGGATGTATAGTCCTCTAAATATAGTTCAAAACAATGTGAATATAGTGCATGAGTCATATGGACTACTTCTATGGTGCTTTTATAGTGTTTTTTTATAATTTTTGTAATGTGACAGTTCCAGTCCCTATTCACTTTCATTGCATGGAATAGAGCAGCCTAGATATTTTACTACATTTCTCCTTTTGTGTTCCATGGAAGAATAAAAGTCAAATGGTTTGGAACCTCATGAGGGTGAGTAAATAATGACAAAATGTTAATTTTGGGGTGAAAGCAAATATACAAAAAAACCCAAAAAAACATTCAACCTTCGTGCAAAGCGTTGGGTGTGGATCCACGGAAGAGAATATCACCTGAGGTAAAAACAGTAAAAAATGATATGAGGGTTCCTAACGATCAGCAGCTATTACTGCACATGTAATAAAAAGGAACAAAGGATTAGAAGGGAACAGAACATACTTTTTGTCCCTCTGAATGGAAGACATTTCCAATGTCTTGACAGCTTTTCCCTCCATCAGCATGGCACAGAGAAACTGACACTTTGACTGGACACTTTGGCTCCCATATCAACTCTTCCTTATTGAAGTCATAGGTTATCCCAGACCACAGTTCTTCTAAATCTATTACAGAGAACAATGCAAGTATTTTAAAGTAAATTATGAGTTTTAAAATGCCAATTTATAATATTAATAATTTATCACTAGTGATTTAAAGGGAAGGTTTGACCAAAAATGCACGTGAAACATTCTTCAAAAAAATCTTCTTTTGTGTTCCACAAAATAAAGAAACTGCTGCAGGTCTGGGAACAACATTAGGGTAACTGATGGCGAATTACTGATGGAAGTGCTTTAGCTTCACATTTGAGACCGCTGGCAAGCTAATGATTTGGAACGCTATCTAACAGGAAACAAGTACTCCTTTTACAAATTCAAACAAGTGCTAACTAGTACAAAAATAAATCTGAAACATATACAATACAACCAAATGCAAATAAGCGAGGCAATGCAAGAAAGTTTTTTTTCCATCAATTTAGCTGTTGGTGAAAGGTTTTGAGGCAGGTCTGAAGATTACTTTGGATGTTGTCACTTGTTTTAAAAATGCTAGGTTACCTCACAAAGCATTTTTGCACGCTGAAAAACTGAGAAACTGAAAACAACTAGAACCTCTGTTTTGAAAGTCAATTTTACTTACTGTTTTTGAATGGACACACTTGAATTCTCCTTGCATCTACTCTAGCAGGCCAACCCTGAAATAAAAGACAGTGGAAATCAACACTTCCTTCTCCACCTGTCAGATTGCATGTTCAAACCTTAAATTTCTGTAAAAATAAAGCTTTCATACCTCAATGCATAAACAGGGTAATGGGTTGGAATAATGAAGCGTTATGCTATCATGTAGATTTTGTGGTTTTATCTGAAACACATGCAAAACACAAGGGTAAAAATGAAACGAGTCTTCTAGGAAATGCAAGGGAAAGTGTGCTCATTGTTTTTACCTTTCTATAAGCCCCTTCCCCGGCACAGATTATATTACGTTTATGACAGAGCCTGAGGTTGTAGTCTGTGTCCTCGGGAGCATCAGTCACTTTCACTGTTAACGCACTCCTGGCTTTATCTACAGTGTACGCCAGCTTCCCAGCTACAACAAAATGACAGTACAGTTACAGCTTCACACACGGTCTATCTATCTTTGATATGATACATGATAATGAAACTTACTGATGCACTCTGCAATTTCATCTCTGATACCTTCATGACTGCATTCTGGCATTAAAAAAGGAAAGGGCAATAGCTGTTAATGTTATTCATATAATGTGTGACTACACTATGTATAAGCGTTATATATAGACTGCTGATAAACACAACACTGATACCAGGAACAAGGTGTCTTTGTGTCCACGTGGCCTTACAGTAGTTGGGAATGGTTTTGAGAGTCACAAACACAAGCTGTCCAGGTCTAACAGGAACACATTTAAACCTCACATCAACCTTGAAGCAGAAACAGAGTATTTACTATTTGACAATGTCATACAAGGAGATTATAGTTTCTGTGGTACTGTGACAGATTTGTGTCATTGATTAAATTCTCAGCTGTAATGCTAGAAATCTCTTTGCATAGTGTAACCATCAGAAAAGCATCATATGTTTATACTGTACCTGTTTTCCTGTGGCTATTCCTTTGCCAACACGGCCAAAGGTGTAAATCTGGCAATGTCCTATCATCCCTGCAGAATCGGTACATACTGAAACTCCACGAATATCACCTGGAAAACAGGTTGAAACTTTAGGAGAACCGAACAGATTAGGAGAACACATTTATTTTGTGGGTGGCAAAGTGGTGACGTCAGTTTCTCCTTCAATTAACATTTCAGGTTAAATTTATAAGGTATAGTAATTACTAAGGCACATTGTGTTTAGTTAATGTTAGACCTTTCAGATTATAGAGTATTTAATTAATAACTTATTGTTGTGAAAGGTTTGGTTTTTCGAAAAATGTAATTGTACTAAGAAGGCGATGTTGTGTCAATGAGTTACCGGAGTATTTGTTTAAATGCCGTGACGTAGGAATGACTCAGTAGTTCTACCAAAGTAATTATAATGCAATCTAACAGCGGTTGTTGATGTTTTTCAGGAGTACTGCACCAGGCAAAAAGATTCAGTTCACTGAAAACACTTTGAACATAGTGGGGTAAATTGTCACAGTGCAAACACTCTACAAATTTGTGAAATATACAAATACTATCCAAAAATGAGAGTTATCTAACAGCAATATGAAACCATTTATTATATGTATTAATAAATTGTGTAATTGTATAACATATACCACAAAAGTGTTTCATTCACACAACGTGACCAGAATAATACACACCAGTAGCATTCACTGATGTTGCCATTTTAAGCTGAAGTGAACATTTCCTCCCTTCACATGCCAACACAGTAGACAACATCACATTATTGAACACGGTGCTGCTAACAGGCTGATTCCTGCAGTGAAATGCTGACAGTGGAGCTATAACATATATATAAAAAAATATTAGGACCAGAAATTACTACATAGATAGACATAAACACAGACAGTCAGATGGGTAGATACTCACAGTAAGCTTTGGGTTTACACTGTACACCCTGTTTGTAGAGATCAAAAGGAATATTATTTAAAGCGCTAAGATGAGTCATGATAGTTTAAATTACTTTCCTATTTATGCACGGTCCAGAACTGCTTTATCATTTAACAGGAAATGTGACTGTACTGTAAGGACAGTAGAACAAGGGGTTTCCCACTCACTCCTTAGGAAGTTCCTGGTTGGAGCAAATATAACAAGGCTAGCAGGCATATGATGTAAGTTTAGTGTATACTCATATTTAATTACAATAATCAACAGAATACAAAAAAATGATTTATCTGTCAATATCGATGACTTAGATCAGTGAGAGCAGGTTATTTGTGTATGTCTGCTTCTGTAAGACTGAGACAGGGTCTTTTTTAATACATCACATAACTGGCTGGGTTTCATTGTTACAGATGATATCATATTTTTATGACCCATAATTTAAACCATGCCAGTAGCCACTTTTCTAACATAACACAGAATTAGCTCTCACATAAATAAGCACTGGCTTAATTAGGTTCAATTTTTATAAATGCAATTGTCAGCAGGCAAACCTCATTTAATTTCATTCATCCATCTTTTACAAGTTAAATGTTTCACTTCTGGCAATCTACATATAACCAGCACATTATTGTTAAACTTTTGATGAAAATTATGACTGCAGAAATGTTTTACTTTAGAATGTCAAGGTAATATCAAGTTTAAAAAAAAAAGAGAGAAAGAGAAATGAAAGACCTTACTAAATGAATCTCTTACAAAATAAACAAAACAAAATTTCTAAATTACAAATTATGTTTAGACTACATAAAAAAAAATACAACTGACAAACCTCAGAACAACCCCAAGCACAGTCCTGGTTCCTCTCAATCCTGACCATAAGGATCTTGTGGTTCTGGAGGATGAGGAGCAGAAGAAGAAGCGGAAGATATTTCATTGTCGGTCAGTTTTGACACGCGCTGACGTTCCTGTAAGCTTGCTTTGTTGCTGTGAATGACTTGCTGTCAGAGTATGCAGCACTTGAAATATCAAACGGGCATTACATATAGTGGTAAATTACTCCCGCCCACTAAAATCTAGAAAGAAAAAACCAAGTGCAGCTTCCAAAGCTCATACATGTATCAATCTATCACCTCTCTCTCTGTCTCTCTCTCTCTCTCACACACCTTTACTCATAATGGCAATTCAGGAGAATCATCTATAAGAGCACTTAACGCCCCAAACTCCCTAAATGTCCCTAACAGCGCTCTCTGTGGCATTTACTAGTTCATAACGCTCGATTAAAGTTTTATACAGGCGCTTGTAATAAAGTTTAAAGAAACTACATAATTGTACAGTTCTGTAGAAACTATATTTACCGCTAGATGGAGACAAATAGCAACAGCAGACACGCCTCACGGATACAAGCCTGAATTTAAATGTGGATTTCCTATTAAACCACAATTGCAACATCGTTATTATTTTTCTCACATGTTTTTCTCACTTTCTTATGCCAAACGTTGCATACTGCCAAAAAGCACAAAACAAAAGCAACATGGATCATTGTCACTGGAGAATTTCAAGTTTCAAGAACTGCTAACAAAAAACAACCGTCTGTCTATATACAGGTGAGAAACACTTTAATAATAATAATAATAATTGTTAAATTATTTATATGTTATATGCTAGTGCAAAGGGATGACCATACTGATTCTACATGAATTATTTGTAGTCGTTCATCCTGAAAATAATGATAATTAGTATACAGATTTTTAATTCATTATTATTATTAACAATTATTATTGACACGTATTAAGGTCAATATTATATTATTTATTTATATTATTTTATGTTTTATAGTGTGTGTGTGTGTGAGAGAGAGAGAGAGAGAGAGAGAGAGAGAGAGAGAGAGAGAGAGTGTATAGGCTGTATAATTATATATACCTTTTGTTTTTATCAACAACATGAAGTGCAGTAAACATTATATTATGTCAAGGTTTCCCAAACTAGGGTTTGTAAAGGAAAAGAAAGGTGTTTATGAGTTTAACAAAAAGCTAATAATTAATTAAATCATGAAAATGTTCAATCAAAACTAATAATTTTAAAATGAATAAAATAAAACACTTACTGATAAAATTATGTATTTTATTTGTTTACTAAAATCTCAGGGATACTTCAAATACGGTGAAAGAGGTTGGTGAAGTTGTGCATTTTAATGTGTTGAAATGGTCAAATGCTGTGTAGCCACCTGACTAGTGACTGGTCTCTGTGGGAATGTCCACAAAAATAGTGTATAAAGAGTGTATATAAGCAGCAGACTATTTAGAAAAGAAAATCTAAAAGATAAAAAAAGAGGAATTAGGGAGAATCAATAAATTATGAATAAATTCTTGCTATTGTGTAAATGTAGTCTGATTATGAGTATTTCAAATATAATTTAATCTAATTACAAGTACTTGATTTTTGGAATCTGATTCGTAATCCAGATTACATGTAATCAATTAATAAGAGTTATTATTAACACTCATTAAGATCAGGGGTAATATATGAATTATTTCTAGTCTACTAACCTGAAAAATAATAAATAATAAGGATATAGTTTTTAATTTATTATTATTACTATTATTATTATTCATGATGGTCGACCAGATAAAAGATGACAGGCATGTGAGAATGAAACAAAACCAACAGCATCCCATGTAGATGATCACTCCTGGCCCCTCGCACATTATTTTTTGGCGGGCGTTGTTTTCTCGTCTCTCCCCTGCTCTCTCTCTCTCTCTACACCCGCTTTGTTGTTCCTCTCCTCCAGCCTCCGCTGCGCACGCACACACACACACACACTCTCTTTCTCTCTCTCTCACTCTCTCTCTCTCTCCCTTCTTTGTTGTTTCTGTCCTCCAGCCTCCGCTGCGCACGCACACTCTCTCACTCTCTCTCTCTCTCTCTCTCTCTCCCTTCTTTGTTGTTTCTGTCCTCCAGCCTCCGCTGCGCACGCACACTCTCTCACTCTCTCTCTCTCTCTCCCTTCTTTGTTGTTTCTGTCCTCCAGCCTCCGCTGCGCACGCACACTCTCTCTCTCTGGATCAGCTGCGCGCTCGCAGTAGTCTGTGAGTCCCTTCCCCCCGCGGCCTGGCTGCTGATGAGATGAGTGGAAGATGTCGGTGTCGGGGCTGAAGGCCGAATTAAAGTTCCTTGAGTCAATTTTTGACCCAAACCATGAGCGATTCAGAATAATCGACTGGAAGCCCGATGAACTGAGCTGCCAGTTCAATGTGACGGGAGAAAAGCTGCTGATTATTCATTGCAACATCACGGTAAGATTCATCATCCGTGTGTAGCTTACAGGCGAACAAGACAAGGCCGAGTGAAACAACACCAGCCACAACCCCTTTTGACTCGAATAAAGCTGTTATATTGCGAATAAACCATGTATGATCAGGATCGATTATATCCTCGGATAGATGTCAAAAGCTAAACAAAACTAAACAAGTAACTTATGCAATGCTAGTACGAGCTACATTTAGCCTGCTAACGTTAGTTGATTAGCTAACAAAGTTAACTGCGTTTGCTGTCGCTTTAACTTTATTAGCTAAACAAACTCGCTTGATAATATTCAGGTTTGCTCGGTCATATCAAATCTAAGTTTAAATAAAGCGTAAAGGGGTTGTTTTATTCCGCGTCGGTGGGATTTTGCTGTCGAGTTAGTTGGCAGGTGATTAGCTTGTGTGCTAATTTAGCTAAGCGGATACTTTAACTAGCTAAACGACGTTTCGGACAAAATGTTTTTTGGTCTTGCCAAGTCGAGTTTGAGATGCTGTTTTGGAATATTTATTGCTTAACAACACATTTTATTGGTGTAAACATCTAGTTATGTTGGCTAACGTTACCTAATTTAGCAACGATTAGCTGGTTTGTGAAGTTCTTCATTTCGCGAGGCCTTTTAAGAAATGCGTAACTTAGATCTAAAACGACACAACTGTATATTCAGTTTAATCCATCGTGATTTGTAACAAAGTAACTGTTAACGTAATTTATAGCTGTTATCGTAACATGTTATAGGTGGTATTAGCATATTTTCAAACTTCGAATTTGAGCAATTCCTGCATTTTCACAGCTTTTAATGGACAAAATGTGCATGTATACAAAGTGTATATTAACTGTTCTACATTATGAAGAAGGCGTACAATGTCTATAAAAGCATAGTGCAAAACGACGCCACTGCAGTTCAGCTGGCTGCTGTTTTGTTGTTATTGAGGCCAGTTAGTTTGCTGAGCTTCTGTCTTGATGTTTGAGGTGCTGTAAGGTCAGTATGTGGTCCTGACAAGCAGAAGCAAATCACACCGCCATCATTTTGGCTCTCCCTCGACGGAAGACACAGTGATGGGAGGAGATTTCGAACTAGTGGATGGGAACATAATGTTCACATAATTTTACATGGAACTTCATCAGCTTGTCACGCACTTCTCTGAAATAAACAGCACTGCACAGATCTGCCATGGTCTCTTCTGGGTCTTCATTAGAAGAGAGAACCTGCAGAGTTTGATTCATTGGTTTAGCAACTGTTAATGTGGCCGCTTATCATGCAAGTAGCTCAACGGATCCGCTCAGACTTTAGTAACCTTGTGGAAGGACAAGGGGTTTCGATACAGTTCTGAAGATGCTGACGTTGTAACTCTTGATATTTTCATAGGAGTCTTACCCTTCAACCCCACCAATATGGTTTGTTGATTCAGATGACCCAAGTCTGACTGAAGTCCTTGAACGACTAGAGGATGTCAGAAAAGGCAATACTTTGGTAAGAAGGTGTTAACTCTCTCTGAAATTGTAATGAGATGTGATCATCAAAATAAAGCACAAAAGAAATATAATGTACACAAGTTTCAAAAGTTTGGGGTCAGTAAGAGATTTTTTTTTTTAAACTTAGCACTTATATTCAGCAAAGATTAATTAAATCGATCATGTCACAGTAAATACTTTTACATTGTTTCAAAGAATCTATTTTAAATACACTGTTTGTTCATCTGAAGCAGCAAAGCTGTTTTTGTCATTGATAATAATAATAATAGAAAATGTTTCTTGAACAGCAAATCAGCATATGAGAGAGATTTCTGAAGAATCTTGTGATACTTATGACTAAAGTAATGATGCTGAAAAGTCAGCTTTACCGTCACATTAATAAGTTACATTTTAAAATAGAAAAGTTATTTTAAATTGTAATAATATTTAACAATGTTATTGTTTTTACTGTGTTTTTGTCAAATAAAAGCAGACTATGTGAGCATGAATCTTCTTTAAAAACAAACAAATCTTGCTGAGCCCAAACTTTTGAATGGTAGTTTATATCTTTTAGTCAGAATTGATCATTTTGATTACAATATCAAGGGAAATAATCAGCAATTATTGACATCTTTGACCATATCCATTAATTTAATAACAAAATACATTAAACTTGCCCCTTTTTATTTACTGCACCATTTTGATTTGGGAAGATCATTAATAATGATTAAAATGAAACATTTTATTTTTTTTATACTTTGTACACTGAGACATTTTTATTAACAAACTTTTATTATAAATGGTATAAAAATGGTTTATTTTTCTTTATCGTATTTGATATTGTTCCAAATATGTGGCATAATCTTGCAGCCCTAATCCATAATGAACCCAAATCCATGTTTTGGTCAGGATGAAGCTCTTTTTCTGAGCACACATTATCTCACATTATTTTATATGCACCCCTATGTATGGTAGTAGATTAATGATTTTATATAAGTTAGAGGTTATAAAGTTGGCCCGTTCTTGTTACTTACCATTTGTTACCACTTTTCCTTCTTATGCAGCTCCTACAGCAGCTGAAAAGGCTGATCTGTGATTTATGCCGACTCTATAACCTGCCCCAGCATCCTGATGTGGAGATGCTGGATCAGCCACTTCCTGCTGGACCCATCAGTCAAGACAAGAAGGTAGCCCAAATCGGGCACAGACTTACATAGTCTTATTACACTCCTTCCTTTTCCTGTTCCTGGTGTGAGCTGATGCAAGCTTTTTGTCCTTGTTCTTCCCAGCATGGAACAACAGATGAAGTGACATCAGAAGAAGAGGAGGAAGAGGAAATGGCAGAGGTATTACGCTTTAGGGGATGGGATGGGTTCCTCATGACTCAAGTTATGACGAGAAGACTAGTTGATACCTAACACTTTCTTTTGTTTGTTGCTGTGGCAGCAGGATATTGAAGATCTAGACCACTATGATATGAAAGAGGAGGAACCGGTCGATGGGAAAAAGTCAGAGGACGATGGAATAGAGAAAGAGAATCTGGCCATTCTGGAGAAAATCCGAAAGAACCAGAGGCAGGACCACTTGAACGTAAGTGTCCATTCGGTAAGGTACCTTTTTATACAACTTTGGGGTTGGGTGGAGTAATATTGGTTTTATTAATGCAGTATAGTGATGTCATATCTTTATGATGTGTAAAGCAATGCATTAAAGTAAATTTTTATTTGCAAATAGGGTCAGCGTTTTTCTATTTGTGAAGTGTAATTTATCCACTGAAAAATAATTTAAATATTGTTCCTTGCATTGCTGTATATGTTCCCTTAATGCATCGTTGTTGGTCTTGTAGGGTGCAGTGTCCGGTTCAGTTCAGGCCTCTGACCGCCTCATGAAGGAACTCAGGGAGATCTATAGATCACAGAGTTATAAGACAGGTAATTTTAGTTAAATTACAGCATTGACTTTTCCATATGTTTGTTGCTGCCTACATAGTTTGCTGCCTTTTAAGGAGCATCTTCACTGTTATGGCAGTTCCTTTGGCTGGTTTTTGTCCAATACTGCTTTTCGGTATTAAGCATGGAAAAAAACTGTCACTTTCAATTACAATTGTTCTATAAAGCACGTCTTTAGGCCTATTTTACAAAAACACAAAGATTTGTTTGCATGCGGCCCGTCACGACTCCAAATGCGGCCCACCATGCTGAATATTACAGTCTATGTCCTGTGCACAATTAAAAAAAATAACTTTCAGTTTTACAATTCATTTTAGTTTTTACATTAATAAAAAAATGTACTAAACAAATATAAGCTATAATGTTTTTGTAAAATAATTTTGTTTTTCATATATTGTTTTCAGACATGAGCAGACCTATGTACTCACGTAATGTTACGCATTTAACAAACACAAGCGCGCACTTTGGCAGAATTCAATTCAAATAGTCATCAGCAGCTATTAGTTCTGTAAAATTGAGCATCAGAATGGACAAATTTGTTAAGGGAGAAAACAAAATGTGGAAAATGCCAGCGAAGGAACACATTCAAACAAGAATAGTGGCAGCATCAGCAGTGAAGAGAGTGCTGGACTTTCGGCATCAACTTTCGGTTTGCCCCGCCACTCACTTGAAGAGGTTCAGGTAAAAAGAAACACCCTAGGCTACTACGCAGCAATCATCCTTAATTAAAGAAATATGGCAAAACATCTCTGGAGAGAACCTCAGAGTATTACATTTGAAAATGTTTTCCATATTTGGGTCAACATAGGCTACATTTGTGAACGCACACTTTCTGCAATGTCAAGTCACGCTTCCGTTTTTTATTTCAATAAATGTAATCGTTTAGATATCATAATATTTAGGCTATAAATAATATTATAAATCCGGTTGGTTTGTATTGATGACGTAATATGTAAATGACATGCGTGCGGCCCGTGAGACTTGCACTTGGACCATAGTGCAGCCCGGTGGAAAAAAAGGTTGAGAACCACTACGCTAAGCGAATATGGAAATACTTGGTTTTGGCGAAAGAGAGCCTCAACTTTGGTTTCAGTTTCATTTTAGCCTAAATTAATTTGTTTTGGCTTGTCGTTTATAGGCTATAGCTTCTTGTATTTTTAATTCTTGTTCTTTTCTAAATACTGTTAAATTGAAAGGATTTGTTGTGGAGTGAGGGGAACTAAAATAACCTAGCTATGTTTACAGTGTTTATTATAATGTTTGTAAAGATTTTGCGTCGGCATTAGGCCTATTTCTGAATGGAATAATAAAATGCGACATACGTAGCGTATTTTAACCATGCAGCAAACCTTTTAAAATATTTTGATAAATTAGGCCTACTGAAAAAATAATTATAATAATTGACATTTTAAACTGTGTAACTGCTTGCAATAATAGGTAAAATTCTATACGGTCAGTAGGGCTGCACGATTAATCGCATGCTATTGTCATGCGCATCTCGTCAGTAAAGCCGGTTCTTTGATCAGCGGTAAATCTCCATCAGCTGCTTTCAGATGGAGCGGCATTTAATACACTGAGCCGTAGTTCGCTGACAAGCCACGCAAAATCGCGTTCATAATCGAATGCGATTTATCGGATCAAAGAACCGGCTTCACTGACGAGATGCGCATGACAATAGCATACGATTAATCGTGCAGCCCTAACGGTCGGATAACGCTTAACCGGTTGAAATGAACGTCCCTAGTCTAGAGTGTTCACTTTTTTACTCGCATTTGACTTTAACTGACTGAACAGAAGAAATAATCCAGAGAAGATTTCTTCATCAAATAAGGTGGAGCCCCAGAGCACATCTACCAATTAAGCCTTTTTTATACTCGTCACGTCTGCAAAAGTGCGTGGTAAATGACGTCATCGTGGAGTGGGCGTTGAGTTTGCACTTTGCGCGCGGCTCTGCTTCTGAAGATGTACAACTTTAACACTATTTGCTTAAAGTTGTCCTGTGTTTGATGTGAAATTAACCGTAAAGCTTAAGATTTTTTTAATAAGTTTGTTCATAAAGAAATTCATTCATCAACTCATTTGAGTTTTGTACCGGCAAATTGCTGCTGCTCACGCTGATTACTGATGGTTTTGCCCCCTGTCGTTTCAAAGAATAGTACAACAGCGAACCGACAAGTATAAACGCCTCGTCCGTTTGGGGAGGTGCGTGCGCAGTCAGCGGAGGCTCGCGATGCGGAGCCAGGTGAAAGTATAAACCAGGCTTTAGGCTGTTGCCATGAACCAATGGTAGTTTGAAGGCATTTACCAGCTTCGGTTTTGAACACCATCCGAACTTCGGTTGGCCTGCTTTTGTTGGACATGACATCACACCAGTTGGTTCATTGGTATCAATTGAAGTATATCAGGGCCTTAATTTGCCTACCTTTTGCGACTGCTACTTTTATGTCAGGAGTGCGCATGTGATTCCAAAAACTATTTTGGAACACATTTCTTAGTTTCTATTAGTTTTGTCTTGTTCCAGGATCGTTACAGATCTGTCTGATCTGTTTGTATACCATTCTGTCTGTTCCAGGTATCTATTCAGTGGAGTTAGTCAATGATAGCCTGTATGACTGGCATGTCAAATTAAGGACGTAAGTATGGTTGCATGACATGAAATACCATGTGAGCTGATGATAGTTTGTGTTCGGATCTTTAAAATCATTTTCATGTTTTTTAAGGGTTGACCCAGACAGTCCGTTACATAGCGACTTGCAGGTTTTGAAGGAAAAAGAAGGCATGGACTACATTCTGCTCAATTTCTCTTATAAAGTTAGTGTTTTTTATTTGTTGTACAAAAATACCGATTGAAGATGTTTTGATTGAAAAAAGAGATTATGCAACTGAATTTCTGTTTTCTTGCTTTCTGATTGCAGGATAACTTTCCTTTTGATCCTCCCTTTGTACGGGTTGTGTCTCCTGTCCTGTCTGGAGGGTGAGCATGATAATGTTTTTGTAGTAAATAAGTCAAACTAACTTTTCTATTTTAGTAAAAGTAAATATTTTACTATATTTGATGGATGATTATACGTTTTCCCCAGAGAATAACGTAAATGGATGTATTGTGAATAATGCTGTCTTTTAAAGGTTTTTTTTTCTTTTCAGAGATTGAGTAATTCTAATTTAATTTGCCTACAATTTTATTATTTAGCATTCTGTTTAATACCCCATATATTTGTGAAAGGCCATTTTAAAATTATTCACAGAAAATGTATTAGTTTATAATGACTAATACAAATATTGTTAATTTTCATAATCTGAAGAGAAATAAATGTTAATTTGCTCTATCCTGTTAAATGCTTTTTTTCTCATCTAGCTATGTTCTTGGAGGAGGAGCCTTGTGTATGGAGCTACTTACAAAACAGGTTTGAATCCTCTTTGAATTTTCTAAGGATTGCCCATTACAATAATTAAAGAAATCCGAAATAATGAAATAAATTTGATCTCATAGGGCTGGAGCAGTGCCTACTCAATAGAGTCAGTCATCATGCAAATCAACGCCACCTTAGTCAAAGGGAAAGCCAGAGTACAGTTCGGAGCAAATAAGGTTTGTTTGACCTTGTGATCAAAAACAAAAAATATTTGCCTGCAGAAATGTTGACCCTTTCCCTTTTGTTTTGTGCAGAATCAATACAATCTTGCCAGAGCACAACAGTCATATAAATCATTGGTTCAGATTCATGAAAAGAACGGTAGGTGGCGAAACCGTAAAACGAGATGCAGAATTGATGCACTTTGAACTGTTCTCAGAAGTTTTTTCTCATGTTTTTCTTCTAGGCTGGTACACACCTCCTAAAGAAGATGGCTAGGAAAAGCATTGATCTGCTTGCACACTGCAAACACGGGATATCTGGTCAAACCTTTGCTTTATTTTACTAATGTTTTCATCTCTTCAGCTTGAGTATGATGCCCCCTCATGTAAGTGGAAGCCATCGGGGAAACGTTTGCCCCCTCTCGCTGTCTGGAATGCTCAGAAATTTGCATCGTCCTTTATTTCTGCAAGGCTGGAGTCTTTGACCAGATCCCGTGATGTCTGGATTTCTGTCTGTTTCTCATGCTCTTTCTCTCTCATATATTGTCTATTATACTGATGGGACATTCAGAGCCTTGGTACTAATAAGGCATCTAACATGGCGTTTCGAAATGGTGTGATCAGAGAAAGATTTTTTTTTTTCTTTTCTCTTCTTTTTGTTGCTTCCTCACTTTTACTGGAGCATGGCTCTGTTCAGGATTATTACATAGATGGAGATGCTCAATGAAGATGCTGGATCTGATCCTCTCTGCTTTTAAAGGACGTTCTTATGGCCATGGACTTTAAATGGCGGTTTACTGAAATTAAAACAGGATATGGATGCAACTAGAGACAATGTGAAGACAATGTGCCACTGCTCTTGTATCTATAGAGACTTTTTTTTTCCCTCATGCATTCTGAGTTAACATGTACTGGTACATTTAATGCCGATGTCGTCAAAGAATTGTTACTTGCCACAATTATATGCGTAAGCTTCCTAAGCAACCCTTATGTTAATGATAACGTTGAGGACGAGAGGAAGGGGCGCTTATACAACTCTAGCCCCAGATCTTGTTTTTCCAACTAAGGATGAATTCCACTCAGTTTCCTTACGCTCGCTTTTAGCATGTGGCTGATCTGACCAATAATGGACAAATGCGAGCTTTGGCTTTGAAAAAGCGAAGCAGAACTTGCCGTCGCTCCATAGTTGAACAGAGCTCCACTTGTATACTTGTAAATGGATTTCAGGCGTCTTAAATGTGGTGTTTATGTGAAGTGGGGGAGTTATCAGAGTTGTTTTCACATGAGGATTTGGGGACTCAAAATGGGGAAAAAGGTTGATGTTTCTCAAAATAATGGGGGTAATATCTTAAAAATTGTATTTATATAAGTGATATGAACATAACTTTTTTTTTTTCGTTTTTGTTCCCATCCTTAATTGTCATTTTCATCATTTCTGCTCCATTAAAAAAAAAACAGCTGTTACAGATTGAGACATTTTAGGTTTACATTATTAATGGACTGATCTCATATACTGCTGATCTCATGATCAGCAGTACTTAAACTTAGAGTTTGCTGTCAGTTTCATTTTGTGAGCATTGATGGATTAAAAGAGCGCAAATAATAATTTTCTCATAGCACAACACTACAAGAGCACTGTTTCTTTCCATGCCTGATGGACAATTCTCACAATACTCGAGGCATTGTTTATTTACCCTCTTGGAGCTGAACGTCCAGTAGAAAGTCTTAAGAATGGTCGATGCTTCAACTTTCATGGCGAAAGAGAGCTTGTCAAAATGCACCATACCTCCTTGCTTTATTTTGTATTTGTTTTGCAGTGTATTATAAAAAGTGGCTGTCGAAGACTCGTGTATGTGAAGGCGTCTCACATTTTTCATTGAAAACTCAGGAAAATCCATTCTGTTTGAAAATCTTTTTTGGTCCGTTTGCTCTACCTATCCAACCTTCTGTAGTTCCTGAAAGCAAAGAAAAGGATTTTAACAGCTTCCTGTGGTCGCTGTTTAGTATTTTATGATGGGACTTGGTTTCATCGTAAGAAGTGTTAAAGGCCAATGGTGATTAGATAACTCTGGCTTTAAAAAATGTATCAGATTTCCTTTGTTTACTGAAATTAAGTGCTCAGTCAAACTTATGTTTTTGTTGTTGTTTCTCACCCCTCTGACTTCAACTTTCAGTTGTAAATATTTTGGGACATTTGGGTTTAGTATTTGCACAGAATGTTGTGATTGTGCCTCTTGGATCGGTCCTGAGTTTGAACTTCGTCCCATAACAGGCAGGCTCTTGGATATGTATATTTTTAACAAGGATGCAAATGTAATCTTTTACTCCAGTCACATGTAAATGTAATTCAAGAGAGCCACTGCAGCAGGAATGTCTTGAATAACTAAAGTATCTGCTTTGCAAGTTATTGCTGCTGTCTTGTTTCAGCGATGTGCTTGGTCTTGGGTTTTCATTGGTGAGATTTGAAAAAGCAGACCTCTCTGAATGGTGTTTTCTCAGAGGTTTATTCATCTCAAGAAGTACATCTACGTTCAAGTTTTTTACCTGGGCTTGTCCACATTGACCAAGGTTTCTGTAACTGATGTGTCTTTCTTATGTTTCCTTGTCCGAACAGTAATGACTTGTTTGTTTTTGTTTTTTCACACTGAATATGAACCTCACCATAACCAATAACAGAACTAGTCTCTGGTGCCATCTCATGGAATGGTTCTTGAAGCTCACACTGTTGGCATGCTTTCTGGGGTTTTTTTTTTTTTTAGGTTTTTTCCATTACAAGATAATTTTGAACATGTACAGTATATTTGTAAACTTGCATCAAGTTTATGAATAAAGAATTTTACGAGGCGCTTGTTTGGGTATCTGTGAGTGATCTGATTGATGCATTCAATAACTTAAATTTTCATTAAAGGCATAGTTCACCCAAAAATGAAAATTCTGTCCTTATGTCATTCCAAACCTGCTTTGTTCATCTTCGGAAAACACAAATGAAGACATTTTTGGTGAAAATAAATGACTTTATATAACAATTTCTTCTGTTCAGTGTCAGTTTTCGATGCACGTTTACAACAGTACCACTACGTGAGCATGTGCATTCCTCTGCTTGCAAACAAGGCATGTTTCATGGTACTGTTGAAGTCTGACACATTGTGTGTGCAAAGAAAACAAAAATATCAACTTTATTCAATAAAGTATTCTTGTAGCTTCATAACAGTATGATTGAACCACTGATGTCACATGGACTATTTTAACGATGTCTTTACTACCTTTCTGGGTCTTGAATGTGTCAGTTGCGTTGCTGTCTATGCAGGGCCAGAAAGCTCTTGGATTTCATCAACAATACCTTAATTTGTCTTCCGAAAATGAACAAAAGTCTTACGGGTTTGGAACGACACAAGGATGAGTAATTAATGACAGAATTTTTATTTTTGGGTGAACTATCCCTTTAAGAAAACATCAGGAACTCCAAGATTAGGAATGAATGGGTGTAAATACAGGGTTCCATGGGGTTTGGAAAAGTATGGGAAAAAATGAAAGCAGAGTGTGGAAAAGTATTTGCGTTTCCAGACTTTTGCCCTTATTTAGTTTTTTTTTTTATATATATATAATAGAAAATTAAGAAATTTATTGTACAAGAATTCAGTCAAAATACGCCTGAATGAATTCGGTACTTTTTCATTATGCAAAATGAAGGTTATAAGCATTTTGGGTTTCTTCTCTCAATATTCTTAGCACCCTTATTACACAGCCTCAAGGACCTTTGAAAAAATAAAACATATACAGACTTTTATGTGCGCATGAGAAACCATTAAACTTAGCATATAGGAAAATGCACACAGAGCTACCTATTGTGCCATCAGCCCATTTTGTGGTGTGGTTTCTTGGGCACCACCAGAGACCTAAGGCCTTGAAATATGGCATAGTGCCCTAACAAAAGCCAAATCTGAAACGCTTTTTTACAAAACCCATCTTTTTTATAAACCATTGAACTTGGCAAATTTTATGCCATCAGCCCATTTCGTATCATGATTTCTGTGCCGCCACAGAGGATGTGTTAAATTAGACATTAGGCCTTTATAGAGGTACTAAAATAAGAAAAGCCAAAAATCTAGAAATTGTAATACATAAGCATGCACAAAATTCCCATTCGCATAGTTTCTCGAAGGCACAAAAACGTTTCTTGTGTGCAGATGACTGTACTATACACCAAATTTGAAAATAATGCTCTATGAACCATTTATGGTAAAAATGGTCTGAAAAATTTGAGTCTGGAAAAGTATCGAATTATGAAAATGTGTAGGAACCCTATAAATACAAACTTGTAAAAACGCTGACATGTTCCTTATTTTTTAATAGAAATTTCCCATTTTTGAATTTTAAAGTATAAAATGTATTTTCTGTTTCTAAAGTTATGCTGTTTAATGTAAAATGTATCCATTCTGTCTGTAGTTTGCTGGGTAAATGTTAACATGAATGGCTCTGGCTGGTAGTTTACCACACGAGATTTCATCATGGACTTGTTACAACACATTATTAAATGATCACGGATCACTCTTTTAAAATATGTAATTAACATTGTCACAAGTTTCTGGCTTAAGGCTTTTCTTGACTTGTCAGCTGATGTTTATTTTAGTAATAAGGGTTTAATTTAGAGTCCGTAAAAGTCATAATTTTGCTTTAAAACATCCCTGACACCTTACAAGAATTCCTACTGTTAATGAGAATTGTGATACTAAAAGTTATTCAGCTGTGATATTTGATGTGTGCACATATTTGTGATTTTAAGAGTTACAAATGCCTGCAACTAGTAACTGATAATTTTAACACTCTTCATGACTTTAAATATTATCCAGCCTTCAGTGTAAATCTGTTTATGCACTATGCTGTTGGCACATTTTTTTTAAATCATAGGATGCCAGGTATATTTGTAGTATTTTGAGCTATAATTGAAAAAGAAAATGAAAAATTGAGCTATAAATGAAAATGTTGCAAGTTGCAACTTCCTCTTATGTTAGTCATAGTTTAAAGTTTATCAAAATGGAAGATTATATTAATTGAATTATAATTCTTCCTTACCACTTGGTGTAGCTGTTTGCCATTTTTGTGTGCTTGTGTTTCCTTCTCTCCAATTAACAATGAGAACAAAAGTTTGCATGCTCTAGACCTATTATATGTTGCAGTACAAACCAAACTTTAAAAAAAAAATTATATTTGGTGAATATCCTTGTGTGTAGGTTTTGTTTTAACTCAAGAAAATGCATTTAAAGCACATGGCATTACACACATTCTTTTACAAGCCAAATAAAACATACTCTGCCATAGGTCTTGTGAAATTGAGTGTTTTATAGGCACTCATATAAAACTTATATAACTTTTTGACCATATTTGGACAGGCATTGAGTGACTGTTTAGTATAGTGGTCAGTTTGTCCATCTGGTGCTATACTAACACTGCTAGGTCTATATAAACAGTTAAGTCCTTTATACATTGGTTTAAACAAGAATTAATCTTAGCTCAGGTTTCCTTTCATAACTGATTCGAACAATAACCTGTTTAGTTCGCTTCTCCCCAGGAATGCTGTTAATGCTGGGAGTGTAGCATGATCTTCAGTCTTTACAAAGCTGGACATTTAATCTCAGGTATCATGTTGACATCTAGCATGTGTAGTACAAAATCAAAGAATCCTTTCAAAAATTGATTTAAAAGTAAAATATAAGACATTTCTGTAATTCCCTCATAATGTTTGCCTGGATTTAGAAAATCATAGTTTAAAACAGGGTCCAAAGATCTTTGACCGCTATTATTGTGGCATTATTTAACTACCCTGCCTAAAGAAACCTGATAGGCTTTTGCTGTGCTCATTCATTTAAAGTTACCTTTCACCTAAATGCACTTGAAAAGCTCGTAAACATTGCACGATTAATGCGCGAAAGGTTTTGGACGGTACACTGTGCCGAGGTGAATTTCAAACTTGTCAGGTAAGGTTTGAGATATTATCAATATATAATTCTCTCAAAATAGGATTTGATCTGGCAAAGTATAAGTTCTTTTATCGTCAGTCCATAGACCAGATTTCAGATTTACATTCTGTTCATTATGTAATATCTTGACCATTTACTGCTTCTATATTAGAAGCAACGTTCCAGAACTTCTCCAGATTGTACATTACAGCATCCAGCTATTAGGGTGTCCTTTTTTTGTGTGTGTGTCATTTTTGTTTTTGCTCATGAAAACGGTGTTCAAAACCAAATTACATGTGTTGTTCATTTCAGAAAGTTTCAAACGAATGTGATGTTTTTATTTGGAGAGGTGAATGTGCACATTGCAAGGTATTGTTTTAGCATACTGTGAGTTTTACAGATGTTGCAGCATGTGTAGTGAGGTATTGCTTAACTTTGACATATTTTGGAAGCTCTCAGCACGTAACACTACTAAACAAATAGAAAGCCGATTCAGATACTACTCATGTGCAAGGTGAGAACTTTTTACTTTTTCCTGAAAACATTATACCCTGTGCCAGACATATGTACATTAACCTGCTTTGTAAATGTAGTGTTGCTGTAAATTAAGTTGTTTTTACAAGGTCATTTTAAAATATACAAAATTTAGTTCAAGGCACTTGGTATAGTAAATAAACCAGATACAAGCAGAACTGTATATTTCAGTACCTACTAGACAAATATAAATTCTGCTGCAATATGGATCAGACATTATGCCGCATGTCAAAGTCTATCTACGCAACGCAAGACCATGACAGATACATAAAAGCAAATAAGCGTAAGCAAGTATCATAATCATTGCTGTCAGTGGTATCCAATCATAATGCAAAAAAGGTGCCTTTTGTTTTCCCTTATTTTCTCTTTTGTTTTCCTCTAAGCGGTCATGACCTGCCTTTGTTTTTTATTTTGTACTATTCTCTGAAGTCCACTTATAATGCTATCAAGATTTTTACATAAAAAAGCATCATTTAGAAGTAATAGGCTGTTTTCTATTTCCCTCATCAGATCGCTCTATTTGAATAGGCGTGGCAGATTATAGACTCGTAAGTAAATGCCCACTACTATGATTGGCTAACAGTTGAGTATGTTTGACAGCCTACATCATTCACAGATAGACGCTGCTGTGTACATAAAAACAGTTACTCACACTTGTGTTGCGACATTACTGTTGGATCCAATATAGCTGGCAAAGCATAGTCTTTTAGTTTCAGTCTTTCTGAAAATCCTGCATCATTCATCCACTCTTTCCTAATGCAGCGATCAGAAGAAAGGCAATGCAAAGACAGTTTTTCCACAACTTAGCACTACACAGTGTCGTCTTTGTTTTCGGAGCATCTTTATTGTCTGGTTTCTGCGTAGACCTGCACGTTTGCCTCTTTTTATTTCAAGGATGCAGATATCTGGCTCATGAGAAATGACTTTACCTTTGAGTTTCCACGACCCACAATGCCCAATATCGTCTATATGGGCGGCTTCCAGTGTAAACATGGAGTCATCGTCATGTCTTTAGACACCCTTATTGCTCAGCTTCCACAAGATGTGACTGACGATATAGCAGCAGCTTTTGCTCAGCTTCCTCAAAAAGTGATTTGGAGATATTCAGGTCCTCGACATATGACCCTTGGTAACAACACTCTACTTGTAGACTGGCTCCCCCAGAATGACCTGCTTGGACATCCTCAGATCAAAGCATTTGTAGCACATGGAGGAACCAATGGATTCAGGAAGCTATCTACCATGGAGTGCCCATTTTGGGTACCTTGGACAATGTTTCTTGAGGCATTAAAGGAGGTTTTGCATAGCCCATCTTACAAGGAGAACATGCAGAGACTGTCCAAGCTGCACCATGACCAGCCAATGAAACCTCTTGATCGTGCCGTCTTCTGTATTGAGTTTGTCATGAGGAATAAAGGAGCTCGTCATTTACGAGCACAGTCTTTCAGAATGTCCTGGATTGAGCACCACTCTATAGATGTTATTTTGACTTTAATGGCGACACTTTTTATTTTTGATTTGTTGGTCATTTTGTACTAACTGTTTGAAGCTGCATTTTTGGCTCTTAGTGTTCAATAAATAATTTTATTGGGACCTGCTACAATAAAGGATTCTCTTTGTCAGTTTTGGCTGAGCTTTTGTCTGTCCAAGTACTACAATAATTATTCTTTTATAAAGGAAAGCTGACAAATACACATACATTAGAAATCTCTGATTCTTCTACATAGTAAAACTTGGAAAAATCTGTTGTTGATGCTAACTGCATTCCCTAACACTTACAAAGGTAGTACCTAACTTTATTTTTGATGCAGCATGAGAGTATTTTGATTGTTTTTGAGGATTTGTTCACCCAAAAATTTTAATTCTGTCATCATTTACTCACACTCAGGTAATTACACACCTGTAAAACTTTATTTCCTCTGCCTTACAACCTAGAGATAATAACCTGAAAGTAGAAGGTATTATGTTTTTAACACTGAGTTTCATGGTCAGGACATTATTTTATTTATTGTTGTATTTTGTGAACTCTTGTGTACTCTTTTAATTCTCTGTAATTTTCTTTCTCATCAAAGGTCATGCATCACTCCACCCTTCTTGGTTTGTTCATCCTGCTATCTGTTCTGTCAAGCTCTTACGCTGGAAAAGTTCTGGTCGTCCCTGTGGATGGAAGCCATTGGATCAATATGAAGATCCTTATTGTGGAATTACATGCAAAAGGTCACAATATCACAGTGGTCCGAGGTTCTAGTAGCTGGTACATTAAGGAACAGTCTCCGCTCTACACTTCTATTACTGTAGACACTGGTGAATTTGACAATGACTTCACGGAGAAGTTTCTACCCCACCTACTTAAAATGCAGAGACAAGGTAGATCATTTTGGAATGAAATAGCACTTGCTGATGAAGTTTATAGGAAATTTACGAAGTTTCATCAGCAAATATGCAATATGACAGCTGCCATGTTTGAAAATGAGATCTTGATGAATTCTCTGAAAGATGCTGCATATGACCTTGTTCTTACGGATCCTGCTTTTGGAGGTGGAGTGTTACTGGCACACCGTCTTGGCGTTCCTTTTGTGTTTAATGTCCGGTGGACTATGTACGGCGAAGCCCATTTTGATATTGCTCCATCTCCTCTCTCATATATACCTGTTACAGGTTTACTGCTAACTGACAAGATGACATTCAGTCAGAGAGTCATGAACATGTTGACATATATAATGATTCTTTATAAAAGTTCCAAGTACTTTGCTTCTCCTTACCAAGAGTTCTCCCAGAAATATTTTGGCCCCGATGTTGATTTCTTCTCCCTCCTCCAGAATGCAGATATCTGGCTCATGAGAAATGACTTCATTTTTGAGTTTCCACGACCCACAATGCCAAATGTTGTCTACATGGGCGGGTTTCAGTGCAAACCTGCTAAGCCACTTCCAGATGAACTTGAGAAGTTTGTGCAGAGCTCAGGAGAGCATGGGGTAATCATCATGTCTTTAGGAACTATTTTTGGTCAGCTTCTGAGTGAAATCAATGATGAGATTGCTGCAGCTTTTGCCCAACTGCCTCAAAACATTATATGGAGACACACAGGATCAAAACCTGCCAATCTTGGCAACAATACTCTGATTGTGGACTGGCTCCCCCAGAATGACCTGCTTGGACATCCTCAAACTAAACTCTTTGTAGCACATGGAGGCACCAATGGAGTTCAGGAAGCCATCTACCATGGCGTTCCTATTGTGGGCCTTCCTTTATCTTTTGATCAACCCGATAATCTCTCCAGAATGCAAGCAAAAGGAACAGCAAAAATTGTAGATATTGCAACTTTGGACAGGACAATGTTTCTAGAGGCATTAAAGGAGGTTTTGCATAACCCATCTTACAAGGAGAACATGCAGAGACTGTCCAAGCTGCACCACGACCAGCCAATGAAACCTCTCGATCGTGCCATCTTCTGGATTGAGTTTGTCATGAGGAATAGAGGAGCTCCTCATTTACGAACACAATCTTTCAGAATGTCCTGGATTGCATACCACTCTATAGATGTTATTTTGACTCTGCTGATGATATTTGTTTTGTTTTGTTTCATGATTTACTCTATCATAAAACTTTTGTGTTTTAAATTAGTATTTAAGAAGAAAATTAAAGCTGAGTGACTGAATATTTGGCCAGAATCCCAGGAATTAATTCCATAACCAATGTTTCTATATTCATTTTGGACTGAGAATATAATGTTTTCCTGGAAAGTTTTAAAATAACATGTGAAGCATATATAAAGCTCTTCTTAAAATTAATCCTTTTATTTGTGCTCTCTCTTGTTTCGTAGAGAATTTACTTCATCACAAATTTTAAATAATTCTGAAAAAAAGAGTGAAATAAACTGTACTTGGTTTACATTTTTGTATCATCTGATGTAAAGCACAGCAAATTTTCAAATTTAAATCTTCTGAGCATAATTTTTATAAGGAAAAAAATATATTAAAGGCTATTTTTTAATACTTATCTACACGCCTAAGGCTGAATTTTATCTAAAAACAAAGTTTTAATCTTTATGCCTGTACAGCCTGCACATTAAGCATAAAGAAAATTAAGAAGAATGCTTAATGAAAATACACTGCTACCTTGTAAGCACTGTATTTAAATAAATGAAAAAAAAATATTTAACTATTACTATTGCTTTGGATGGTTATGAGTCATTGAAAAAAATGAAGCAATCATGCTTCCATTGCTCAACCTTGTCTGGAGGACATGTACTCATATTCTGAAAGTGCAAATGATATGCAAATGACACACTGCTGTTTTATTTTTAATTAGCAACGGGAATAATATGCTGGAAGAACACCAGAGGCATCATCAGACATCACCAGCCCCATCAATCTCACTGAACTTCTATTTTGTTCTTTTTATTGTTCATTGACCAATATCCTCTAGATATGATATTTTTTATCACACACAGTACAGTAAGCACTACTGCAGTTAAAGAGTTTAAATAAATTCATTTTGACAGTCCCTAAAATACACAAATCTGTGATTATCTCTGTATACATAAACATCACATTTTGCCAGTTTATATATGGATGCATGAAAACTGTTTCCTAAAACTGACACATTCCATTCAGGCGATGGTAAATACGTGTTGGAAACATCTTCTGTTAGAAATGCCAATATATACCAAGAAAGTTTCAACTTCCGCATTCTGTATCCTAGGGCTGAATCTGTCTGGTACATTCTTCTCTTTTTCATTTCTCATCTGTCCCACACCAGATGAAATTTGCATGTAAGTAGAAAGACATGTTGTGTTCCAGAGAAATGCAGACTAAGGAAACTGCAATGTTGCAAATAATGTGTCAAGTATATGCTTTAATGCAGTCTATATAGTTACCATCTTTTTCTATAACATTACTGTCCAGTAGATGGCAGTAGACTGTCATCCTGAGAACTACAGATTAAAGTGTTTGTTTTGGCAGGGAATGGCATTGTTGGCACATTATGGCAGTGATAGACTGGCGTTTAATGTGTTGGTTAAATGAATGAATGAATGAATTGTTTGTGCCAGGTTCCCTAGAGAAGTATACAGGAATAATTAAATGAATGTTTTCCTAAAAGATGGTGATGAAACTCAGTTTAGAGCAATATCACATCAGTATTGGTTTTTGAACATCTTAAAACTTAATTTAGCATGCAAAAATTTCATCTCGGGCATCAAATGCGCCACCCTATTTTATGGTGTCATGAGCACTGCTGTCTTTAAAATAGTTAATTAGGCTATGACATTCATCTCACATTCACAAACTACTCAATATTGTTTAGTAAATTCAGTTCCACTGTATTCAAACCTAAAAATACAACTACTACAGTTCATTGTTTAAATGTAAGTAACCAAACATAAAATAGGCTATATTACATTAAAAAAAAATACTTGTACATTTTCTGCAAAATATTGTTGAAATTACATTTTTAATGCGTAATATGGACATGTGTAAGATGCCATTCCCAGTCTCTTGTTTTCTGATACATTTTTAATATTCAAATAATATTTAGACTACATTATGTGGCATGTTTTCTGGGTAGGCCAATTCTGAACTTTAATTAATCATGTATCCTTCCATTTCATTCCACTTTTTACAATTAAAGATAGCCTAATACCTCAGATAGGTTGGTATAACTAACTATTTAGGATACATTATGTGATTTAATAAGATATAGGCCTACAGTCAGAAACTAATATATGCAGTCACGCTGTGTTTTGGTAGCATAAATTCAACACATTTCTTACTAATTGAGTAAATTCAGCATTAAAATTAAAATAGCCTAATGAACAATAAACTAAAGTCCACGAAGCCCCTAAAGACCTCCATATAAAGGAATATGATAATCACCTGAGGACTATAAGCAGGAGGACAGGTCTGCTATCGCGGGGATTTAAGAGGACAGCGCCACCGTCTTCACGAGCCTCGTTTTAAACCGGATGCAAGTGTAGCTGCTCGCTATTGCTAGGCGACGGGCTTTTTGCGTGACCCTCTTCTAGCTCCAGCGGGGTCGCGTCGTCATTGTAGCAGCTCCCTCTCAATCACATCCTCCTCGACAGCCCTCTTCTCCTCCGCATCCCTCCACACATATCCAGGTAGCCGGACGACCTAGAAAATGTCTTACGCGGGGAGTGCGCTGGTGATATTATTCGGAGTCCTGATGCTGCATTCGGGCTTCGCTCAGAACGGTAAGGACTTTAAAAATGTGTTGCGTTTAAAGAACCATTATGAAGGCTTTCTTGGTTGCGGCATGTGCAGGTAATTCGCCTCGACCGCACTGGATCAACTCTCACCGATCCTCAGCATTGCTTTCGGAAATAGCTACTCAGAACTCAGACGTCGGGGCTGTGAAGGGTGACATTTAAGTGTATTTAGGTAAATGTGTCCTTGTAGGTTTAAAAGTCAAAACGCATTGCAATTCCGCTTTAAAAGAGCAGTTTATTTCTTAAAAGCGGCTCGCCATTTATGCTCACAAATACGTTACATTTTAATATTTAGTGACTTGTTCCACTGGGAGCGTCTATTTGTGGCTCTTTTATAGAAGATTCCCTTTTTGGAGAATCATTTGGATGTGTTTCGGTGGGTCATCTGCTGCTTGATCCGTTCTGAATGCGTAATTAATTGTGTGTTTTGGCACTTGTGCTTGATTTGCATGCGGATAGTGAGTCAGGAATTCTCCCGTTTGTTCCTCCGACGCAGAGCGATCCGTTTGCGCACATCTTCAGATAGAGGCAGGTACCCGCTTTGAGCGCCGGTCCTCTGCAGCGCCGTAAATAGCAGCAGTCAGTTCTGCTGCATGTTTCTATTTATAGAGCCGATGCAGCAGCGGTATGCATGGCGTTAATGTCCTCCCCGTGCGCGCGGACCCGTTAAAGTCATGAACGCGCTCAGTTAATGAGCGGTAACACATGAGCTTGGCCGTGACCGGTTATGAATTACTGCCGTTTGACTAATGCGTTCGTTATTATCACCTCTAACAGAGTAAATCTGATGGATTATCACAGGACCTGTAGGAAAAATTAGTTAATTAAACTGAAAAAGTAGCTTATATAAATTGTAGTTTGTGTTAAACACCTGATTCAAGGTGACCCATTGATTGGATTTGGTGTTTCTCAACTGGTTTTGCGCCAGGACTCACGTTTTTGTGATCCATCACATTATAAAAATATTTCTGTAATAAAATAGGCCCAAAAATAAGCAAGCACACCTGTATTTAAAGAAATAGTTCACCAAAAAGGCCATTCAAGGTCTAGATCCTCTGCAGCGAATGGGTGCCGTCAGAATGAGAGTTTTAAAGAAATAGTTCACCCAAAAATGAAAATTCTTTCATTAATTACTCACCCTCATGTCGTTCCAAACCCGTAAGAGCTTTGTTCATCTTCGGAACACAAATTAAGATATTTTTGATCAAATCTGAAAGCTTTCTGACTCTCCATAGACAGCAAGGGTTCCACAATCAAGGCACAGAAACGTAGTATACGGACATCATTAAAATAATCCATGTGACATCAGGGGTTCAACCGGTACCCTTGCTGTCTATGGAGGATCAGAGAGCTCTCGGATTTCATCAAAAATGTCTTAATTTGTGTTCTGAAGATGATCGAAAGTTTTAGGGATTTCGAACGACATGAGGGTGAGTAATTAATGACACAATTTTCATTTTGGGTGAACTATCCCTTTAAAAGCAACGAAAGCAAAGTGTTCAAGTTAAAAACATATTAATTTGTTAACATTTGATTTGTTTATTACAAACGCCCAGTTTTTTGCTTCATAAGACATTAATTGATGGACTACTAGAGTCTTGAGGATTACTTGTGGATTATAGAGTATTGCAGCTGTGACAGTAAACCCCAGAAGACTACTTCGCCATGGTTCCCTTGAGATTTTCGTATGGATTTTTATAATGGGGTTTGAGTGAAATTAAGTCTGTGGTAAACATAACTTAATGATGTGTGAATGTTTTGCATCTCATAAATTGAAAAACCCGTTTTGACATCATGACTGCAGCAGTCTATTGTGATGTTTTTATCTTTTTGGACTCTCATTCTGAAAGCACCCATTCACTGGGATCAATTAGTGAGCATGTGATATAGTGCTAAATTTCTTTAAACCTTTTCAGATGAAAAAACTAATTCATCTACTTCTTGGATGACCAAAGAGTTAAGTTTTCAGCAAAATTTCATTTTTGCGTGAACTATTCCTTTAACATAGTCTGGATAATATTTTCTTTCACCTTATGTAATTTTTGCCTGATTTGACTAGCTTCTAACAAGGGACATAATATATTTGTGCCTGTATTGTTTGGAAGCATGGCCTTGGATGTCAACAACTAAAGATATGGGTTGTTTTTTAACTTTAGAAGTAGATAAGCCTATCCTATGAATGAGTATATTGTTAGTTGTTATTTATAATTTGCATTTATCATTGTTGCTGTCAGAGACCTTCTCAGAATAGATCTGGGATCCATTTTTGGGTCACAACCCACTGTTTTGCCCATCACTTGTTTGTGAGGGGCCATAAGCTCACATGAAGATCAAACGCAACACTTTTCCTTTCATCTCATTCGCATGCTTTTTATCTCTTGCGTACAAATGCATGAGCACACAGGCAGACACATTTGATCAAATGGATCATTTTGGCATAGCTGTGTTTGGTTACAAGCATAAGAGCACAACAGCGCTTGCTGCCTTTTGGCTAACAAGGTTTTTGCTTCTATCTTTAGCAAGCGACTATATGCAATAGCATACACGCCCTGTCCACATATAACAGTAACTACATGTCCATTAGTTCCTCAAGCTTCGAATGCACTTAGATTGAAAGAGACGCCTTGAAGAAGGGACGCACTGTATATTGGTATCATAAAGTTTATCAATATTTGAAATATCTTTGCTGTCATCTGATGCTCACTTAAAGTAAAAGTAGGAACATTTTATACTAAGCATAATTTAATATTAACATATAAGTAATATAGTAAAATAATATTGAAAAATAATAACACTGTTAAATACAATTATACTTTAATGTCAACATTTAAACTTTAAACAACATTTTTTTCATTGTTCCTTTTTCACCTGAATGCATCAGTTTAAGTAAATGAAATCAATTGTGATATGCATTGACTTTAAAGAATCTGCTGGAAGCTTGTTAGTTTTGAAGGTCAGGCACTATGTTAGTTTCCTTTCATGCACACAGGGATGTGGAACAGGAGCTCCTCATTTAGTTACACCTCCTAATTACTGCAAGCCGCTTTTGCAATCAACGGGTCAAAAGTAAACATGCTTTTATTATTGTTTTTATGAATGCAGCATTTGATAAGTTGTATCACCCATTGAGTAGAAAGTCGGTTTGGATGAAATCATATCTGATCCTGATTTATTATCATTATGCCCTTATATGATTGTTTTTTTATCACATTCATTGTCAGAATAACCAGCAGTAGGCTACTGTGTGTATGTTCTGATTAACATGATAATACAGTGCAATCATTAAAAATCCTCTCTGCATATTTATGTAACATAACCTCAAAGGAAACAGTTTGTATTACATTTTTTTATTTGTGCTACTGATATTTTTTCTGTTCTTCCTACTAGCACAAACCCCCATTTCAAATCTGACTGACTGATCCCATAATACATCCTTTAAACTAAATAAATGATTAGCGTAGTCACATTTGTTTTGTATTTAGAGAACATCCACTATGGTTTCGAACACCACTTAAAATGGCTGTCCCCTCAAATAGTGCACTATTTGAGGGTATAGGGGGCGATTTCGGATACAGCCTCTACTTAAACCATGGACTTCCTCTTCCTCTCTGCCGAGCAGTGTCCTGCATATGCTGTTCACCCTTCTGTGTTTTGATCTCACTTGTGTCTTGCCCGTGCCATTTCTATTTACCAGTGTTTGATCCTGCCTGTGTATTGTCCTGTGTTTTCTGTTAACCTTTCTGTGTGTATGTCTAGCTCTGAGTCTGGTCCTGCATATAACACTCTCCAAGTGTTAGCTGCCTCACCGAACCATTCCGTGTTTTGTGAGTCTAAGTTTAGTTTGTTTTGTTTATAGTCTCGTTTCCTGTTTTCTGCCCGTGTTTCCTGGATTAACCCTTTGCCTTGCCCCTTTGCACTCTGTTTGTACCCCTCTTGCATTATTGCTCGTGTACCTGGATTATCTCTCTGCCTTGCCCCTTTGGACTCTGTTTGTATAATTAAAAGTTTGCACATGGATCTGCACGTCTCATTTCTTGTTCACAATGTTACAATATGACTGTTGACACTTAGCAGGGCTTCATATCTGTGAATGCAATCAGCTTGCACAGTGGTTAATGAGGGGGCGGCAGACATGCATGCAGTGTGGTGGGCAGCCCTTCCTCTTCTTAAAGGCCTACCTGCTCAACTGCTGTAGTATGCTTCTTTGGAAACTGCCTGTCTATCAGCACACCCACACATGAGTGAGAGATTGCTCTGAGGTGCTCAGATTCACATTCATTATTTTACTATTTTTTTATTTACATATAGACATATTCAGCAAGGATATATTTAACTATTCAAACCTGATGTTTTAAATAAATGCTGTTCTTTTGAACTTTCTGGTTATCAAAGAATCTTGAAAAAAAAAAAATTTGTAAATTAAAAATGTTAAGCAGCACAGCTCTTTTCAACAGTAATGTTAATAATAATGTTATTAGAATGATTTCTGAAGGATTATGTGACACGGAAGACTGGAATAATGATGCTGAAAATTCAGCTTTGCATCACTGGAATAAATTACATTTAAAAAAATAAAAAATAAAGTAGAAAACTTGTATTCAAAATTGTAATATATTTCACAATACTGTTTTTACCATATTTTTTGATATTTCACATTTTTAAACAGTACTGTGCCGATTTATATTTTAATATTTTTATTTTTAGACAAAATGTTTTAATTGTTAGCCATAAATTAAAATTATTTATTGGCTTTTCAGAGTTGGACAGAAGTTTAAAATCAGTCCTTCAAGATGGAAAAGTCATGATAAAAGCATAGGTCATGTCAGAGTTTTTTACATTACTGCGGTTAGGATGATGCCCCTGACCTCATTTTATTTAGGTCTACTATAAATATGCATGATCTTCTTTTTTCACATGGTAAAGAACACCTAAATTAAGAGTGATGCATATGCATCTAATATCACAAACAAAATGTAATTATCAGTAGGCTACTCAATCAAACATAATAAAAACAAAATCAGAAATAAAATGTATCAGTGTATTAAATGTAAACGCATGTAATATAGGCTAAAAGAAAACTTTTTCATTTTCTCATTCATCAATTGTGCAATTATTAATTTCTTGTTTCATTTTTGGTTTGTGATTTGAGTTTAATCTTTTGTTTTCTTTTTTCCACCCACTGCCCTCTCACCGTCCTTTTTTTTCCACCCATGTCTTTATTTGTCATGTTTCCCTGTCTTCCCGCCTCTGTGCCGCCACCTCAGCGGGGTTTGTGAAGTCGCCCCTCTCTGAGACTAAGCTGACAGGCGACACGTTTGAGCTGTACTGTGACGTTGTGGGGAAGCCCACACCTGAGATCCAGTGGTGGTACGCGGAGGTGAACAGAGCTGACAGCTTCTTCCAGTTGTGGGATGGAGCGCGTAGGCAACGCGTGTTCATCAACACGGCGTACGGCGTCAATGGTGTGAGCGTGTTAGCCATCACTCGCGTCACCATCGAGGATTCTGGGATTTATGAGTGCAGGGCCAGTAACGACCCACGGCGTAACGATTTGCGCCAGAATCCGTCCACTACCTGGATACGCGCCCAGGCAACAGTTACCGTGTTGCAGAGTGAGTTAAACTGTCCCCGCTAGTGGTGTAGCCAAAATAAACCATCTGACCCCTTGATTTTACCTCCATTTAGTGTTGTGTCGTGGCCAGCGTTTGCTGTAGTGGATCTTCCCTTTTCCTCCTCCTTTTGTTTTAGCTTATAACTGGAGTATAAAATGGTCAGAGCACCATCCTATTAGATTACTCTTGCCCTTGTAGCTGCTACATATACAGGCAATGACCTATTTTTGTAGCCCTTATTGAGTGGAAAATGTCCTTGTCCTCCTTATTGAGATATTTCAGGGTTTGGCCATGACAGTTTTACACTTTCTATTCTGACAAATCCATGGATCTGGTAAGGTCAGCCGATATATGTTTTTCAGTATTCGTTGGCAATTCCAGTGAAATTCCAGAAGTGTGAGATCACTATGCTGCCTTATAGAATTCAGTATAAATTATATAATCATAATATAACAATGTTTTATTATGTGAAATGATGAACTGAAGCAGGGATACTATCACTAAAATAAAAATAAAAAAACATGTTAGTTACCTGGAATAAAATAAACGTTAATTTAAATCAAATCAAATAAAATACAAAAAATAATTATTTTAGCTACTGTAGTTTCCAAAGCAACATTTCTTTCATTTTCCTTTAGTTTAACTTTAAATACTTGAATAAATAAGCTAAATTAACTAAAACTAATAAATAAAAAAAGAATAAAAACTAATGTAAATGACAAATATGCACAACAATATGACTAAAACGTCACCTAAAATTAAAGAGAAACCAAAATATGAAAATAAAACATTCAAAACATTAACAAAAACTGTAATGGTGTATCTGTGAGACTATAATAATAATGGACTTAGTATTTGGTTTGTGCTTGCAGAATCTTACATGTTTATTATACATTTTATATCATAATGTTTCTTTATTTTAAAATGTAAAAAAATCTAAATCCTAAAAGACTCCAAAAGACCTTTTGTGGTCTCAGGATTTTGGACCCCATTGGATATAGCATATGAAATTTTTACACACAAACACACACGTTTGTTTTTGTGATAAGTGGGGACATCCCATAGGCGTAATGGTTTTTATACTGTACAATCTGTATGTGCTATTGCCCTACACCCTACACCTAAACTTAGCCCTCACAGGAGATGCATTTCTACATTCCCCAAAAAAACCTCACTCTGTACGATTTATAAGCGTTTTGTGGGGACATGGGTCAATGCCCTGAAAAGTCACCTTCACCTTGTAATACCTATGTCATACCTGTGTCATTATACAAATTTATATAATTTGTCCTCATTTGTCACAAAAACGCGCACACACACACATACATACACACACACACACACATGTGTGTGTGTGTGTGTGCATGTTTATGTGGTTTATGAGGACACAAATTTGTATAATGACATGGGTATGACAGAGGTATTACAATATGAAGGTGGTTTATGAGGACACTGCCTATGTCCCCGTAATTCAAAAGGCTTAAAAAACATATGGTGTTTTTTTGAAAATCTAAAAATGCACAAAGTCTCCTGTGAGGGCTAAGTTTAGGTGTAGGATTGATGTAGGGCAATAGCACACACAGTTTGTTCAGTATAAAAGCCATTACGCCTATGGAGAGTCCCCATAAACCACAAAAACCAACGTGTGTGTGTGTGTGTGTGTTTGTGTTCCCTGTCACCTTCAGTCAGTGTGATGTAGTATTTCTCTGGCCTTGACCAATGCATCTGTGTTTCCAGAACCATCAATTGAGTCAACAGATCACATGATTCTACCCATGGGTTACCACAGCCCACCGATCACGCTTCAGTGCAACCTTACAGCTTCCCAAAGTAAACACCATGAGAGCTTCTGGATGAAGAACGGGGAGGAGATCCCTGACACAAAGGGCAATGACAAAAACACAGAATACAAGTAGGTGCTGTTATGTGTGTGTGTGTGTGTGTGTGTGTGTGCGCATATTATAATTTTCCCTCATTCATTTCAATGTCATAATTTATTTTACTTGTTTACTTAATTTTTTTGTATTACTGTAAACATATTTTTCATATGACCAGACTTCCACATCATGCACTTGATATTTTAAACCACTTTTGTTCATAGTGTATAGAAATTAATTGACATATTAATCAGTTAGCAAAATGTGTAGTTTCATCCCTACTAGTAACAGTTGTGTATATTAGCTATAAATAGACTGTATGTTTATATATTTATAATATACATACTTATGTGCATATATACTGACAGTTTGTAACTCAACAGACAGCATATATTTATTTAATAATAGATTAATTAATTACTAATGACTATTGTAAATTGTATTGCAAAAACATTGACCTTAATATCATTCTATGCTACTATCAGATCAAAATATGCCAATATAGGCTTCTTATCATTTGCATCACCTGAGGCCTTTGTTTTGTAAATGTATTGTCTCAGTGACTCTCAGGCTCTGGCTGAGTGTTTGTTGATGATGCTCTGCTTCGCATTGCTCTAAATCCTCTCTCTGTCTCTACCAACACGTGTTGCTAATCTCTCTGCCTGACTCCTAATCTAATCAGACCAGGCACACTAGTGCTGCTAACATTTAACCTGCATTAGATTTCTCTTTACCTGTGGGTGTGTTATTCTGAATCGGTTTATATTATGCCAAGGTACTTCAAAGAATAGCTGTTACCTTCACTTTATAAGTGTAATGTGTTTTATTTATTATACAGACTTAATAAACCAAGGCCAGAGGATTCGGGCGAGTATATGTGTGTGTACACGTTCGATTCGGCCCCCCCAGCAAATGCCACTATTGAGGTAAAAGGTAAGATGCCCTCAAAATACCCACGTTTCTCAAAATGTAATCTAAAAATGTATAGGAATTGAATGTTCACTGGAGTCTGATTTTCAGTTGGTTTGGATGAGTGTTGACATTTTGAACCTGTCTATGGGGTCAGCTTGTCTTTCCATCTCTTCCACATCACACATGCTGAGTCAGAGCGGAGCTTGGACGCTCACAAAGGCCATGACAGCATGAATGTGAGCTTGGTTAGTTGAGTGGGAAAGACATCCAGGTTTTGTTCACCAGGCAGTAAAGGATGAATGTGAATAAATTGTTTGCAATATTAATAATTAGTTAATTATATAAAATTAATTATATATATAATTATATAAAAGTATAGTTCAGTCATGAAACTCTGCATTAATGGGTATTAATGTAACTGATGATATTCACAGCGTTAAATGACTTGGCACAAGCTGATTGGTTCATGTTGCATATGAAGCCAATGAGATTGCTGCTTTACATTTAAATGGCTGGTTAGAATCCTCTTGAGCAGTTCGCAGTGTGCTTTTAGAGTTCCTCTGAAACCCTCCACCTTCCCCAGCTCCACCTGTATAGATCTAAAGGGGTATATATATCTTAAATACTCACAGCACCATATCGCCATATGCTTTGGCAGTAGCAAGTACCAGTATTCCCTTGCAGCAGCAGCAATAATCTACAACTACTGCAATAACCAACAGCAGCAGCAATTCAGCAGCATCAACATAGAAGATCTATTCCGCCACGACCAAATACATTAACATTGTGATAACCATTACATGCTAAAATCTTCAGAGAGTTGTCATGATTGATTAGCAATATTTGAATAATCATCATCATATCAATAATCAATAATTAGTAATTAAATCTCAATAATTGGATAAAAATAAAAACAACAACAATACAGTATTTTCAGTAAAAAGTTTTTATCAAACATTTGACATGTATTTCTGAATCCTGAATAATATACAGTATGTAAATCTGATTATACAATTATAGGTCTGAATATATTTGCAAATCTAAATATATAGTTATACCTCTGAAAATATAAATGTAAATCATGAATATTCAAATTTGTGGATGCATGTGTGTTTATTTATACATAATAAATATACACAGTACATACACACATATATTATGTAAACAAAAACTTATTTTGGATGTGATTAATTGACAGCACTAATATATATATATATATATTATATATTTATATATATAATATATATACGTAAATGTGAATATATAGTTCTTAGTTTGAATCTATAAATGTAAATCATGAATATATAAATTTAAAACAGAGTATATATGTGACCCTGAACCACAAATCCAGTCTTAAGTATCACAGGTATATTTGTAGCAAAAGCCAACAATACATTGTTTGGGTCAAAATTATAAATTTTTCTTTTATGCCAAAAATCATTTGGATATTAAGTCCAAACTTAATTTGGACAATTTCAAAGGCAATTTTCTTCATATTTAGAATTTTTTGCACCCTCAGATTCTTGATTTTCAAATAGTTGTATCTCAGCCAAATATTGTTCTGCACTCTAAAAAAAATAGTGCTTTATAGTACTAAAAGTGATTCTTGCCTCGTAATCATAGGGGAACCACTTTTGGTGCTATAAAGCACCATATCTTTAAAGGTGCTATACAGCACCTTTGTCAAATGGTGCTATGTAGAACCATAAGAGGTGCCATATTGCGTTGTATTTCTTCAACAAAAATGGTGCTAAACAGCACCAACAGTGGTTCTTTGGCTCGTAAAGAACATTTAAAGGGGCTTAACAGGTTCTTTGTACAGCAGTGGTGCTATATAGCACCTTAATCACCCCCAAGAACCACTGAAGAACCATACAGGAGCTTAACAGGTTCTGTATATATACAGAAGTGCTATATAGCCCATCAGTCATGCTGAAGAACCACTGAATCACCCAGATTTGGTGCTATACAGCACCAAAAGTGGTTCTGCTATGATTACAAGCCAAAGAACCACATTTAGTGCTATATAGCACCTTTTTTTTAGAGTGTATCCTAACAAACCATTCATCAATGGCAAGCTTATTTATTTAGCTCTTGATGCTTATGACTGGTTTTGTGGTCCAGGGTCACATATGTGTGTGTGTGTGTGTAATATTCCATTTAAAATGTTTACACACGTGATCATGAAACAACAATACAGTAGTATTAGTACCTTTTTTAAAGAATATTTTTTATTTTATTTTACGGTTTTAATAATAAAAAATTATAGGTCTAATTATAGGTCTCAGTATATTATCTATATCCATTTTTGTTTTGTTTGTACTGACAATTAATGGGTGTATAGTAAAATGTCAGTCAGCCCAGATCTCTTTGTGATCATGTGTTTAATAATGGCCTTTAAAGCTCCCAGGCTGTTTGGTTTGTGTGTTAGAGATCATCAGCTGGTAAAGTGCCATGCGGTTTAAGCGTGTCCTGGTCACCTCTTTCTGGTTATCCTGCAGTCGGCTCACAAGCACCAGATGGTGGCCTGCATGTCTGAGGGGGTGGGGATGTAAATCTGTCTCTTTTTCTCTCGCTTTTCCTATCTCTTAACTGAGGTATTTGATGTCATTTAGACTGAATTACCCTTTAAAAAGTCTCCTGTCGTGATTCATTATTTGACTCTTGAATCACAAAATGCGGAGATGATTTACATGTGGATGTTGTGGGGGTATTTGGCATATTATGAATTATATGCCTTCTTTTGATGTTAATGCTTCAGTATACTCTGTTGGTTTCACTGACTAAGCCTTAGAGATTTGACTGTGAATCATCTCATTATGGCCCCATATATTCAGTGTATATATTTTACAGAGTATACATATATTTCTTTGAGATATTACCATATTAGATTTAATATGCCAGTGACAACAGCAAGTATATACTTATATTATCAAGGTTAATGTTTTTACTCACCAAGGCTACATTTATTTGTTTAAAAACAGTATTATTGTGAAATATTTTCCATTTCTGTTTTAAATGAGATAAAGAAATGATTCTAATATTATTATTATCATATTGTTATCAATGTTGAAAACAGCTGAGCTGCTTAATATTTCTGTAAAAAGTGATTTTAGGATAATTTGATGAATAGACAGTTCAAAATGAACAGTATTTATTTAAAATAGACCTTTTTTAACATTATAAATGTCTTTACTATCTCTTTTTATTCAATTAGTGGGTCCTTGCTGGATAAGTATTATGACCCCATGCTTTTAAAATATTGTCTCAATATCAACTAATATTTTATTTAATTATAAAAGAGTCTTATTTAGAGATGCATAATATATCAACACTTCATCAGTAATTTGTCAAATGATACTGAATAGATAGTGGTCAATATTGGATATTTAATTGTTACTATTTCAGTTGTTCTGTTCTCCGTATTTATCCATTTTGCTTTTGTCTAACACTCACAAGTTAATCTTTAAAATGATAATTAAATAAAAAATTAATAATGTGAAATATCAAAAATGACTGATTTTTATTTGTGCACTTTATTTACAAAAATATAGTATTGATTTTTTTTGTCTACCATTTATTGTTTATCAGCCATCCCTAGGCTTATTAGTATGCTTTTTGATCTGTTTAAATAACATTAAATTACCTGAGATGTTGAACCAGCTCTTCACGCTCATTTCACCTGTTTCAGAAAAGTCGCAGCTTTGAATCCTGCGTAATTCATAGGATAAATTTGAACTTGAATGCACTGTAAATCTCTTTGGGAAAAAAGGTCAACCAAATAAATGGATGTGAAGGAGAAAACGTCATTGTTTTCACTGCTCTTAGCATTTTCATCCAAATCGGCTTGTGTGGCAGCACATCAAATCATATGGACTTAAGTTCTTGGTTTATTCCCATGCGCTGGGGCAATCATGGTATATTTTCTTAATATTTCCTGATCCGCCACTAGTTTTAAGCTATATTTACCACACAAACATGACATTTCAAATGACACATGAAAAACCGTCCATGTAGTGATTGAAGATCAGGGTGCTTAATAAGGTTTACGCAATGAAATCTGTTCTGATATCGAAGGTCTCACTGTCCTTCTGCTCTCCTCTCATAGCTACACCAGACATCACGGGGCACAAGCGCAGCGAGAATAAGAATGAGGGTGAAAAAGCTGTCCTCTACTGCAAATCCATGGGTTATCCTTATCCCTCGTGGAGCTGGCACAAACTTGATAACGGCGCCAGTATGGTATGGTCATTTTGACACATGAGTGAATCTTGAATCTTCTGTTTGGTCCTTTTAAAGGGACAGTTCGACCCAAAAATGAAAATTCATCTATTTAGCCTCAAGTTGTTTTAACCCTATAAAGTATATTAAGTAAAAGTTCTAAAATCCTTTTTTTAATGAAGTTTTTGAACCTTTAGATAAAATGTTTTTAAAAGTAGTTTTTTTTAAGTATCATATTTGATACATCAGGCTTTTATGGCTCATATAGTATGATATAGTGAGTGCTCAAACTTGAAAAAATAAGAAAAAAATATGCAATTTTGGTGCTGATATTTATATGGCCAAAAGGTGTAATCAATGAGATTTTAACAGTATAACAGACTAAAATATCCTATAAATATCAGATGTTAATTTGTATCTCCCAATAATACCTCACATTTTAACATGATTTTTCTAAAAAATATATGTATGGATAATCAAGTAAACCTAAGTTACTTAAGTCCAGTAAGTGTTCATCGTGAAATATTAATAACATATAAAATTGATTACATTTTTACACAAAAAGGTCTTTAACTATCCCTTGTAGTTTCTGTTACTTGAGCTACATTCAAGCATTTATCATTTAATAAAAAGTAAATATTTTTTAAATGAGAAATACTATTTAAGCACATAATCAGTGTTTTTTCTTTCACCTCTCCTTGTCTGTCACGGGTTTTCCTTCCACTCCATTAATCACCCAGGATATTGACAACTCCTCTGGCCGCTTCTTCATCAGCAGCAAGGATGGCTACACCGAGCTGTCCATCATCAGCCTAGACATCACCTCCGACCCTGGAGAGTACGAGTGCAACGCCACCAACAGCATCGGCTCCAACTCCATGCCATCAGTTCTGCGCGTCAGGAGCCGCCTGGCCCCCCTGTGGCCCCTGCTGGGGGTCCTCGCCGAGATCATCATCCTGGTGCTGATCATCGTCATCTATGAGAAGCGCAAGAAGCCTGATGATGTTCCAGACGGTGAGTTTAAAAGGGTGGGTTACAGTTTCAATATAGACTATTGATGTTAGGCTGATATTTATTTTACAAACGTAGAGAAGAGATTGGTATTGGAGAATTTTTTTTTTTTTATGTAAATAGCATTATGGGGACTCCTTGCCAGTCCAAGAAACACGACTGTCCTAAGCACAGTTTGCCTAATATAATGCCAATAAATACACCCACAGTGGCCAAAAAATGGTCAAAATGTAATTTTATTACATAAAGTGTGGGTCTTAACTGTCCAAATAATTTGGGCAGTTAAGATACATTCGTAATGCAACAAAATATTAAGACAAAGTATTTGAAAATGTAAGAAAATAGAAATAGATCTAATCCAGTGACATGCACACATTTTGAAGAGTGATTTAAGTGTCTAAAAGTGTCCAAATAGATATTGGGGCCACTGTATACAGTCAAACCAAAAATGATTCAGACACCAGATATAATTTTTGATATTTTTTTACTAGTGGGTGCAGGACACTACTTCATAAATGTGAGGATAGCAAAATAAAGTGAGAAGTGTATTATTTTATTATACCCAAAAATTATTTTCTTTTTGTTTTGCTTAAGTGTTTTTCTTTAATTGCTAATGCAACCTTTTTACACCACAGACTGAACAAAATTAAGCATTGCTTGGTAATTGGTTGACATTATCTGACCTTATCAAGAGGAATTTGTTCTGACACAGTTTAACTGACTTCTTGTCATATTTTATATCCATTTTCTAAACTATAGTGAATAAACTCTAGCTAATATAATGGGAGAAACGTTGAAGGTGTCTGAATAAATTTTGGTTTGACTGTATATACAATACAATATATATAACATGATGAAACAATACATAATATTCTAAAAATTGAAAATGAGTGTTATTTATTTAGAGGGCCATCAAAAGTATCTTCAACTCATTTTCTTACTACAGGAATTTCACTTTAAATTGATATAGACTAAGAAACATTGCATTTCTGTATTATTTGCATTTAAAAAAGGATGCCACTGAAAATAAATACTTTTATTCAGCAAAGATGCATTAACTTGATGAAAAGTGACAGATAGTGTTACAAAATAATTATCTTTGAAATAAATAGTATATTAATCAAATAGCCTAATCCTGAACAAAATATTGAAAAAATATAAAGCAGCACAATTGTTTTCCACAGTGATAATAATAATAATAATAATAATAAATGTTTCTTAAGCACCAAATCATAGAGTAATGGCTGCTGAAAATGTAGCTTTGTTGTCACTGGAATAAATTACTTTTTTAAATATATTCACAATAAAATATTTCACAGTATTGCAGTTTTTATTGTATTTTTTGATTAAACACTGTCTTGGTGAGCATAAGTGACTCTATAAAAACATTTCAAACATCCTAACAATCCCCAACTTTTGAACAGTAGTGCGTGTAATATTATATTAGGCCTAAGATAATTGTCCTATACATCTTATACAGCACTTACTTGTCTCCCACTGCGTCACCAGTGTTGGGCAGTAACTAATTACTAGTAATTTAGTTACTGTAATAATATTACTTTTTGCGGTAACTAGTAGTGTAACTAATTACTCATAAGATTTCAGTAATAATAGTACAGTTACTATCCATAAAACAGCTTAGTTACTTATGATGCCTCAACCCCGCTGATTTAAAATCTAACAATCAAATAATTCCTAGATTTATTTCATAATTTTCACGACTCGCACATGCATGTGATGTCCCCAGTGCCGCAGGCAAGCTTGGAATATAGAAAAGCTTACATTCAGCAGATAGAAATATTGCATTATATTGATTTTGTCAGGAAAAAAAGATGATCTGAACACTGTTGTGTAAGTTGTGGCTTTACTTTACTCTGGCATTACATCCCACCCACATCCCTCTGATCAACATGTACATTATATTACTATAATTAAAAATCTTTTTGGAAAATTAAACAGTTTTTTATAAACTTATGTGATTTGATAAAATACATAACGAAATATAATCGTATATACAGGTCCTTTTCAAAAAATTAGCATATTGTGATAAAGTTCATTATTTTCTGTAATGTACTGATAAACATTAGACTTTCATATATTTTAGATTCATTACAACACAACTGAAGTAGTTCAAGCCTTTTATTGTTTTAATATTGATGATTTTGGCATACAGCTCATGAAAACCCAAAATTCCTATCTCAAAAAATTAGCATATTTCATCCGACCAATAAAAGAAAAGTGTTTTTAATACAAAAAAAAAAAAAAAAAAAAGTCAACCTTCAAATAATTATGTTCAGTTATGCACTCAATACTTGGTCGGGAATCCTTTTGCAGAAATGACTGCTTCAATGCGGCGTGGCATGGAGGCAATCAGCCTGTGGCACTGCTGAGGTGTTATGGAGGCCCAGGATGCTTCGATAGCGGCCTTAAGCTCATCCAGAGTGTTGGGTCTTGCGTCTCTCAACTTTCTCTTCACAATATCCCACAGATTCTCTATGGGGTTCAGGTCAGGAGAGTTGGCAGGCCAATTGAGCACAGTAATACCATGGTCAGTAAACCATTTACCAGTGGTTTTGGCACTGTGAGCAGGTACCAGGTCGTGCTGAAAAATGAAATCATCTCCATAAAGCTTTTCAGCAGATGGAAGCATGAAGTGCTCCAAAATCTCCTGATAGCTAGCTGCATTGACCCTGCCCTTGATAAAACACAGTGGACCAACACCAGCATCACTGACTGTGGGTACTTGACACTGGACTTCAGGCATTTTGGCATTTCCCTCTCCCCAGTCTTCCTCCAGACTCTGGCACCTTGATTTCCGAATGACATGCAAAATTTGCTTTCATCCGAAAAGTATCTTCTCTGTAGCCCAGGTCAGGCGCTTCTGCCGCTGTTCCTGTAGCCCATTTCCTGCACACGCCTGTACACGGTGGCTCTGGATGTTTCTACTGCAGACTCAGTCCACTGCTTCCGCAGGTCCCCCAAGGTCTGGAATCGGTCCTTCTCCACAATCTTCCTCAGGGTCCGGTCACCTCTTCTCGTTGTGCTGCGTTTTCTGCCACACTTTTTCCTTCCCACAGACTTCCCACTGAGGTGCCTTGATACAGCACTCTGGGAACAGCCTATTCGTTCAGAAATTTCTTTCTGTGTCTTACCCTCTTGCTTGAGGGTGTCAATGATGGCCTTCTGGGCAGCAGTCAGGTCGGCAGTCTTACCCATGATTGCGGTTTTGAGTAATGAACCAGGCTGGGAGTTTTTAAAAGCCTCAGGAATCTTTTGCAGGTGTTTAGAGTTAATTAGTTGATTCAGATGATTAGGTTAATAGCTCGTTTAGAGAACCTTTTCATGATATGCTAATTTTTTGAGATAGGAATTTTGGGTTTTCATGAGCTGTATGCCAAAATCATCAATATTAAAACAATAAAAGGCTTGAACTACTTCAGTTGTGTTGTAATGAATCTAAAATATATGAAAGTCTAATGTTTATCAGTACATTACAGAAAATAATGAACTTTATCACAATATGCTAATTTTTTGAGAAGGACCTGTATATGGGTAACAGAAAAATTACTTCAAGCTACACATGAGAGTTAATGAGATTAATGCTGGCACCATCAATCACTATTGAGTGTTTGTAATAACATCTGACTGCTATCCAATGTGGATTTTGGTCCCAAAGAAATATGTTATTAGTAACATTCTAGAAGAATTTTATGTGAAAGATACATGGTTACAACTTCTGTGGGGTGTGAAGAAAAAGTAATGGAACTAGTAGTGTAACTAGTCATGAGTAATATATTACATTATTTGAGTAAGTAGCCCAACACTGTGCTTGACTCGTTTATTGGAAAACCATACACTCTGTTATCTGATCCTGACCTGGTCTCTTACTTAATAATTCAGTCTGAGGCCATCCAGACCAAACACACACACACACACACATTGCTCTTTTCCTGTAGGGCACCTGCATTAGGTCATCTGGACTCTAAATCTGATATTCCAGAGAAATGTGACTCTGCGGTGTATGGGTAGGTAGTAGGCAGTGAATTATCGATGTGTGTGGAGGTGTAGTCCCACGCCACTTACAGCTCACCCACAATGCATTGCGAGGGAAAACGAGACCCTGTCAGTCCTGGACAATGTATTCCTGCATGCCAGTAAATTCACTTTAGCCCTCACTATATATAAAACCAACTCTTTATGTTTAAAGACTATTTAAAGCATGTTGCCTGCCACCTAGTGGTTTACCTCGGTATTGATTTCATCGACATAAATATAAACGACGAATTTATGCGTTTTGTGTGATTAAAATGTGTTCAGTATTGTACATTGTTCGTGGATGTGTGCAGAAGTATATGTAAAAATACAATGTTGGGGGTATAAATTCAGGTTCAGCTTCGTTTGGTTAATCTACACATTTAGGCGTTTATAGTTAGCCTTGTGAATCACTGCACCATTATTTTACCATTAAATTACACTCTTAGTGGTTAATATCAGTAAGCCATTAAGAATTAACAACGTTAACACGTTTCTTTCTCTCTGAATGGCACAACCTAAAACACTGTGGTAAGTGAAAGACCTGCATGCAGCTTGATTGAACCTAACAGTATTGCCCATATTCACTGTTCTCTGTACTTTAGTGTGTATATAAGACTTGTGTGATTTAGGCTGAATGGGATTTTATTTTGCCTTAATTATTGGAATGCTGTCTGTTTTGTTGCTGTTTAACCTTCAAATGACCTTCATTTCTGTACATCTTCTTCACTGGAGTCTGTTCAGATGCAGTAATGTTGGCATGGGCATGATGAGATTTTACCTTTGATTTATTTTCTCCTTTCAGTTTGTAAAAAGGCTGAAAATGTGTGTACATGTATTTGTATAGCTATATATAAATCATGTGATATTTAACATAGGACGCATATATATGTAGTTTTTCACTCCGTGGGCTGGATGTTTGTATTTCTTCTCTGTTCTTGTTCTGTTATAAACTGCAAGCCTTTTAATTACTCACACCAAAGCTGATGGAGCAAAGTCTTTGTTCTGTGTTATTCTACTGCTCGACAATGTCTTAAATATTGAAAGACAATACACCATTGAGTTGTTTTTAGCTACTTATTGCGATCAGTTTACGGCATTCATTCAGTAATGTGAATATTGTGCCAGCTGGAACCATTACAGACTCTGACTAAAATTGTTGTTGTTTTGCTTCCCATTCTGCCTAAGATGACGAACCAGCTGGGCCAATGTAAGTATCAGATTTACATTTAAATAAGACTTAATATGATGGATGTGTAATTTATACAGAATGTATGGAGTATAAAGACACAATGAATGAAGGAAATGTAATTATATACAGGCGAAGGTTTGTATTTTGGATTGTGACACTCACACTGACTCATTTTTATGATCTCACCTTCAAGGAAAACTAATTCCACCAACAACCACAAAGATAAAAACCTACGTCAGAGAAATACAAATTGATTTCATCATCACAAGGTGAGTATTCGGTTAGACTGAGAATATTCATATCAGTTGAACACACAACAAGAAACAGTGCTTATAGTAGCACAGAAAATTAGACACTAAGCCACACTTAAAACTGTATAAATTACTAGAAAGTGTGTAAATGTTTTAGAACAGAATATCATCTTTTGTTTTATCATTTCATTGCAGACTTATGCATTTGAGGTGTCAAAAACCTATATATATGATAATGAACTACTGACTGTACCTTGTTTCATTACATGGCTGCGCACCAAATACATGATTTCCTAATCTTTATAATATCTTAAAGCTTCCGCTTGGAAAAAAACAGTCCATTACAATATACAAAACATGCTCAGCAACAACACGAACACTTAAACAACATTACAGTAATACTAAAAATTCTCAGGTCATTTCACTACAATTAATAACTTAGCATTTGCGTTCATTTCCAACTAGAGAGAACCATTTACAATGATTGGAGACACATGAAATTAGCACCGGTTCTTACAAGTTTCATACAGAATGTGTTTTTGCATTCCACTGAGCTGCTTTTCCATGTTCTCTATGTAAACATGCTGACGGACACTCACGTCTCATGCACACAGCGTTCAAAAAATGCTTCGTTCAAGATAAAATGGGTTTAACTTTTAAAAAATGCATCTCAAGACTGCCCTGTGTCTCACATTTTTTAACGGCAAAAACAAGTTCTTTGTGAACCTGGCCAATAAGCTGACTTATACACAAAATTGCCATGGATGGTGCTGAATATTAGGACATATCTGTTTGCAGAATGCCGCAGTTGACCCAGTCAGAAAGCCGTGTAATGATTTTCTTAGATCTAGATGCTCATTTGTATAAACTAGCACATTTCTCAATCAGTTACCCTTCTGAAACTGCAAAAGTCACATTATTAACCCACTTTTGTCACTGCTGTTTGCTGTTTACAGATTAAGACATTCACATCATGAACGTTACTCATGAACGGTTCAGCGCATTGGTAATCAAATCAAAGGTGGAGGAGTTAAATGGAAGACGGGAAGAAATGAGCACCCGAGGCATGCCTTATAAATTTGGTGTGAGGAGGACGAGCGAACAGAACGGAACCTGATTCTAAACATTTTTTTGCATGATTGTGTTGCTTTTTCTTTAGAATCTCTTTTATTCAAGTCCATTTTTTCCATGTCAGGCAAAAGTACAAAAATAATAATTGCATGCAAGATAATTACTGTTTGATACAGGCTTTTTTTGTTGTTTGTTTTTTTGTGTATTTATGAATGACTTCTGTTCAAGCAAGCCTTTAACTTATCGCAAATATGCCACCATGATTCTGGTATGACAGTTTTTGTACAGATTATCATATTACTGTATACATTTGGTAAGGTGGCATATGATTCTATCAATCAATTAAGGGCTTTGCCATGTTTAATTTGTACATGTATTGTACATTGATGTATGAAATCACTTGAAATATCTATAGTTACCTGAATGTTCTTCATACTGATGCACTTATCTCTTCAAATATTCTTGCAAACCAGTGACTTCATTTTATACTTATGTACCTTATCTGTCTCTAAGTCTACATGGCTGATTGCTTTTTATGTATGCATAGTATACAGCATGGCTTTTATTCTATGCAATATCTATACATACAGTAGAACAACCCTTTTCTTAATGTAAGCTTTTGGTTGTGTATAATTAAGCTTTAATATTATATGTTAGCAAAGTGCACTGTTCAAACCATGAAAAACAATCCACATGGTTTAAAACATCACTGCATGAGCTCCTTACACATATAAAGGGTCTATTAATTCAGAATGTGAAGAGAAATTAATATTATATCAATTGACTAAGGCATATACATGTCATTTTTAACAATTAAAATATCCAAAGTCAAATGCGTTGTCCTTTTTTATAACATGAGGCATTGTTTATTTAAAAAAAAAATGCTAAATATTTACTCAGCTTCAGGTCACCCAAGATGTAGATGAGTTTTTTTCTTTATCGGAAAAGATCTGTAGAAATTTAGCATTTACCTGCTCACCAATGGATCCTCTGCAGTGAATGGGTGCCGTCAGAATGAGAGCCCAAACAGCTGATAAAAACATCACAATAATCCACAATACTCCAATCCATCAATTAATATCTTGTGAAGTGAAAAACTGCGTGTTTGAAACAAATTCATCGTTAAGATGTTTATAACTTCAAACTTAAAAAAGAGTCCTCTATCCATAATATTGCTTTTTCCGGTGAAAAAGATGTTTCATCTGAATCAGGAGAGAAATATGCACAGATCAAGTACCGTTTGCAAGCAACAACGGTCCAAAACAGTTCTAAACAAATAATGTCAGTGGACAACAGGGGATGAATTTTTTCACTGGAGGAAGTGTTATTATGGGTTGCGGACTAAGTGTTGGTTTAATGTTAAAATGCCTTATTGATGGATCTGTTTCTTAGAAACATGCAGCTTTTCATTTCACAAGATGTTAACTGATGGACTGGAGTCTTATGGATTACTTGTGGATTATTGTGATGTTTTTATCAGCTGTTTGGACTCTCATTCTGACGGCACCCATTCACTGCAGAGGATCCATTGGTGAGCAAGTGATGTAATGCTAAATTTCTCCAAATCTGTTCCGATAAAAAAAAAAAAAAACTCATTTTGGATGGCCTGAGGGTGATTAAAAATTGCATCAAAATTTTCATTTTTTGCCAAACTATTCCTTTAATATGAATTTACATAAATTGTATTATCGGTAATTAATCAATGTGCACATGGAAACAATCATATACTAACAAACAAGGACACTTACAAAACATTAAAAGCTAAAAATATACAAGCCTTGTGCAACTTACACAATGTTGCATTGTTTTTGAAAAAAAAAAGTACATACCATCTGCTTCAGTATTAACATCTTGGGGGTGTTTTAAAGGTTAAAAATCATCCTATCACAGGGTTGGCACTTTTATGCCTGCACCTAAAAGAAATATGTCTGTGCACCAGAGGGGGGCATTGCTGACCAATGCTGAAACTTCAGACCATCCAAACGTTTAATGTCTCTGGATGTTTGTCTACTCCCCCACCCTCTCAGTTTTCAGTTATAGACATTGCACCAAAAAGATCTGTGCAACAGTATTTGGATTTGAGCCATTTACATAAGTATTATCATCTACACTCATTATAAGCTGTTTCATTTAAAGCATGGTGTAAATATGCATTTTATTGCATTAATGTGGTTTATATAGTGCATTACTATAAAAAAGAACATTAATGTTCTGCCAGAAAGATGCAAGAGGAATTTTTAAGATCGAATTCATTAATATACTGCACACTATAAATCCATTGTATTACATGGTGAAATTGGCTGACTGAGTTGCAATGGTATTCAGACAGCAGGTTACCATATAACAGAAGGAAAGATTATATTTTCATACATACACACTCACAAAAATTGCATCCACACAGAATAATCTCACAGTTGTTTCTCCTCCATAGCCAGAGGGATGGAGGATTCCTGGAAAGGCAGTGTTTGTCACAATGCATTTTCTGCTGAAAAGGAAGAAAGCTGTCTTTGCCCAGGCGCTTACAGATTATAGTGCCATTATTCTCTCAGTATCTAGTTTCATCAGATCACTTGGTGCCCTGACTTCACCATCTGACATGTTATGTTGTATCCAGACACACAGTAAAAACCATGACATTAGATGAAGCACAGTTGTAGTAAAACAAGGCTGTGTGGTTTTTGAAAATCAAATATGCCATGGGTATATTCAAACTGAATGGCTTGAATATTTCACATCATTTTATTACTCAGAAAAATTGTCACATTTTGTGGTGAACATGATTACACAAGATAAAAACATAGCATAAATAATAAATTTAAAAAAACAAGCCCCATCTCTACTGAAATGGTTGTCTGTCAGCCATACAGCATCTGGGCTGTGAAACTCCACCAAACTAATTACCTGGATATGAATCACTTTCTTTTAAGGTGTTACGCATTTTCCATGTACTTACTGTTATAATAACACTTAATTATTAATAATAATTAACACATAATTACATGCAAGTAACCCTAAGACAAACCGTATAGTAAGTGCATGTAGTTTATTAAAATTATTCAGTACTTAAATGTATAATTACATTGTAACAAGGACACCTTAAAATAAAGTGTAACCGAATAATAAATTAGTCTACTAAGAAGCAGTGTGCGAATTATTAACTGACCTTCAGAAAGGCTAAAATTTCCGAACCAGGTATTTCGTTTCAAATCTCGCGCGACCCCAAATTCTGGCGTCCCAGATAACCTTCAATTACCATTTTAATTAGTTTATTTTATTGTGTTTTGTGAATAAAGTCACATGTTTTGCCGCTTTACTGATTCTAAATCTGATCAGCGTTCAAACTGCGAACTGTTGCTATGGTTACGTTCTCCAGCGAACGCGATTTCAACTTTTACGTTTACAGAAACGTTTGAGAACGCTGTTGAAATGCGTGAGTCCTTATGTAGAACGAATAGCATACATACTTGTATTTCTTTTGACTTCCTCGCACCCTGATAGTCTGAACCATGTCAAGCCAACTGATAAACAATACCCAGCTGTTATGGAACAATACCGATTCTTTTCCATAAGGCGTCATGACGTAATAGAACGAATGACGTAAACGCTACTTTTACCATTCAGGAATGTTTATGTTATTATTGGGCAAATCATTTGGTGAAAACAGGTAATGTCATGTCACATTTTTTTTTTTTTTTTTTTTTTTTTTTGCTACACCCCTAACAGTTGGTTTAGGTGGTGCGTGCTTATTTGCTGTCTGAGCTTCTATGGCAACGTAATAGATTATCCATCCCCACGCATGTTACCACAACTGATCTGGACATCTTTTGCACATTGGATTACTGATGTGTCAATGGCCGGGGGCTTCGTAAGTGCTGTTTGAGAGTAGTTTGGAAAGGAGGGTGCAATGATTTGTTATTGAGACACGCGTCAAATTGTTTCCCATTCAGACACGTCCCTCCGTCTTCCCGCATCCAGTGCGCGCGCTCGGTGTCTAGTATTACAGATGCATATTTGTGCATTCATATTTTTGACGACCTATTTTCCTGCCTGCGTCTCCTCTCAGATGATACCGACTGTCATTTGTTCCGTTAAGGTGGTCGATCACAATGGATAGGGTGCATTCTTCCATGCGCAAACGGCTCTATAGCTTGCCACATCAATTTGGACACAAGGGTGCTATGACTCGAGACGGCGAAGACAGCGACAAGGACACTCGGAGGAAAAGTGTCAAGATGAAGCATCTTCCCTCACCCTCCTCCACGGGGAGCTCTAAAGGTGTCAGCGAGGCCAAGAGCGGAGACGCGGAGACCGATGTGGGGAGACCCTTCAGAACCAACGTGAACGGCGACTGCCGGAGATTCAGAGGCAGCCTCTCTTCCATCACCAGTCGGCATGCCCCAGATGCGGATTTGGCGGAGCAGAGGTGCCTCATCGGGGATGCGAGCCCCGAGGACGACGGTCCCTTGGAGCAACCCGGACCTGGAGAGAGCCAGGGCGCGCAGGGCGACCGCGGCGACGGGGCACAACAGGCGCCCTCTGAAGAACAGTCGAGTTTCGTAAAGTTGGAAGGTATCGATCAAATCATGCCTGACGATGAACGGCTGTACCAGACGGGCTTTATGCACAGGCAGTTTGGCGCGATGCTTCAACCGGGGGTCAACAAGTTCTCGCTTCGAATGTTCGGGAGCGAGAAGGCGGTGGAGCGCGAGCAGGAACGGGTCAAATCTGCAGGCTTTTGGATCATTCACCCATACAGTGACTTCAGGTAATCCCATGTCTAATTATCGGCTATGCAAATGTTCCCACTGCCATCAGGCCTCCAGTAAGGAGCTCTCCAACATTAAATGATTCTATGCTTTGCTCACATGTCTGAGCAGATTAAGTACAGCCCATTTTTTTTCTTTTCATGGTTTTGTTTTTAAAAACGTTTTTTTCTCTGTGTCCTTGAGTTTGCTGAGGATATTAAAATCAGGCCCGTGCTGTTGCATTCCCTAACCTCACCTGGTCATATCACCTCTTTCCTATGTGAATGACATTGATACCATCCACAAATTGCAAGGGCAAACAGTGTCACCAACGCCAGCTGTCTAGGAGTTTCTGTGACTGTTTTACATTCATTGGTTGAAACTTTCACTGCACCAGCCACAAAAGTCAAGCGTAATCTCTCGCTTTACTGCATAGAAATAAGTCACACAATCATATTTAGCCCCTGTTCTCATGTTTTCACTCAAACAGAGCTGTCCGTTTTTGCACAGGCTGGGAAATAGGGTGATCAAAATGGGTTAACATGATGACGGGCATTATTGGGAGCAAACATCAGAGAGGATTACGACAACACAATTTATTTAATGGCACTCTGGTCCGAGTTGGAGGGGGCAGTACTAACAGTCAGGTAGCTGAAATGGACCACATGGCCTTCACACAGTCAGGACTATGTGCTTCTAATGAGAGATTGGCACATTGTTTTGGATATCAGTCGAAATAAATGATGTGAGATCAGGGTCATACAGTGCAAAGGAGGACAATGTTGAATCAACACCATTCTGTCATCATTCACTCACCCTCAGGTCACCTGTATGACTTTCTTTCTTCACAGAAGATATTTGAAATAACTGCATTTGTCCATTCAGTGAAAGTCAATGGGGTCCCAATGAAATCATTTTTGTGTTTTGTTTGGACCCCATTGACTTCCACTGTATTTGGCAAAAAAACAACCAAATATATTTTCAAAAGATCTTTTTTTTGTTTCTTTGTTTGTTTGTTCCACATATAAAATGAAGTCACACAGGTTTGAAATGACATAAGGATGAGTAAATGATGACAGAATTTTCTTTTTTGTTTTGTTTGTTTGTTTGTTTGTTTGTTTGAACTACACTGTTAAAAAATAAAAAAAAATAAAAATAAAAGTTGAGCCAACTTAAAATTTTAAGGAAACCAACTAGGGATGCACCGATACCGCTTTTTCAAGTACTTACCCGATATGATACTTTTATTTTTGGTACTTGCCGATACCGAGTACCGATACTGATATTTTCATTGCATTTGTACATTTTTAAAATATTGGGTACAGAAACCAAAAGAGTATGTATAATGTTAATTGGTTAACTTCATTTATCAAATAAATACAGTCAAACCAAAAAATTTTCAAACACCTTTAAAATTTCTCACATTATCACGGTTTATTCGCTATAGTTTAGAAAATGGTAATAAAATATGACAAGAACTCAGAGTAAAACTGTGTCTGAACAAATTCAGCTTGATAATGTCAGATAACTTTGATACATAATGGATTACAATCAACCAGAAATGATTCAGACAGCTGTTAGTATGACAATATTTACACTATCAATACTCTGTCGGGCCACCCTTAGCCTTAATGACAGCCTGTAGTCTCCTGGGCATGCTGGAAACCAGGTTCATGCAAACCTGAACTTCAGTTTTTTCCCAGACTCGGTCTGAATAATTTCAACGTGCGCACGTATTTGTACTGGTGCAGAATGAGAGGGACAAGTACAGAACATAGCGCATAAGCTGTTAGTTTCACTTTCGCCAGAATGTCGTGCATGCTTAAGCTTGAAAATAAATGATGGTTTATAGTGAATACCCCTATAAATGGTCTTATATTTACAATTTAGTTTTAAGCCAAATGATGCGTGTGCCAAGTGAGCCAACATCAATAAAGATTCAGTACCAACTTCAGTAGATTTTTGAGTTCTCTCAACTTATTTTTGTAGGCGTTTCTCAACTTTTTGTTGTTTAAACTTAAAACAACAAGTTGAGAAAACTCAAAAATCTGCTGAAGCTGGTTCAGAATTTCAGTCTTTCTTCTAATAATTTTAACATTTAATTCAGTGTCACTTGTTTAATTCTGTTTAATTATTTGTCATTATGTTTAATTACTTGTCAAATTTACTAGCTATTTCTTAGTGAAAATGTTTTTTTCCCCGGTGCACTTGAAAAAAATGGAACAATTTTCACTCAGAAATTGTTAGTAAATCACAATTAATTACAAAGAAAAGGCAGTGAATAAAACATGAAAATGTTCAACTAGAAAGAGTAAAATTGTATTTTTTATGCTCCAATAATATTTGTTTTGATAATCATTTTTACAGTGTAGAAAAATGGAAAAGATACTGCTAAATCTGCCAGCACATTATCTGTTGTATTTCATTCACCCCTAATATACAGGACAAATCAATATGTAATTCAAAATATGAGTAAAACTCATATAGAAAAAGATTAATACGGAAACTCATATTCATACAAACACAGTACGTTGGACCCTTTTTTTTTTCTTTTTTTTACAGATTTTCTTAGAATATTTCCCTTTAATATTTCCTGGCAAAAGTTTTACTAAAACCATCCAAAATGCTGGATCTGTTAACTCAAACTTCAGTTTTGTGACTATATATAAAATGAATGTTATTTCAGGAAGCATCTAGACCTGTTGAGTACCAAATGACCACAGCAGCAGGTGATTTGTAAAGTTTCACCTGTCACAAGAGTTACCATCCTTAGTCGTCTGGCATTTTCAGGTGTCATTTTCACATTTGCCCTTGTCTCCTTCCTCTTGCACTTGCTTCATCCCTCTCTCCCCGTGCTCTCTGACCTTCCTCCCCTCAGCACTGTTAGGGAAGGGGATGGGTGATGCAGGGACTTCCATTTGCTGATTGCATCACCTGGTTTGATGCAGAAAACGAGAAGAGAGTGTCAGAATGTGGATGAAGGCTGTTGAGAGGGGGGTGGAAGGTTAGCATCAGTGTTCAAGGGGTTCTGGAATAAGGGAAGCAAAGAGACGTGCTTTTTTTAATGAATCACCAAAGAGCAGCTCTGTTCTGCAGCGCATTTGGAAAGAGTAGGAAACATAATTTTCTGCTAAACAATATGGTGCATCACATCATTTCTCCATTAGCTGAACATGAAAGCAGTGCTCTCTCACAGAGCTAAACATTTCCGTCTATCATTTAGAGCAGTGGAGTCGCGTAAGCAAACATATCAGCCTGTTTATTAAATTATAGACTAAACGTATTACTTCAATGAATGTGAATTTCTGTGATATGCTTAATCAATAGGTGTTTCTTCAATGTTTTGCACTTTTGTGTCTTAGAGGTCAAGTTTTAGTCAAACTAATATATTTGTGTTTTAATTTATTTTAGCCATTTTATAACAACTTTTGAAGGATCATGAAACATAACAGCAGATGTTCTATTTTAAATATGTAACAAAATAATGTCACATATTTTTCTGAATATTAGGAGAAACGTGTTTATGGTTTATGATTTTTTTATCCATTTTGTTACAGTTTAAAAGTGTCTATATAAAATCTGAATTTTTATTAATAAAAAACAGCATCTTACAACAGCTTTGATAACAGTTACATAAAAGATATCTGAAGCTTTCATTTAGAAGAGAGAGAAAAAAAACTACGAAATCTGATAGTTATACTAAAATAAATATAACTTTAACAAATTATTAAAATGTCAGCCAACACACGCAAACATGCATTCATACAATATCATACAGACACAAATACACTAGAATATCACCTATTTACTGGGATTTGTTTGAAATATTTCTTCATAATATTATAAATAAATTGCTTTTGTCCTTCATAAAAATCTGAATTGTGACTGGTTGAGTTCTGGAGAAACGTATTACGTCATTAGATTCTCCACACTAGGAACACAATACGCGAGTGCAAAACAGAGAAAAATACAAAAACGCACAGCGTTCAGAATAGCGATTTCTGTGTACAACACTTCACATTGTTTGTTTTTTTCTGAACATATTTCACGTATATTATGACCCTCTATCACACAATAATAACAGTAAATTACCGTAAATCACTGGAACGATTTGACCGGTAAATACAAAAATGTGCTGTTCACACAGGCAACACTATTCTGTCTTTTCTACGGTACACACACATCCATTTAAAAATACTGGTAATTCTGTAACATCATTAATCAGAAATTACCTCTTAACGACTGTGCCTCCCGGCGTTGTTTCTGTAAACACGGAGGGGTATACGCGATCAGTGCTTTTGTTGATGTTTTCATTTTTGTGTCAAACGTACACATTCCTGCAGTGCTTTAGGTCCAGAGACATTGTATTACACGACTTCAAACTGAACTACACAGCGTGGAGTAAATGCGTCAAAATGTTATGATTGTCCCAGAGTAGACATCCTACATTAGCGCATTCTGATCTTGCTCATACCAGTAATCTCGTTCTGCGTTCACGCACAGCATCATTCCAGTAGTTTACAGGTAATGTTACAACTTAGCTTACTGGTAAATTACCAGAACAAATTTACAGGTATTTTTGAAAAGGTCCTGTTCACACATACAGTAATATCTTAACTGTAATTTACCACTAATTTACCAGTAAAGACTGTATGTGTGAAAGGGACTTATGTAATTGTATTGTAAATGGAAAACAGTGATGAAACCCAAAGATTGAAGAATAACGGAGTAACTACAGTAAAGTAACTACATGCTTTTATTCCCCATGCTTTAAACTGTGTGCTAGTCTGAGTAGTTCTGGTAAAAGTGATGAAGATGTTTTAAATGTTCTTCTTCAGTTTTTATTTTTACATTTTTTAATGAAAACTCATTTGATAGGTTCATAATAGCATTGTGTCTCATGATAAAGCGGATGTTTGAGAGTTTGTGGTCATACGGTGATATTTTTGAAATGCAGCAGAGGGCCCTGTTTCTTTCATCTCTATAGTTGTAGATCTTGGTTGAGTTCACTTTCTAAAGGCCAAAAATGCCAAAAGTGACAATAGTTAAAGAAACAGCATTAAGGCCTTCTGAATTGAGTTGATTCTTTTGCATGACGGCGGCATGACAGCCACCCAAGTGAATCATGGCAATAGTCTTGCATAAACCTATTATTATGTACCCAACACATTAGCTTTCTGCAGGGGACTCGAGCGGCCAGAGCGACTGGTTGAGCTGTGGTGCAGAGCGTTCGGATGATGGCTAGATCTGGTGAGTAGAGTTGACACAGATTCCACTGAGAGATCATCACAATTGGAGGGATGGGGATTGGGAAAGACAATTAGGACTCATAATATGCTAAGCAGCAACAGATAGAGAAGGAGAATAGAGAGTGTATTTTTGGCAGATTGTAACAGAAAGCTGATTATTGCAAAGGCTTTTGTTTGGATGAAATGTGTTCCCTCTGCTGTCATTTAACAGTGGCTCTCGTCTGTTAGTTGATTTTTAGCCTAAATAGGGTGGTTAAAGATCCACACAACTTCAAAATGAAGGGGAATCACAATTTACACACAAACCAGATACCTTTTTGCAGAACTATCTTCACTTTTCCAAGCTTTCTCAAGTTCTTACCCACTGGTGTCCATTTTATATTGCAAATGATATTGAATAATGCCTATTGTGGTTCCTAGTGTATGTTCTTATGATATATCATGTGAATTGAGAAGAGAATAATGTCTATAATGTGGTTACAGTGATACTATGGTTGATGTGATAGATATTGGCTATTCTCAATACAATTACTGCTCTGGTAACAGAGTGGGTTGACAGTTGCATATCCATATTGCATTTACAGTATAGACATTAATATAGATATGATGGAAGCTTACAGGCTATAATATAATCCGGAGATTAAGTGGACCAAGAAAATGCTGTGATGTGATGTGATGTGATATGATTAGATTACTAAATAATTGGTAGGCCCAGACAGAATCTGTTTTATTGTTGTTGTTTTCATTCATTTTCTGCACTGATTATTATATATATTGCTTAATTTATTTATTTTAATTATTCATTGAAATAATTCATTATTCACTACATTTATTTAGTTGTTGAACTTCTCTTGGTATCAGTGTGCCGCCTTTAGTCCTTGCATAAGAGTATGGTACAAACAGTTCAGCACATGTTGCTGTAAAATGTATTCTTTTGCCTGCTTTGACCACTGGAGCATCTGTCCAAGGGTAAATGTCAATGGCAAATCCTTTATAATCTGAAAACTGTCTGGAAATAATCTGGCAGATTTAGTGACACTTCCTATAGATGGTTTGTTCTTGTTTAATCTCCTCCAAAGCTCATTTCAAGCAATGTAAAATAGAGCGCTGCAATGCAGAAGTAGTATTTTTTCCATTTGGTTAAACCCAGATTTTATATTACATATAAAAGTAGTTATTTAACATATATGTGATTAGAGTATTAACTTGCCAGAAAAGAAGCAGATATAATATAATATTAGCATTATTTGGATTCTATTCCTGATGTATTACAGTAAGTTTGAGTGGGACATATCATAAGGCTCATCTTTCATTTATTTAATTTATTTTAAATTAGCTGGTTTTGCTAGTTTTAGCTATTTTGTATTAGTTAATAATAATCCAGTAATTGTAGCAATTTTGTAGAAATGGTCAAATGGCAATTTTCACCTGAGATTTGAAGCCAAATTACAGGGGGGTAAAAATGACTTTAGAAAGACCATGGCAGCATCATTATTGTATTTTTACACAGAGATTGACAGGTCTGTTAGTAAAATCAGTCAGAGTTTGTGCGCTTTAACTCAAAAAGTATTAAAGGTATGTCAATATTCCTTTAGATACTGGTTCTTAACCAATTTATCATTTGGACTCTTCATTTTTAAGGCCCTATATGGTTTAACAGAGAATTTTAACAGAGATGCCTTCATGAGTAAATGACATTTTTCACAAATTCAGTGGTCAAAAACCAAATGTGGGTCACTTTGCTTACAGTGAAGTCTTTTTAATGTTAAAGAGGAATGGCTGATGAAGAAATATTGTTTAAACTTGGAATGTATCTCGTTTCTCTCTATCAAAACAATTGCAAAGAACAGATGTTTGAGTGTCATAAATAGTCTTTTCCCAAAGTTTGCGTGCCTGTAACTTAAGAACTATTAAAGATACTGTCTCTCAATATCCTATGAGATTTTACTTCTTGAATTAGATTCTTGGATTCTGATGCAAAGCCATTTAATATTTTGGCTTTATTCTTCATTTATGCATTTCTTTGACCAGAAACAAAATATCAAAATGAAACTTTTTAGCCTCTGAGGACCTCTGGTTGATTTGACATGGAATGGCCCAGTTCTTTTCATATGTTTATGGTTGTTTATGCTAATATGATTGCAGATAACAGTAACCTTCAGTCATGATCCAATACTGTGTGAGATCATGGTTAATCTGCTTTTTATTATTTCTGCAGTCATTTCAGAAGCAATTTGTTAGTGAAGAAAACACAGTGACCTATTTATACACAAATATAAGGGCCTAAAATCGAATCGAGTGTTTTTTTCTTGTCTGTGGTGTCAAACAACACTTAATCCCACTGGACAACTCTGAAATGCTGAGAGCCTCGTTCTCTCTTTTCAATCCATACCGAGCTGGATGGTTTATCAACCCTCTGTGTGATCGATTTCTGCTTAATTACAACTCAGCAGCAAAGGACTGGAATCTAGTAACCAACAAGCTCTCTACCACGGTATAAATGAAGAAGGCTAATCCACAACTTCAGATTTTGGTGTAGCACGTGGGGAAAAGAGCCAGGCAAATACTGTAAAGCAGCATGAAATATTAGTAGCATTATTGAATGTTTCACACAACCAAAAAAGGCTCATTTTGGTATGTCAGGGCCAACGGGTAATTAATGCTGCGTTCAGCAATTATGGCGGCTTGTTTTTGTGTAAATGTTTCACCCAGCAGATCTTTTATTGATGAAATGGCGGTCTTGCCAGAGGTCTCCTGGATGTCTTCCAGCCCCTTTCATTTACATACGTACAACATATCCAATTACCAAACAGGGAACTCATCCATAAACGAGAAGTAATAGCCCAAACAGACAGGCGGCCATTTCCAGCGTCAGTCAGGGGCTGAGCTCATGAAGCGTTCTCAAGAATTAGTGTTTCTGATTACAGACTTCATAATACTTATTTTGAGGAAATGATGGAAGACGATTACATTCATGCATTTGGCAGACGCATTTATCCAAAGCTACTAACTGCTTGTAAGGCATGCATCTTATCAATTATATTTCCTGGGAATTGAACCCGTGACCTTGGTGTTGCTAGCGCATCAGTTTAGCTTCAGAACTGGTTGGTCTTAAATATGCCATTGTTTCTTTTTGAACCCTTACACAAATAGATTTAAAAGGTGTTTCAGGAAGTATAATAATGTGAATTTTAATTTGATATTTCTGTCATTTAAGTATTTTTTATTTATTAAGTATATTTTAGTATTATTTATATTCTATAATACCATTTTGTAATATTTTGAAATAGATTTATATCTTCAGCTTTCATTTTAGTTTAAGTTTTAGTCATTTTGTTATGTACATTTGTCATTGTTTCATTCACACACACACACACACACATATATTTAATTTTAATTTATTAAGTTTAAATTTTTGTCATTTTAGTACTTGAACTTATTTTAGTTAGTTAAAAGCAACACTTCATTTATGTTTTTCATTGTTATATTTTAAGTTTCTAATTTTATATATTTTATTTCATTTCAGCTTTATCTCAATTACTGAAAGTGATTTTAAATAGTCTTTGTTTTAGTTAAAAACAAGACATAATATGGTAAATAATTAATTTTAAAAAATATATTTAGTGATAATGTTAATTATTTACTATTGTTTTCATAAAATACAAATGTGTAATGTTTATGTATTTAATTATGTTAATTAATAATTGTAATTAATAATGATAATAATAATTATATTATGATATAAAAAATATATTTATAGTATTTATTACTATTATTAGTTAGTCATTAATAATTATTATTGATATTCATTATTTACTATTATTATATCTATAAATAAATGTATTATCCAGTTTTCTAACTGTTCAGCTAAAAATATTTCTGTACATGGGTCTCTGTAAAACAGAATTTTAAGAAGAAGCACCTCATTGTAATTTATCTTTAATTGCCTTTATTGGTTAATGGTTTCAAAGGTCATGCAGACTCTTCTGTTCCAAAGGCATTAAATAAACACTTTGTCCATTTTATGTCGTCCAGGTTCTACTGGGACCTGATCATGCTCCTGTTGATGGTGGGCAACCTGATCATCATCCCCGTAGGCATCACCTTCTTTAAAGACGAACACACCCCCGCCTGGATAGTCTTTAACGTGGTCTCTGACACGTTCTTCCTGGTTGACCTGGTGCTGAACTTCCGCACGGGGATCGTCAAAGAAGACAGCACAGAAATCATTCTGGACCCTCAGCAGATCAAGGTGAAGTATCTTCGGAGCTGGTTTGCTGTGGATTTCATCTCCTCCATCCCTGTGGATTACATCTTCCTCATTGTGGAGACACGCATCGACTCGGACTTCTACAAGACAGCACGAGCGTTGAGGATTGTGCGTTTCACTAAAATACTCAGTCTGCTTCGGCTGCTGAGATTGTCCAGACTCATTAGATACATCCACCAATGGGAGGAGGTAAGATGCACCTCTATAGACCGTTAGATTGTAATATGTGAATGTTGAAAAGGAAATGAACTGTGATATGAACCTTGTTTGATATTCCTGTACCAATAATGGAGCTGCCCATGGTTTCTTTTGGTGGTCCTGAAGCAATATTTCTGTCAAACAAATATACTCATTCCTCATAACCACATTTCTAACTGTAATATAAACCATATAAACCAGACTTAAAATGAAAATTCTGCCATCGTTTACTCACCCTTGTGTTGTTTCAGAAATTACTGAGGAATGGGGATTTGGGCTATTGTAGTCTAAAATGACAAAAAATATAAAAGCACCATAGAAGTAAGAAAAAATTGCTTATTTAATTGTATACACTAATGTTAAAAAGTTTGGGTCAGTAGAATTGTTTTTCTTGAAAGGAATTAAAGTTTTTATTCAGCAAGGATGCATTAAATTGACCAAAAGTGACATTAAAGACATTTATAATGTTACAAAAGACTTCTATTTCAAATAAATGCTGTTCATTTGAACTTTCTGTTAATCAAAGAATCCTGAAATAAATGAATCACGGTTAAACAGCAAAAACCATTTTCAAACTTGATAATATTAATGTTTCTTGAGCAGCAAATCTACTTAACAGAATGATTTCTGAAGGACACTGAAGACTGGAGTAATGATGCTTTGCAATCACAGGAATAAATTACATTTGAAAATGTATTCAAATAGAAACAATATTGCAGTTTTTACTGGTGAACATAAAAGACAATGTGGCACCTTTAGGTTTGAAACAAGCTAAAATAAATGCACACGTTGGCAGACATTTCATTTTGGATGGACTGTTCTTCTAATTACCTCTAAAATCATAGGGAAATGATTGGTAACAGATAACAGTGAGGATGTTCTAGGACCAACAATGGAGCTGATCCAAGAACACATCCTACTTGTTAAAATCAATTATAGACAGAAGGTCACATTAACTTCTCAGTCGTATCTGAAACTCAGCGACTGCTTTGCCATCACGTGGATTTAATTTGAGCTCTGCCAAAGAATAGCAGCTTCTAAATCAAGCAGCAATTAGCCACGATTACAGGCAGCAATGTGTTACTCAACCTAACCATTGTTTGTCCATGGCAAAGTTAAAAGCGTGCACCATGACCCTTTAATTGCTTCGATCCCTCAACCTTACGAGTTAACGGAAATCTATTGGATTCCGCACTTTAATTACTGCTATTTGGGAACGCCGCCTTTTTTTCCACTGAGAGGGGGGGGGGGGGGGGGGGGGGGGTACATCGGTGCCGTTATGGATTGTGGGTAACATCAGCCTCTTGTTTGGCCTCCCACTGATCTCCTAGGAACTATTAGTGACATTAGCAGAAGAGATACAGTACCTTATGTAATACTCCACAAGCCCAACGTTTTGCTACTAAAAACCAGCTTAAGGACAATGTGGCCTAGAACTGAGTGAGGATTAAATCTTAATTGTGACCCAAAGCGGCATATTCTAGTTCACATCTCTGACCTCTTTTCCTTTTAGATTTTTCACATGACCTATGACCTGGCTAGTGCCATGGTGCGCATTGTGAATCTCATTGGAATGATGTTGTTGCTGTGCCACTGGGACGGATGCTTGCAGTTTCTGGTGCCCATGCTGCAGGATTTCCCTTCAGACTGCTGGGTGGCCAAAAACAAAATGGTGGTAAGTTTGGAGGTCCGATCCGTGTCTGTTTTCTCTTTATTTTCCATTGGCACAGCTCCCAATGATTAATTAACCCCAACATCCACATTTTCAGGTTATTCTGAAAAAAAACCCCTGAAAATATAAATGCAGCAAGATAGAATAGCTGTTTATATTGCTACAAAACAGAATAAATGACCCAGATGGAACATTTTGAATTATAGCAAGCTGTTTCCACCTCAGAGTTCAAAAAAGTTATGAGATTAAGTTTACAGTAAGAATTAAAGAGTCATTTTGAGTCACAATTACAAGAAACAAAGGCACAATGGCAAGATAAAAGTTGCATTGTGATATAAAGTTGGTATTAAAAGAAATAGTCACAATTGTAAAATATAGTCCAATTGTAAGATATGAATCGCAATTATGACACCATGAAGTGGAAATTATGTGCTGTCAGATTTTGTGATATAAACCACATTGTAAATATAAAGTTGCAATTATAAGAATTACATTGAAGAGATATAAAGTCAGAGTTAAAGGAACTAGTTGCAGTTCTGAGATGTTAAGTCAAATTGCAGTATACAAAAAGACAGATTATGACATATAAAATCAGATTTTGCGATATAAATATAAATCACACTGTGAAATATAAAATTGTAAATACAAGAAACAAAAGTCACAATTACAAGTAACAAAGTTACAATGGCAAGCCACATTGTAAAGTATAGAATCACAATTGGGAGATATAAAGTCAGAGTTAAAAGAAATATATGTAATTTTGAGATCAAATTCCAAGTTATAAAGTCAAATTGTGAGATATAAAGTCACAATTACAAGTAACAAAGGCAGAAGATACAATTGGGAAATATAAAGTCAAATTTCAAGATAAAAAGCCGCATTATGGCATGAAGTCAGAAATTTGAGAAATTAAGTGGCAATTATCAGATAAAAAGTCAGATTATGCAATATAGGGTTACATTGCGAAATATAAAGTCACAATTATGAGAAGTTTAATTTACAGAAGCAAAAGTTATCGTTATGAGAAATATGAGTCGAAAAGTTATCGTTATGAGAAACACGACAGCAAGATAAAAAGTCATTATGAAATATAAAGTCACAACTGGGCAATGCAAAGTCGTAAATTAAAAGAAAAAAAAATTAAAAGAAAAAGTTGCAGTATTGAGATATAAAGTGACTTGTCACAGTATAAAGCTGCATTGTGAAATAGTTGAAATTACAACAAAGTCGAAATTATGAGAAACAAATTTGTGATCACAAGAAATTGTTGTAATTATGAAAAATAGTCCAATTGTGAGACAGAAAGCCACATTGTAATATATAAAGTCAGAATTATGACAAAAAAAGTCAATTACTATAAACAACGTTGCAATTGTGAGATACCAAGTTGTAATTACTTTTACATTTTTTTACTCTGAGGGTGAAACGGGCAAACCTATTGAACTGATATTGGTAAAAGTAATATTTTTGATTGAAATTAGGCCAGCTGCATCATATCCTGGACCTGCATGATAAGTATTTGGCCCAAAAGTGCCAGGCCGAGTGACTCATTTTACAAAAAGACGAACACTGTCCGTGACTATGCTTATTAGCATTTGTAAAACAGTACCTTCTGCTTTCCTCCATCTTCTCATATCAAGAAAGCGCATGCAGAGTTCGTAATGACCCTCCTGCTAAAGGACGTGATATTTCCCTTTCTCTCTCTCTCTGGCCTTTACTCCGGCTCCGTCTGAGTCCTGTCAGAAATATATAGAAACACTGTCACTTTTCTTCCAGTCTAACACTCTCTCGCACTCTTTCTCTCACATTCTGTCATTCGCGATGCTATTTTCTCTCCTCTCACTCTCATTGGTCCTTACCTTTGTCCCTTCACAACACGTTTTGTCCCTCTTTTACCGTCTCTTCTATTTCTTTTGCTCTCTATCACAATTGCCGTCTTTCATGCTCGTAATTATATTCATGCTTTAATTTGGGTTCTTTTTTATCTTTATCTTTTCCCCGCTTTCTCTTTCCATGTATCCCTCCCTTTCTCTCTGTCCTCACAGAATGACACATGGGGTCAGCAGTACTCTTACGCCCTGTTTAAGGCTATGAGCCACATGCTGTGTATCGGGTATGGCATGTACCCTCCTGTGGGCATGACGGATGTGTGGCTGACCATCCTCAGCATGATCGTGGGTGCAACCTGCTATGCCATGTTTGTGGGCCACGCCACCGCCCTCATTCAGTCACTGGACTCCTCACGCAGACAGTACCAGGAGAAGGTTAGTGAAAAAAGAGGAGGTGATGAAATCAGGCTAAAGTGTGGATATTCTCATGCATTGTGATGTTAAAATAAGTGTTTTGTGTTTTATTACAGAATAATCTAATGAGAGGGAGCTTGGGGAAATTTCTTCACTCATAATTAAGCTAATGATGATACATATTCTGCTCAGTAAAATGTGTGCTTTTATCATCAAATATTGAGGAATATTATTTGAGGATTTATTTTGGGATGTCTGAAATTTTAATGCCTTTGTAACCTACTTCCTATCAATCTTATCTGATGGTTAAAAGTTGCTAATGGTGTTACTGGAAATTACCATTTTATCATGGCTCTGAAGTCAGGGACCATTGTAACAGTATTTATAATTACTTAGTTCATAGTTATGAAGTAAAAAAAAAATATATATATAAAATTATTTAAAAAAGGAAAAATATATATGTAATATATATAATCTTAAAATATAATATTTAGTAATATTATATGTTGTTAAATAATTAATTGCTAAATAATATCCAGTTGCATAAATTATAATACATGAATATTAATTATATAATTTACATTTGTATATGTGCACATATTTACATATAAAAGTAGTATAATGTAATATATAAAGTACAATTGGGGGTCATAAAGTATTTCTGATAAAAAATATAGTAAGAACAGTAATATTGTGAAATATTATAATCATTTAAAGTAACTTATTTGTGATTGAAAATGTAAAAATTAAAAATGTGCAAAATTGACTTAAGTCTTCAATGTCGCATGATCCTTCAGAAATGATTATAATTTGAAACATTTCTTATTATTATTATCAATGTTAAAAATGTTTGTTTTGCCTAATATTTTTGTGGAAACCATAGTACATTTTTTTCAGGATTTTTTGATGAACAGAAAGTTCAGAAGAACAGCATTTATTTGAAATATAAATATTTAAATATTATAATTTACTGAACCTTGCTTAATAAAAGTACTAATTTATTGTAAAGATATCTTACTAACCTCAAACTTGTACATATTGTATTATTATATTATATTGATTTTGCATTTAAGTTTTAAATATATAACTGTTTATTAAACTAAATGATGACAGGTAGGTTAGTAGTAGTTAAAATGTTACAACTGTCTTCTATATTTCTTTTATAGTTGTAGAACGTATATACTAGTGGATAAACCCCAAAAATACAATCTTCACTGGCAAGCCAGCAATTAAGGCAAAGATCATTTTAATGAGGGTGGGCAGCTGCCGTTTCCCACTTTGTTGAGCATTGTAAAGATTTCCCAGCAGACGAAATTTGTTCACTCCGAGATCCGAGAACGCCTTTGAAGTCCTGTTTAAAAATAGAAAAACCAGGGTCGCATGCAGACGAGCGAAGAGAAAAAGGAAAACGATGAGGGTTCGTGAGTTTTGGGCGGTTTGCGAGTCGTGGAGGTTTCTGACCTCTGCAGTGATCGATACGTGGTTTTATCGTGTCTGTAAGTGTGCTTGAGTGGTAATTGAACTGTTGTCATTTTCTATGAGAAGAAAATACAAGTGCTTTGACCTCTGCTGTGTTAAAAAATTCAGCCCGACTGCGGTTGTCGTGGCAACTTGCATTGTTGATACAGAAGCGCGTATTGATGTGAGGTTTCCTCCTCTTTCCTCTAAAAACGATGCAGTGTTTGCAGCGAGTGTTTTGTTTTCTTGAAAGCTGAATGCATGAAGGCCAACGCTTTTGATTATGGTTTCACAGTACATAATTTACAGTTCCTCTCCACATCTGTTCGAGAGGGTTTTGAAGACACAAACACAAGGAGAGAGAGAGAGAAAGATTTGTTTAGGGAGAGTTCAACAGGGATAAAAATGTCTGAAGTTGTCAATTTGTCCTGTTAACTTAGCTGCCGATTTCATTACCTGCTGTATTTGGGCTTCCACACCACTCTCCTCAGTGTCAATGCGATTACCAGCATCCATTTCCAGCAAAAGGACGAATCCCAATGACACACTTTTTTTACCGACACCATGAGTCATGCTCGCCTTATGCTGGCATTTCGGCGAGCGACTTCACACCCTCGCCGGGCTCCGCAGTTGAAACCTAACTGTATAGCGTGACATTATTTCCTGTTGTTTGAACTCCTCCTGCTGGCTTTGTCCCCTGCCCTTGAATATGATAATAGAAGAGCCACTCAGAGAGACCGAGGAGATGTTCACAGCTGACATGGCAGGAACATTAGCATGTGGTGAAGGGCACATTGGAACCGGCTACCGTCGACAGCCGAGACAGGAGTCCATGGAAGCGGGAGAGAGAAAGCAAAATGGCTAGTGACAGAACAAAGTTTATTAGAAAGGACAGCAGAGGCATAACGTCGCCGAGCCGCAGTGCTGCAGACGCTCTCTGCCGGTTTCAGAGACACGAATGAAATAACAAAGAGACAGTACAGTAGGATCGTGGGTAAAATAAACCCCTATCAATACTGTACGTCCTTCCTTGAAGTGAAAGAGACAGGCTTGGAGAGCGGGACAAACAGAAAGACAATGATAAATGGGGAGATGGCCACTGATGTGAAAATCCTGCCGAGCTTTGCAAATGGAGCCTGGGAAGGCTGCTGTAAATATGGAGCCGGACAGATACACTGACCGAGCTATTGTTTTACAGGACATTTAGTCAATATTTATTTATCGGTAGCTGTGTAGTTAGACACAACACCTCAGGGTCTACGGACGGTTTAAAGCCTATTCACACCTAATTATAAAATCATACATGATTACTAAGAGCTTCTTTGTTCCAAGTACAAAAATAATGGAAAGTGATCCTTTAAAAAAGAAGAGACAGTTCCATTGTAAGGTGATGGTGTCATATATCATATAATATCACAGTACTTTGACATATACTACTACAGTAATGAATAATTACCCTATTTGTACCATTGTGCATATGCAAATTATGATGTTAGAAAGGTTCATTTAATTTATTTATTTTGTGATAATGAACACATTTTTTTATTTGGAAACTAGGTCATTCTTTATTTTTGCACAAGGGTCAGGTGACAATTAGATTCTTAGATTTGGTTTAGAAACAGTCTTTGATTTGGCATTAATCCTAAAATTCTACTGGATAATCTAAGAACAGGATAAACTGGAATTTCTCTGTTTGATCTATCTATCTATCTATCTATCTATCTATCTATCTATCTATCTATCTATCTATCTATCTATCTATCTATCTATCTATCTATCTATCTATCTATCTATCTATCTATCTATCTATCTATCTATCTATCTATCTATCTATCTATCTTCTTGATGTAATTTGGTTTCATATTTGATCCCCCCTAGGGTCTTTAAAAATGGTTTCAAATGATTATAGAAATCTCATGAACATTTCGGTCCACATTCCTCTGGAATTTTTTTGACTATTGTTGCTGAACATGTAGATTAATATGTAATATTCAGGTTGATAACAGTGTATATGTCATTTGTACAGTATAAGCAGGTGGAGCAGTACATGTCGTTCCACAAACTTCCTGCAGACATGCGGCAGAGGATTCATGATTACTATGAGCATCGCTATCAGGGGAAGATGTTCGACGAGGAGAGCATTCTGGGAGAACTGAACGAACCACTCAGAGAGGTTAGTGGTAACATATAAGCCAGTTAGTGTATACATTCATTGCGTAGCGAACAGTTCTGTCCACTTACAGTATGTTGACGTTTTTCGTTTACAGGAAATCATCAGTTTTAACTGTCGAAAGCTTGTGGCTACCATGCCGTTGTTCGCCAACGCGGATCCCAACTTTGTGACCTCCATGCTCACCAAGTTGCGTTTCGAGGTGTTCCAGCCAGGAGATTACATTATCAAAGAGGGGACCGTCGGCAAGAAGATGTATTTCATCCAACATGGTGTACTAACTGTTCTGACGAAAGGTAGCAAAGAGACAAAGATCTCAGATGGGTCTTACTTTGGAGGTAAGAAAACACTGATATTGTTGGATTGGATGGTTTGATGCAGCTTTCATTTGATTCTTTTTTTATTATTCTTTAAGGCAGATTCTTTTAGAAGCTAATGCGGATGAATTGGCATTTAAGTTGCAGCAAATAAGTTTGTGTTTTTATTAGAGAGGTTTTATGTGTTTAATGTTCAGGCTGGTACCGCCATGTTCTTCAGTGTTATCGGCTGGTTCTCCCAGGGAACCAAATCAGTGAATGGCCACGCTTTTGGAGCTTGGGGAAATTCCTCACCCAGCATAAGTTAACCATTCATGAAATTAATTTCCCTCACAAGATTGAGGAAGGAGGGGAAGATAACAGTTTGAGTTGAGCCTTGTCATCAGAGGTTGTTCACAGCAGTTTTTCTCATTACCATTGTACGAATCCACATAGATTTACTTTTCTTTTTTTTTTTTTTTGTCTTGTACATTTTCTGTTTTTAATTTTGCCATTTATGAAGGCATAATTTATATGTTGTCCATTATTAAATGCCTTTTAAATGGCAAAAATACAATTTATTCACATTATAGTTTACCTTGTATGCAAATAGTGAGACTACCAAACAAATCAACACGCTCAATTTTCTGAAGAAAATGAGGGTGATGCAAATATTTTGAAACAAATTATACACCACCTGGTCTCCGAATGCAAGGCTAGCTCTTTCCTGGCGTTCTTTGCCATTATAAACTCTATTACTGTCTCCTGTGTGATTCTGGGATCACAACTAAGTAGTTTGTGCTATCAGTGAGCTGCAGATTTAGTCAAGAGAAAAAATGCCATCATATTTTCCCCCAAAAAAAACCTTTCCTCCTGCCCAGGCTCGTTTGAGGTCATTACATGTTCAACAAGCCGCTCATAATCTCTTTTCTCATAAACCCTGTGTGAAAGTGCAGAAAGGAGGAGCAGGCTGGATTCTGGCCTAGTACTGAGCTCACCCAGTCCCCATATGTCATCTGTTCTTTCTCTTGTTAATCTGGTTAAGATGAGAAAACAATACTAGTACTACACACCGCAAAGTATATGCTGTATACTGTCCACTATTTTCCTATTTTAAAAAAAATAGAATGTGAAACAGTGCACAAAATTTTATATGCCATTCAAAATTTGAGGTCAGTGTGATTTATTTTTAAAGAAGCAAGGATGCATTCAATTGATCAAAATTTACAGCAAAGACAGTCATTTATATTTCAAATAAATGCTATTCTTGCCCTTCTTCTGAACTGTCTATTTACCAGAGAATCTTGAAAAAAAATTCACAGTTTCCACAAAAATATTAAGCAGAAAAACTGTTTTCAGCACTGATAAACAAAAAAAAAGTTTCTTGAGCTGCTAATCAGCATATCTGACTGATTTCTGAAGGATCGTGTGACAATGAAGACTGGAGTAATTCAGTTATTCCAATTACTAGGAAATCACAGCAGCTATATCATGGCATTATATGATTGCTATACTTTTATACACCATGAAATATGAATATGAGATTCATATTTAATGGTATATGAAAGAATAGCAATGGAAAGCCTCATAATAAAGTAAAAAAAAAAAAAAACAATTGGTATTACTATGGTAATGTGTTCAAAACCATGTTGTCTTTGAATTTTTATGCACCATGTCATTGATACTTTATTTGTATTTCTCCATCTTCCCCAACCCTCACGCCACCCTACTCCCCCCATTCCACCTCAGGATGTGTGCTAGTGAGTGTGTGTGCTCTGATGGAGTGGTTCTTGGCAGCATGTTCTTTATGACTCTGGCCATGACGACTAGACATAGAGAAAAAGAGAATGAGAATAATCTGTACAGCCTCCTCTACACCTCTGTCTTTCCCAAACAACACCACTTTATCTTTCAGATTCTTGAAGGTCCAAAAGTACCTTGTTTATCCCCATAGTGTTTTTATTTTTCAGTACCTATCATTAATATCAGCTGCACACATGCAAGCATGAAAAAATATCTTAGTAATTTCGAAAGCGTTATAACCTGTTATAATTGAAATATAACACTTAAAGACTGTCACACAACCAAAGTTCTACTGTTTAAGATGGCTATTACATTAATCGGTAGTAAGAAGGACTATTTTAAAAATGTCCTTACTACATTTCTGGGCCTTGAACGTATCAGTTGTGTTTCTGTCTATGGAGGGTCAGAAAGCCCTCGAATGTCATCAAAAATATCTTAATTTGTGTTATGAAGATGAAGGTATTACGGGTTTGGAACAACATGAGGGTGAGTAATTAATGGCAGAATTTTCATTTTTGGGTGAACTATCCCTTTAAATAAATGTTCTTACTACCTAACCAATCAATGAAATAGCTGTCTTGAGCAGTAAAACTTTGTTTCTGTGACAGTCTGACTGCCAAAATGAACCTGAGCACATGCTACATGTGTTATCCAATCAGAATTCAAATCAGAATATTTGAATTAGGTTTATTAATAAGTAAGTGTCATTGCTTGTTATAAGACATTACTAGATTTATGCTTAAAGCAAGAAAAAAGCAGCTTTAACTGTACAATTTCCATAAAGTTGTACAGAGAATCATGCAAATTCACTTCTTTAGCTGTTAAAATATGGTATGAACTAGTCAGTGAACTTTTGGGAAAACAGTAAAACTGTATTTCTTAGGTGCGAAGGCGAGATACTGACTGGGAACACCCAATTACCACATTAGTGTTGACAGTCCCCTGTGTCCTCTCCTCAGACCTCCTGCTTGTCTGTCGCTTAGAAATTTCCTCCGCATTTGAGATAGAGCTTTTACTCTGTGATCTGACTGGACAGATGATGGCTGAGCACAACTCTAAGCTGTCAAAATGGTATTTTAATGCTCTGGGTACAGATTAAAAAAAGACCATTCAAAAAAGCAACCTCAAAGTATATAAAGTCTAAGTCACTGCATTTACAACAAGTATATTTAATTCATGGTTCCCACTATTGTGAATTTATGCACATATTAATAGTGCTGGAGTGCTCTAAATTTAGGCTGAAGAAACATTTATGTTTAATGCTCAGTTAGGGGCTGGATACTAGGGTATACCCATTCATACATTCATTTATTTACGCTTCATTTTATTATTTATATACATAAACGTACATATATAAACTTGTAAAATTGTACATGTTCTTTCCGTATTGTTGCTCTTACAAGAAGAGTAAGATACATGTTCTTGCCATGTGGCTTTCACTTTGCTCATGTTGCAAAATGTCCACAGAGATCTGTTTGCTGACTCGAGGCAGAAGAACAGCCAGCGTAAGAGCAGACACATACTGTCGTCTGTACTCGCTCTCTGTGGACCATTTCAACGAGGTGTTGGAGGAGTACCCCATGATGCGACGCGCCTTTGAGACTGTAGCCCTCGATCGGCTTGACCGCATAGGTGAGAGCTGTCAGTTCAATAGGCTTATGTTTTTCACAGCTGCTCTGAGATGTCCTTGAAGAGTGGAGAGTTTAAGTTTATGTGGTCGCATCTTATCCTTTGCTTTTATTGTAATTTTTTAAAGTTTGAAATCAACATAAATTGCAGTTTGCAACTCTTTTTACTTTCATAATGTGATGTATTATAACTGAAACAGTATATTTAATGAGAAAATGTTGTCTATTAGTTAACTTAATCAAACAACGGCTGTGAAAATGTTTTAATTACCCCATGATTTGCTCACCCTCAAGCCATCGTAGGTGTATATGAATTTCTTCTTTCAGACAAATACAATCGGAGTTATATTAAAAAATGTCCTGGCTCTTCCAAGTTTTATAATGGCAGTGAATGAAGGTCGAGATTTTGAAGCTCAAAAAAGTGCATCAATCCTTCATAAGAAGTGCTCCACATGGCTCCAGGGGTTTAATAAAGGCCTTCTGAAGCAAATCTATGCATTTGTGTAAGAAAAACATCCATATTTAAAACTTTATAAACCATAATCTCTACCTTCCGCTAACTGTCGTACACGTTTTCACGAGAGAGTGATCTCACCAGATGACATAGGCGTAACATAGCTCCGGTGAGACGAATACGGAAACGAGTGAAAAACAAAACAGCAGTCACGAATTAGAAGTACAAAACCAGGATTTGTAAAGAAAAATGTCAGAAGATTCGATATAAACCAGGAGAATGGTTTTCCTTTGCTGTAAACAAAACTTGGTTCTTGCAAGACTATCATATTCGGAGTTTACACCTACGTCATCCGCTGGAACGTCACTCTCTTGTGAACGCGCGTACAACAGTTAGCGGAACAGTTACAGTTGATAAACTTTTAAATATGGATATTTTTCTTACACAAATGCATCGGTTTGCATTAGAAGGCCTTTATTAACCCCCCAAAGCCGTGTGGAGCACTTTTTATGATGGATGGTCGCACTTTATTTTGCTTCAAAATCTTGACCACCATTCACTGTCATCAAATGTATCTCCTAATTTTGTACGTTTGCCCACTAACAAAGAAATGATCAGTCTATAATGTTAATGGTAGGTTTATTTGAACAGTGAGAGACAGAATAACAACAAGAAAAATTCAGAAAACGCATTTAAAAAAAGTTATAAATTGATTTGCATTTTAATGAGTGAAAGAAGTATTTGACCCCTTCGCAAAACATGACTTAGTACTTGGTGGCAAAACCCTTGTTGGCAATCACAGAGGTCAGACGTTTCTTTTAGTTGGCCACCAGGTTTGCACACACCTCAGGAGGGATTTTGTCCCACTCCTCTTTGCAGATCCTCTCCAAGTCATTAAGGTTTTGAGGCTGATGTTTGGCAACTCGAACCTTCAGCTCCTTCCACAGATGTTCTATGGGATTAAGGTCTGGAGACCGACTAGGCCACTCCAGGACCTTAATGAGCTTCTTCTTGAGCCACTCCTTTGTTGCCTTGGCCGTGTGTTTTGGGTCATTTTCATGCTGGAATACCCATCCACGACACATTTTCAATGCCCTGGTTGACTTCAGCGCCCTGGCCCCGACGGTACATGGCCCCGTCCATCTTCCCTTTGATGCGGTGCAGTTGTTCTGTCCCCTTAGCAGAAAAACACCCCCAAAGCATAATGTTTCCACCTCCATGTTTGACAGTGGAGATTGTGTTCTTGGGGTCATAGGCAGCATTCCTCCTCCTCCAAACATGGTGAGTTGAGTTGATGCCAAAGAGCTCGATTTTGGTCTCATCTGACCACAACACTCTCAGCCAGTTCTCCTCTGAATCATTCAGATGTTCATTGGCAAACTTCAGACGATCCTGTACATGTGCTTTCTTGAGCAGGGGGACCTTGCAGGCGCTGCAGGATTTCAGTCCTTCACGGTGTAGTTTGTTACCAATTGTTTTCTTGGTGATTATGGTCCCAGCTGCCTTGAGATCATTGACAAGATCCTCCCGTGTAGTTCTGGGCTGATTCCTCACCGCTCTCATGATCATTGAAACTCCACAAGGTGAGATCTTGCATGGAGCACCAGACCGAGGGAGATTGACAGTTATTTTGTGTTTCTTCCATTTGAGAATAATCACACCAACTGTTGTCACCTTCTCACCAAGCTGCTTGGCGATGGTCTTGTAGCCGCACAACCTGATATTGCTGAGTGCGACATGTTCCTGGGTCAACATCTTTGTTGACCCTGGAACAACATTGTGATTAACCAATCAGATTTCAAGAACCAGTTTATAATTTTTGTGAAGTTTAGGATTACAATCAGTGTTTGGTGCCTGTGCATCAGTGTAATTCATCTATCAGTTCCTCTGATTTTAGGGATTACTCATGGGTAAGGTTAGGTTTAGGTGTAGGAATATGGTTAAGATTATATTTTTGGATTAAAATGTTGCTCCAGGGTCAACAAAATATGTTGACCCAGGAACACGTCTAACTCGGCAATATCAGGACGTGCCTTGTAGCCCATTCCAGCCTTGTGTAGGTCTACAATCTTGTCCCTGACATCCTTGGACAGCTCTTTGGTCTTGGCCATGGTGGAGAGTTTGGAATCTGATTGATTGATTGCTTCTGTGGACAGGTGTCTTTTATACAGGTAACAAACTGAGATTAGGAGCACTCCCTTTAAGAGAGTGCTCCTAATCTCAGCTCGTTACCTGTATAAAAGACACCTGGGAGCCAGAAATCTTGCTGATTGATAGGGGATCAAATACTTATTTCACTCATTAAAATGCAAATCAATTTTTAACTTTTTTAAATACGTTTTTCTGGATTTTTTTGCTGTTATTCTGGCTCTCACTGTTCAAATAAACCAACCATTAAAATTATAGACTGATCATTTCTTTGTCAGTGGGCAAACGTACAAAATCAGCAGGGGATCAAATATTTTTCCCCCACTCTATGTAGTTCACAATAAGATATAGAGTTCACAATAAGACAGTAAATTTGGTCAGTTTTGATTTTAATGTTGATAAGGCATGTAAGGTTAATATTTTAATAATTTAAATAATATTTGTTTAATAGCATCATTTAAAATCAAACAAACATGTTAATTTTCCCAGCCTTACGTGTTGACATGTTTAAAGCTTAAATCAAAATACATTCTTGAGTTTATTATCCATGCATTCCTGTCTTCCTTTTATGTCCTCACAGGAAAACGGAACTCTGTACTCCAGCACAAGGTCCAACGGGATCTCAATTCCGGAGTTCTGAATTACCAAGAAAATGAGATCATCCAGCAGATTGTACAGCATGACAGGGATATGGCTCATTGTGCCCACCTCATGCAGACATCTTCTTCAGCTCCTCACCCAGCACCGACTCCATCTTCTCACACCCCCGTCATATGGGCACCTCTTATTCAGGCTCCTCTACAAGCTGCGGCAGCCACCACTTCAGTCGCCATTGCCCTAACTCGCCACCCCCATTTGCCCCATACCCTCTTCCGACCCCCTGTCCCGCTGCTTGGCTCTCTAAAAGACCAACCAGGATATGTAAAAAGGTTCCCAACTGCACTTTCGAGTGCTGCTGCATTTGGTGGCTCCTCCTCAACCAGCTCGCAGTTCAGCTCTTGTATAGAGACCCCAATTCTGGACACACTCAGGGCCGAGAGGTCATCTACCTCCACACCTCCGCCACCATCCTCCAGCTCTCTGCCATCCACCATCACAACAACAGTCACCACCACCACCTCCAACATCACAGAGTCTTCCTTCTACCCCCATAGACCCCTTGCCTCCCATGGGTCCAAAGACTTCAGTATTGCCCAGCTTCATTCTCAACCACAACTTCCTCAGGCCTCTTTCCCCAGCATTGCCGCATCACTTCCTGGGTTCTTCCAACAAGGAGCAATTGGAGGAGAGGCTGTCCAGCTTGCAGTTCCCCCTGCGTCCACCCTTACTCCTTTGATTGCGCATTCAATAAGTCCCATCCTGACCCAACTGCATTCAGCTAAGCCAAATCCTCAACAAACAAAACCAATTCAAGATTTGAATAAAGTTGCAAGGACAGCCTCTCAGTCTCCTATAACAGAGTCCCCTGTCCGCCCCAGGAGCATAATTGAACAAGTCCAGAGTCCAACAAGTGTCCTGTCTCAACACGCTCAGATTGGTCTACAGTCTGATGTTCTTTCCCACCTTTCCCAAGAACCATCTGCTCTTGCTTCCCTTGCACAATATGGGTCCGGAAATGCATCCCCATGTAGCACACCTTCAGCCTGGAGCCCAACATGCCAGAGTCCTACAGTGGAGAAGATGAGAATGTCCGTGCACAGCCACCCTGCTAGCATCTCTGGATCTCAAAGCTCACTCCTAACCCCTCAGACACTCTTGCCACCGCCACCTCAACCAAGAGAAAGGGGTGGATCTCTAGTTGACCTACCTTCCCAAGACTTAAGCAACATTTCCATGTCTCTCCCCACCCCAGGACTACCTGAAAAGTCCAAGCCGGTTGGAAGAGGACCACAACCACCGGACTTATCCCATCACAGAGGATCTGCTTCAGGTTACTCACCGCTCCCGTCGCCCCCTCCCCTTATGAAACCATTTAGCTCAATACCCGGTCACTTTGTCCTATCAAGACAAACTTCCAAGTTGTCTATAACTCAGACTGGATCCTCAGGTGGGTCACCAGCCCATGGATCTAGTAACAGGTCCACCCCTGGGACTCCAAGCTTGCACCCCAAACTCCCATCGAACTTGTGAGAATGGATTGCACCCTCCTACAATGAGTGAGCAACGTTTTTAATACGTCAAAGACACTGACATTTCTCACCAGAGAAGGAGGGTGTATGTTCATCGACTTGGATTTCTATCGGTCCAATGACTTCCCTATTTGTAATGCCAAAAGAAGGAATGGACTAACAAAACTGACAGAAGAATGAAGGTGTGACTTAAATTTGTCTTCCAAGTTCTGTCAGTATTTTTTGCAATATTATTATCTGATGATAAGACTGTATAGGGATATGCAAATTATGACTTCCAAAAAAACAAACAAAAAAAACAAAAAAGTTACTTCAAAGTAATAATTCTAAAGGATGTATGTATGTTTGTGATTGTGTGTGTGTGTGTGTGTGTGTGCGAGCGATTGCTATTGTCATGTTATAATAGTGTGCTCTTTTTAAAGGAGGGAATTATGCTGGGTCAGGGAAGCAAAGCTACATTCGTCGCACTTCATCAGTCGGGCATCATCTGTCACTGTGAAAGAACACGCCGTACAGGTCTCTCTGGGCAGGTGGCACAGATACTATATACACACAGGTGCACAGAAACATTCACACATGCACAAACAAACCTAGCCCTCAACATCCCAATTATCTAGACCTAATATGATCTTTCCGCTAGACCTTGACCCCATACATACCTCCTTGCTGACGAAGAGGTACTGCTCAGTATCTATGGCCTTTCCTTTTTGTAACAATACTGCCTTAGTGTCTGGACACCAGGGAACAACACCCTCACTTCCACAAGAGAACCGAGAATATTAAGAATGTTTTGCAATCATTTTGTATGTGCTTTGTATGTTAACTTGTGCAGTACTTAAGCAATAAAACTGTATGCTTGGATTTTGTATACATGCACGGAGGTTGAACTGTAAATTGCAGCTTTCTTCCTGTCAAACAAAAGATACTGGGTGATTGTGACAATGGCAACGACACTACTAATATGACGCAGTTAAAAAAAAGCCCACTGCAGTTACCAAAGCTTATGAGTTAAAACCTGTAATTACAAAGTCACATTTGAATTTGGGTTTGTATGTTTCATTTCTGTTTTGCATCTGTTCAAATGCACATTTTGTATAATGCAGTAAGCCTATACACCACAATTTGCATGAGGTTATATATGCTTTCTGGTTGTGCAATACATGTTTTGGTTAGTATGTATTATATTTCATATCTGTGAAATTAAACATTTTTAACCATTTAAAATGTATTTCAGCAGAGGTACAGCAGACTAGAATAATAAAAACAACTCTGCTAACACAATAGTTAGCCTAGCACATGCTATGATATGCCATATGTGGCTGGTGGTAAAAGGAGGAATAGTATATTTCTAAGTGTCCTTCCTTTTGAGCAAAGCTTACACAGGTGGATCATGAAAATTCCCTGCTTTGTCCCAGGTTATTATATATTGTATAATTTATATGATTTTATATTACATGTCTATGTATATATCTATTTATTGTGTATGTGTTTGTTTTGTTAATATATATTCATAATTTAAACTATATACTGTCATCATCAGTCTACAGATACTGTCATTATGCATCACTCTGTCCTTCCACTCTCAATTCTCTTCCATTCTTGCAATATGCATTTGATTATCACATCATTATTTTCATTTTCAGACCCTGATTTTTTCCAAGTTAACATCATTCCCTGCGTTGAAGTCGGATAAATTGCAAGGCAAAATGCAAATGAGAGTGTTATACGTGATGTTGAATATTAATAAGTTAAATATCAAAGCATCAAAGAGCTTTTCGTTAGTATTACAGAGCACACAATACATTACACTGTAATATTTCTCTTTTTCAGGTCTGAGTGTGTGTGTGTGTGTGTGTGTGTGTGTGTGTGTGTGTGTGTGTGTGTGTGTGCGTGTTTTACTGTGTATTTATGTTGTAGCATTTTATAATATTCTGTGCATTTATTATTTATCATAACCAAAGTGGGGTATCATTAATGATTGTTATACAGTAGCATTTTTTAACCCCATCAACATAATTACAGAGAAGTATTGGTGGCCTGTGTTCATAAAGGATGCTCATTCCTTTTTGGTGTTTGAGAATTGTAATAATCCAAAACAGAATTTATGGTCACTGTATGGCAAAATGGTTAAGCCATATATGGCATATCCACGATGGACAAGTTACGTCATTATGCATCAGTCTACAGTGCACTTTTACTTCATCAAAAAAATGAAAAATTGTTCTTCCATCCTAACCAAAGTCCTGGAATATGTCCCCTTCAGAACTCATAGACATATTAGTGCAATATTTTCACATGGAATATGAACAACTGCCATCAGTTATTATTTGTTTATTTTTTTGAGTTGGAAGATGACCAGACTTGCCATATTTGGTCAGTGTTTCACTGTATCATGATTATAATGAGGATAATTATGGTAACAATATGTGATATGACTAACATGCTTCAGATTCAAAATATTACGGAATATAATGTTCATCATGAATACTGAATAATCATGTATGTACGAATATTCACGAGTATAGCTATATTATATTTCATTTGAACTATGTTAATCGATAAATGTAAAAATTATCTTTGTTAAGTCTGTTATGTCATTTATTTCTCTCTGACCATGAAGCATACCCATATTTTATTAGATTTCTATTAGTGTTGTTACCACATTATTATTATTTTTTACTGATATTAAATACAACAAACACTACCCAAAAATGAAAATGGGATAAAAATTAGCTCACCCATTAACCATCCAAGAGAATGGTTTTTGGAGAAATTTACATCACTTGCTCTCCAATGGATCATCTGCAGTGTATGGGTGCCGTCAAAATTATAGTCCTAACAGCTGATAAAAACATTTCAGTATTTCACAAATGACCTATGATTCCAGTCCAATTAACATCTTGTGTTTGTAAAACAATAAATAAAAAATCCATCATTAAGGCATTTTAACTCTTTAGAGCTGCTTTGGGCTGTTTTGGCTTGTTTCTGCATATTTTTCTCCTGATTCAGACCAGATAACATTTTCCATTGGAGAATATTACGGATAGAGGATACATTTGAATTTGAAAATGCCTTTTTAGAGATGAAGCATTTCACTTCACAAGACATTAACTGATGAACTGGAGTCCTGTGGATTACTGTGATGTTTTTATCAGCTGCTTGGACGGCACCCATTCACTCCATTGGTGAGCAAGTGCTGTAATGCTAAATTTCTCAAAATTACTATGTTACTACAAAGACTAACTAATCTATATCAAGGATGGCCTGAGGGCAAGTAAATTTTCAGCAGATTTTCATATTGGATGAACTGATGCTTTAATGTAAGATCACGCATGGACATATTTGTTATTGTATTATATAATTGACTACCATTAGGCTGTAATAAACATATTGATTTGCAGCACAAATAGTTTTATATTAGGTATTCTCCCACTTGTTTACCTACAAATAAATCGGAAGTCTCGCATACTCGCAGGAAATGGCTTACTTCTGCATTGCAAAATAAGGTGAATATTGATATATTTCATTACACGTAATTATTGGGACTCTATTAAAATGTTAAATCGTTTGACAGCCCTATTTTGCATTTCTAGCATTCATACATAATCTCGAGCACATGGCTTCTGTAACACTGCCACAGAAGGTCGCGTCCTTGAAAATCCAATGCACTCAGTCCTGTTTATTGAGCCTTGATTCCAGCGCTTCTGTAGCTCCAGTGAGGAACTGAGATAGCATCGTTCACTTCCCTGAGACAGGAGTGGATCACTGTCCTGCTCTCATTCCCCACTAAACTGCACTGTTTAACCTCTATCAGTATAATCGCGAAACAGAGCATCTAATCTGTGTTTCGCTCAGATCTAGCGCTCACCAGAGAAGTAAAGGGGAAGTCGAAGTCGTGGCCTAATGGTTAGAGAGTCGGACTCGTAATCGAAAGGTTGCGAGTTCGAGCCCCCGGCCGGCAGGAATTGTAGGTGGGGGGAGGGAATGTCCAGCGCTCTCTCCACCCTCAATACCACGACTGAGGTGCCCTTGAGCAAGGCACCGAACCCCCAATTGCTCCCCGGGCGCTGCGGGTGTGTGTGTGTGTGTGTGTGTGTGTGTGTGTGTGTGTGTGTGGATTTGTTCACTACTCACTGCTGTGTGTGTGCACTTGGATGGGTTAAACGCAGAGCACCAATTTCGAGTATGGGTCACCATACTTGACAATACGTCACGACTTTACTTTTTTTTTTACTTTACTTATTCTCCTTGCGGTGGATCCAAGCAGAGATTTCTTGTGAAGGACTGCTGACAGAATACACACCCAAGGCTGAAATGATGTTTATGGCAGCTATTATACTTTGTCTCCGCACTGAAGCTGGTGCTTCGTAAGAATTGATGTCAGCGAGCCCTGCTGGCGAATCAAAGCCTGGCTAAGCCTCACCCTATTTGCATACAAATTGACCAGCTGATCCCTGTCACTCTGACAATACAGCCAAGGTACACCCAGACTGCAAGCCCTGCTAATTACAGCGTGATCCCGTTATATTAATGCCAAATGGATCCCTAGTCTGGAATGAAACCTGATGCTCTGAAGTTTCCCCTTATGAATGCACTTTGAAAAGTTACCCAGTATGTTATGAATTTTAATTGCGCATCAGGACTTGCTGACTCACTCTGCATCCAAGCGGCTCCTGCACAGAAGATAAGAAGTTTTTATTTAGTTTTTTTCTTTTCTTCTTCTTCATTTTCTCTCAGTACCCTCCTCCCGGAGGAATATTCCGGACTACAGACCTTGAAGGCAAATCAGAGCTTTCTAATTCAAGCCATTAAATGTGTGAAATGCCAAGCACGTAGCATACATTCAGTATAATTTTTCTAAAAATATTGGATATTTCTTAGCATCAGAAGTTATTTAGAAGTTTAAACAGAGCAATGACATTGGACTGACCTACTTATCGAGATTCTGTATTTTCAATATAGTCCACAGGGTGGCGTTATATTTGCCTTTGACAATATATGAATAAAACTTTATGCTGTTTAATCGTTCTCAACAATAAAAACAAAGATTAAAACGTACAGGGAAAAATAATGTAATTCCATAATATCTCAGGATACAAAAAGTTACTGTAAACACATACAGTACAGTGCTGATGAAAATAATTTTCCAGTGGGATGAAAAGGGATTGATGGGAGAGGCATCACACGTCTATTTTTGGGACTTAAATATCTTCATTGGAGGCTGAACAGCTGACAAAATGTTTGCATGTGAAAACACACTGGGGGTTGGGGGTGTGGGGTACAGTTCATGAGGTTGAGCTCAAGGCACCACAACAATGCGCATGGTGTTGGTGTAGCCAGATCCTGGACGCCAGCCTGTGACAACGATGATAACGTCACCAGGCTTGAAGTACTTCCGGGCTTTGCCTGAAAATCAAAATGGAGGATGTAAATAAGGACTCAAGTACAAAGCTGAATGGTTTTAGGGCCTGATATATGATTGTCAAACAGTCTTGATCACATCTAAACCCATATTTACATTAAAAGCAGGGTAGGTGATTTGGTTTAAAAACTTTTTTTTTATGCTGGTTGAAGGTCTCTTCACTTCCCGACAGCAATCACTAAGTTAGTAGTCTACATGTATTTATATTGTCTGTGGAAGGCATTGGATGGTTGTCCAATCATAGCCCACGGTACGAGGAGTGGCTTTAGAGAGTGATTTGCAGGGAGGGTGAGATCTTATGCTTTCAAAGCTAGCTTACTATTGCTAGCCTCTCCGAAATCACCTACCCTACCTTTAACTTGATATTAAATTGCAGTTTGTGACTTTTAATACACACGTAAGCTTTTAGCTTTAGCTTTAAATGTCCTTGCACACCGAGTCTGAAATTTTCGCATGAGTTTTTTCGTATTCGTCATCCTAAAAATTCATCACGCACAGAAACCTTGCACACTGAGTCCGATGCATATTAATTTTAGTTTCGGAGGCAGTGTGTAAACAAAATAATTGACACAACGTGAGGTCGTATTTATTTTTCAACGTGCAAAAAAGACTCAGTGTGCAATGGCCTTAAAGCCGTTCACACCAAGAATGATAACTAAACAGATAACAACGATAACTATATTAGCGCACACTGCAGTTATGATGTAAAGTTAGTGGATTCTGATTGGCTGTCAAAGCTTTATCACCTGGAAAAAATCATTCTGAAAGTGATTCCAATTATATCATCCTTCGGTGTCGTTATCGTTATAGTTGTGGTGTGGAATTCACTTTGTATAGAATTAGAATTATTCTTAAAACTTTATAGTTAAAGTTGTGGTTGTAGTTATCATCCTTGGAGTGAATAATCCCATTTACACCAAAAACGATAAAGACAATTGTATTAGCATCCAAACCAACTTTCTGTTTATTATAAGCGTGCGCAACTACTGATATGTAAACTACTGATTATTGGCTACTGATAATTTTTTTTTAAATGGACTAAGTAAAGTGATCAAGTGGTTTTCTGTAGCAGCCACCAGCATCCTTTTAAAAAGTAACCTGCTCTGAATTATTTTAACTAAATCAATGTGCATCTGTTAGTGTCACACCAAATGAAGTGCTAGTTTTCTCTGGATGTCTCATTACCGATCTCCAGGGCGAAGCTGACACGTAGATCCACATCCTCAGCCCATACATCATTAGCAGGTTTGGTGTAGAGGATGGGGATGATGCCGCGATACAGGTGCAGCTGCCGGGCTGTCTGGCCGTTACGGGTCACGGCCATGATAGGAGCACGTGGCTTGTATCTGGACAGCAGCTGGGCAGACCTGAGGAGACAAAGACAGGGTGACACAAAATATTAAGACAGAATTATTATAGGTCGACACAAAATAGTAATACTTAATTATTATAGAAATAATAATAATAACAATAATAGTTAATTGATTCTTAATAATAATAAATATATTAATAATCATAATTAGTCATGGATAAGATGAGAACTAATGTTACCTAGGATTTTCATTGCTAATAAAACATGATTGTGTTTTATTGTTTTCGTGAAGCATATATTGTAATAGTTTAATATGTAACAATATATATTTATAAATACATTCAAAAGCAACCACAATATTAATAGTAGTAATAATTATTATTGTTAGAAAATATTAGGTAATAATAATAAAAATAATTATTGTTATTATTATTAACAATATTCTAATTAGTTATATTAATACTCCATTGCCAATAAAACAGTTTTATTGTTTTCACAAAGCATGTAATAAACATTTTATATAGCTAGTAGAACATGACTGTGTTTTATTGTTTTCATGAAGCATGCATTGTTTATGCATTAATTTAATATGCAACACATTATAAAATATATATGTAAAATAATTAAAGTAATTAACAATAACTGTTAATTATATTAATAATTATTATAGCTAGAAAATATCAAATAATAATAATAATCAACAACATTAATAACAATATTCTAAATAATGTTATATTCATATTTTATTGCTAGTGTATATATATACACACACAAACAAAATGTTAATTATAAATATTCATGTATTTTAAAAGTTACCAATTTAATTTAAAATTATATCAATAATAATTTATTTTAATTTGGAATTTTATTTACATGTCTAAAACAACACAGACCATAATTTTGAAAATAGACAACAAAGAAAAATGTTTATTTCTATAATAAATATATATCATTTATAATATAATTATAATATTTATTACAAAATTTGAAAATGTTGTTACATCCTGAAGAGTTTTATTTTGCAATAATGTTTGACTCACTGTGCATTATCCCCCTTAATCTGGCTTCCTACCAAATAAATAAACTTAAAAAGTTGGAATTGGAGTGGCAATTACTTTATTAAGTGACTGAGGTTTGTAAGAGGCATAAAACCAGCATAAGTATACAAAAACATCAATTATATAATTTAGTTGTCATTATACAAAATACTTGACAAGATAATGATGCAACTGACCAATCAGAATCAAGTATTCCAGACATACATGCAATAAATAGATAAAATGCAAATGCTGGGTATGAAATTGTATCTGCTCTGGTTGGAGTCAGCCGGAAAACGCACTCCTGCATACAAGCCCCAGTAAGGGTGCACTTTTGCCTCTCTGCAACCTACTGTGGGACAAGTGAATAAGGAGTTTAAATTAGCCTATGAAATGTCAAGGTTCAGGCCTGCAAAGGTCAGACTGTCTCGCTCCGGCGCAGTGACATGCATTTCGATCAGCCACAGGGCAAAACGGATAATATTTGAGAGCGAACGAGAGACAGCAAGGAAACTTAACTCAACACAAATTATAAAAATTAAGTGTTAAATATATTCTTAACTGGCAAATGAACATGTGCATCTTACAATGCATGCATATGTTTTGTCTGCTAAATGACAAAAGTAAAAAGTAAAGTAAAGTAAGTAAGTAAGTATATGTTTTACAATGTCATGTGCACGACACTGAGTAGAGGTCACTGTATCTAATATTAGAACCGTGTGTGTGTGTGTGTGTCAATGCCACTGTAAGCCTTTAGGGTTATTGAGAGTGTCTCTGACCTGCCACTCTTGGTGAGCACAATGATGGCACTGGCACAGCACTTGAAGGAAGCTTCCACTGCACCAATGGCCACGGACTCAGTGGGGTCACGAGTCAGATGGGTGGTACGACGAAGCTCTTCAAATAACTGCCTATGGAACATAGCGGCCTCGGCTTCACGGGCGATCTGATGCAACGTGAAGAAATGACACAAATGAGGAGACAAGAACCTTATTATTGTATTGCCATTGTATATATCACAGTATTACCATCTAATACCATCACTGGTATCCTGGTACCACCAGAGCACTTATTTTGATGGAGCTCTATTCAGTTTGACAATGATAAAAAACCTTTGCAGATAAATTAAGAAACCTTTGGTAGTGAGAGTAGTGCTGCATTTCCTCAAAAGCATGTGAGAAATCGTCACAACACCAGCCCAACAGACAATCTTAACTACAAATGGCTAAAAATGAACGAAAATTTACTCACCCTCAGGCCATCTAAGATGTAGATGAGTTTTAGTTCTTCATTGGAACCGTTTGAGAAATTTAGCATCACTTGCTCACCAATGGATCCTCTGCAGTGAATGGGTGCCGTCAGAATGAGAGTCCAAACAGCTGATAAAAACATCACAATAATCCACAAGTAATCCACATGACTCCAGTACATCAATTAATGTTTTATAAAGTTAAAAGCTGCATGTTAGTTGAAGAAAAATAATAAAAATCAAGGCTTTTTAATTAAAACCATTGTTTCTGGCCAAAATACTAGTCCATATTTCATAATCACGCTTCCTCCAGTGAAAATGTTCATCCCCTGTCATCCTCTCGCATCAAAATTAACAGATATATTCGCTTAAAAACTGTTTTGGACTATTTTCACTTGCAAACAATGCTTGATCTGTGCATATTTCTCTCCTGATTCAGACGAGATGACTTTTCACTGGAGAAAGTAATGTTATGAAAAGAGGACTCTTTTAACCAAAAGCAACGGTTTGAAATAAAAAAATGCATTAATGATGGATTTGGACAACTTTTCATTTCACAAGACTTTAATTCACTGGAGTCATGTGGATTACTTGTGGATTTTTGTGACGATTTTATCAACTGTTTGGACTCTAATTCTGACGGCACCCATTCACTGCAGAGGATCCATTGGTGAGCAAGAGATGTAATGCTAAACTTCTCCAAATCTGTATATTATTAACTATTGAGTATATATTAAGTGTATTATTTCCATAATAAATGTATGCTAAAGTATACTTTTTCACAAGGGTTACAGGTCATTGCACCTGTGCACAGTACCGTTACAGCTACAGCATTAGCATTTAGATAGTGTTTAGTTTTGCTAGATTTGCTTTTGGAGTTAAGAGGTTTAGGGTGAGATTACATGAATGTTCTGCTAAGCAAGCTAAACTTACAGTGTATTATTAATATATTATCATTAGTATACTTATTAGGCACCGGTCAGATAAAGCCAGAAGGTGGCGCTCTTGATGGTACAGTACCTGGTGCTGCGTGCGCACAGACTCTAGAGGGTATTCACCCTTTGCGGTCTCTCCGCTCAGCATGATACAGTCGGCGCCATCGAGCACGGCATTGGCCACGTCGTTGCTCTCGGCACGGGTGGGGCGGGGCTTCTTGATCATGCTCTCCAGCATCTGTCAGTCAAAGAGACAGTCAGATTGTGCTGGCTGAACTGAGCCGGCTCACTCGCTTCTGCATGGTGTCTGTCCTAACCTGTGTGGCGCAGATGATTGGTTTGCCAATCCTGTTGCAGCGACCAATCATCATCTTCTGAGCCAGGAACACCTTCTCAGTTGGGATCTCTATACCCAGATCTCCACGGGCAACCATGATACCATCGCTAGCCTCCAGGATCTCATCAAACCTACACAAATAAAGAAATAAAGAAATGCAAATAAAGAAGTAATCAGAGCAACAAACTCAATCTACAAACACACAGTAAGGAATGCCCACTTAAATAAATTCCAATTAATATACTGTATACATACAATATATTATGTTGCATTATATATTATACATACAAAAGGCACACATTTTTCATGTTTTTTAACGAAGTCTCTTATGCTATCCAAGGCGGCATTTATTTGATCAAAAAACAGTAAAAACTGTAATATTGTGAAATTATTACTATTTAAAATAACTGTTCAATTTTAAAATGTTTACATATATATAATTTTCAAGCTGAAATTTTAACAGCCATTCTTCAGTGTCACATGATCCTTTTGAAATTTGGTACTCAAGAAACATTTCTTATTATCATCAGTTAAGTTGAAAACAGTTATGTTTCAACTTAATATTTTAGTGGAAACTGTGATATTTTCTTTCAGGATTCTTTGATGAATAGAACGTTTATTTTACATAGAAATCTTTTGTAACATTATAAATGTCTTTGTCACTTTTGAATGAAAATTGAATGCATTCTTGCTGAAAAAAAAAATCTTACTGACCACAAACTTTTGAAAGGATATTTCTACATTGAAAATATTTTTTTAATAAATTTTTAATGTATATTTTTCAATATTTTAATTTGTTGGGGTTTTTTACTTATGAAATTTAATGATTATATAATCACTTTATATTAACAAATATTTAAATTTTATTTAATGTTTATTTATATTATCACTCACTTGCGCACACCCTCATGGTTCTCCAGCTTGCTGATGATCTTGATGTCTTTGCCTTTCTCTCCGAGCACCTTCCTGACAGCATGCACGTCAGCAGCTTTGCGGATAAAGGAGGCAAAAACCATGTCAACACCCTGCTCCACACCAAACTGAAGGTCCTGAATGTCCTTCTCAGACACTGCGGGTAGGTCAACATTGGTCCCGGGCAGGTTCACGCCTTTCTTGCTGCCCAACACGCCTCCGTTCTCAATCTCGCAGTTCAGGAAATCAGAACCTGGAACATTCAACAATGTTAAAACAACACAGTCCTGCTGTGATGTTTCAAAGGCTTGAAAATGCTATGTGGTTATGATAGGAGAGATTCATTGAACTTGAAACTCACCAATTTCCTTAACCTTGAGTGAAATAAGACCGTCGTCTACGTAAACATGGCTGCCCTGCTGCACCACCTTTGTGATGTTCTTGTAGTCCAGCCACAGAATCTTGTCATCGCAGTTGTCCTTGAAGCTGTCATCTAGAGTGAGCTTGATTATGTTACCCTTGACTAGCTTGACCTCCTCAGTGCCACTCTGAAGAAACCGCATACATACATGAGGTCTGAAACAAGAGTTTCAAATATTGAGAAGAACATCAGAAACCGAGATGCTATACTTACGCCCTTAATAAGTCCAGTCCTGATCTCAGGGCCTTTAGTATCCAGAGCAATGGCCACTGGTCGGTACTCAATGCTACCAGCTCCAAAACTCTCAATGGCTTCACGAACACTCTTGATGGTGTCAGCATGGTACTGCATTAAAAAGGTTATTTACAGTAAAGTGTCAGATGTTTGAAATATTAACTGTAAGTGAGCAGAAAATGTAATCTAAGAGTACAAATAGGGAAAATAAGTATTAACAAGAAGTAAATAGACAGTGACCAATACTGATAAGCTAAATTAGCACGTTAACACAGGCCATTAATTTAACGGTGTTAAAAATATTTAATGCAGTTAACTCAGGGGCGGGGCTAGGTTTGGCCACCCCAATCACAACTAATTTTCCTGTCCTGTTGTAATGTGCTCGTAGCACATGCTCTTCAATTGCACGCACAAATACAGCAGTGTGCTCTGCCTGTCACCTGTATCATTTCATAATAAAATGCAAATGAAACAATGAGCAATGACTGCCAGATCCACGGCACATTCAGCAGCAGCAGCTCTTAAAGTAATAGCAGTCAAATAACTTAATAACCAGCTGCTGTGATGTTTGTTCATCAAAGAACAGAAGAAAAAAAAGAGGTAATCAATAACTTTTGTAGCTTTAAGGATTCAACCATGTTTAAATTTCAATTTCAATTGATGATGAGTCTGGGCAAGGGATTAAGGGAGTCCGGGGTGACTGGTAAAGGGTATATATATATAAGATATATATATATGTTTATATCTTATATATAAGATATAAACTCTAAACTGACATTTTTTCTCAGAATTACAAGTTTATACCTTGCAATCCTGAGGTTATATCTCAATTCTGGATTTATTATCTCTTATATTGCTAAGAAATGCAAGATATATAGTCTGAATTGTGAGATGCGAAATATAATGTCAGAATTACAAAATATACAAGCAGAAACAAGCTTCCACTATATTATATTATATTATATTATATTATATTATATTATATGTGACCCTGGACCACAAAACTAGTCATAAGGGTAACTTTTTTTTAAAATTGAGATTTACACATCATCTGCAACCTAAATAAATAAGTTTTCCATTGATGTGTGGTTTGTTAGGATAGGACAATATTTGGCTGAGATACAACTATTTGAAAATCTGGAATCTGAGGGTGCCAAAAAAATCAAAATATTGAGAAAATCGCCTTTAAAGTTGTCCAAATGAAGTTCTTAGCAATGCATATTACTAATCAAAAATTAAGTTTTGATGTGTTTACAGTATGAAATTTACAAAATGTCTTCATGGAACATGATTTTTACTTAATACCTAAAGATTTGTTGTTTAAAAAAAAATCAATCATTTTGACACATACAATGTATTGTTGGCTATTGCTCCAAATATATCTGTGCTACTTAAGACTGGTTCTATATTATATTATATTATATTATATTGGCTCAACCCAACTTCATCATGTCATTTTTATATGGCACCATTTTTGTCCTTCAGAAACATTAAAAACTCTTTTTAGACTATTTTTTCTTCTTTGTTCTGCTTGTAGGCTGATTCTTGTCTGCAGAAGGAAGTTTTATCGATTGGCAGCGTGAGCTCTGAGTCCTGTAAAACTCTACTGAACATGATGTTACAAAATAAAAAGAACAAAGCGAACATGTCTTTTTTGCTGTAAAGTCTACAGCTCAGTCAGTGTCTCTGTCCTGTGTGTTCAATCACAGGCATGAGGCAGAGACAGAGGTATATATATAGAATCAGGGAGAGACAGGTTATGTTTCCAGTGACCCACAGAAACATTTGACTGCTTCTGATCTCAAACTGTTAGTTTCAGTGTATTATATGACTGGTCTGACAGCTTTACTGATAGTTAAGTCAAATTTTGGTTGTCGTCTCTGTGATTACAGACTGTGTGTAAGCAAATAACAAGACAACGTGTATTAGTGTCAATAATATAACAATGCCATATTAACAATAGAAAATTATTTCAAATTCATAAGTAACAAATACAATTTAGAGTGAAATGATACAAAAGGATAGTGTTGTATTGTGACTGTATAATGAATTTCAGATTAAAATGGATAAATATAAAATTAAAAAATGAAATCTCAGGTTAAATATGGTACATTTACAGTGATTCCAGGTCCAAGTATGATATTAGTATTAACAAATGTTAAAATAAAAACTAATATTAATGTTAGTATTAACATTTAATAATTATTAAGATAATAAATAGGATGATAAAATAAAGAAATATTTTAATGTAAATAAAAGTAAAAAAATATATGCTATATAGTTATAGCATGCATAGTATATATTAAAATAAAGTAAAATATAAATTTAGTAGAAATAGATAGTAGAATAGATCAATTAAGTTTGGTTAAACTAACAAGATTAAGAATTCCGTGAATTTTTAATAAATACCTTGCAATGTGCAAACTGTAATCGGCATATTTTTTATGTAAATAAAGGTGAAAATAAAATATAAGATTTAAACACACAATATAGTAAATTATTTGTAAGTCTTTAAATTACGTTTACATTTTTTACAAATATTTAATATTTTAATCATGATTTTCTATTTTTAAAATGGATTTAAAAAGAAGTTACCACATGAAGATGCTTAGTAATGCTCACTAGAACTCTCAATGAACTCTGTGCTAATATTTACTCGTCATATACTAGTAGCAACTTTATTAAAGACGAACATGAGCTATTGACCTTCTCAATCCCCCAGCCACAAATATCTACTGCCTCACTTCATGATAGCATGCTTAATGTAGTAATCTGTGGCAATGGTGCCATGCAAAAAAGGTAAAAAGCCATGACTTTTAAAGGGGAGAGGTCAGCACAGTCTAAACTCACCCTCTGGCTTGAGCCCAAGATGACTCTACTCAATGTATCGACTAGACAGATCAGTGCGGCTAACAAGATCAGCTTACAACTTCTGACATTTGAAGAGGCACGAGGGAAATACCACAATAATCGAGGATCTACGATTGTACGAAAGTCAAGGCTGGCTAAGAGGATGAAGACTTTTTGAACAACTCTTATTACAATATTATTAGACTGCTTGATGAAATAACAGTACATGTGTGGATCATTCCAGTGGAGGCTAACGGAAAATGTTGCATAATGGAGGAGATCATGTACCTCGTGAGTTCCATGGGAGAAGTTCATACGTGCAATGTTCATGCCGGACTTGATCATCTCCTTCAGGGTCTCCACAGATCGGGAGGCAGGTCCTGCATTAAGATAAAACATAACATTGAAAACATTTTGAGGGACAATTTGCAATAAAGGAATAATTCACCCAAAAATGAAAATTTGCTGAAAATTTACTCACCCTCAGGCCATCCAAGATGTAATTGAGTTTGTTTCTTCATTGGAACAGATATGGAGAAATCACTTGTTCACCAGTGGATCCTCTGCAGTGAATGGGTGCCGTCAGAATGAGAGTCCAAACAGCTGATAAAACATCACAATAATTCACAAGTAATTCACACAACTCCAGTCCATCAGTTAATGTCTTGTGAACTGATAAGTTGTTTTTAATAAACAAATCCATCAAGACGTTTTTAACTTCAAACTGTTGCTTCCAGTTAAAATACGAGTCCTTTATTTATAATAATGCTTTCTTCAGTGAACAAGCCTGAAATCAGCCGAGAAATTTAAAGTTCATTTGTTTTTACAAACACACAGTTTGTCACTTTACAAGACATTAACTGAGGGACTGGAGTTATGTGAATTACTTGTAGATTGCTGTGATGTATTTATCAGCTGTTTGGGCTCTCATTCTGACGGCACCCATTCACTGCAGAGGATCCATTGGTGAGCAAGTGATGTTATGCTAAATTTCTATAAATCTTTTACAAATTCATCTACAAAACAAACCAAAGAAACTCATCTACATCTTGGTCTGAGGATGAGTAAATGTTCAGCAAATTTTTGGGTGAACTATTCCTTTAAGTTCCTTAAATGGTTCACTGACCGATCGTGCAGACGATGCCTGTGTTGCGAGACACTGTAGGCTCAGAGTCGATGTCCAGCAGACACAGGTGCTCCAGGAAGGTTTCTGCCATAGCAGCATGCATCTGCTGCGCCTGAATGACGGCAGAGCCCGTAGTCTTCGTCTGAGACATGGCTGGAGCTGGGTCCGCGGCTGCTAGAAAAGTCCTGGAAGAAAAAGAGACAAAGCAGATATAGATGACTTATGCAAGGACAGTGATTATTTTGAGAGATTTTTTTTTTATCCTCAGGCCTTTGGAAACACCTTTCTTTTCTGTACACAAAAGGACAGGATATCAAAGATGCTAAAATTTTGACCTTCCTTGTGAAAAAGAAGTACACTTTACCATACTTTTAAAAAAAGAGTATTTATTATGGAAACAATATACTTTAAAAGAATATACTTAAGTGCAAACTGAATTTAATGTTTTTCGACACTTAACTGCATGATAGTTGCAATTAAATGAAAACGTATTATAGTTTAAATTTATTTTAAATGCAAGTGATTTAACTTAGCGCTTTTTAGACCCTCTTAAGCAGGACTTAAGTACATATCTTCAAGCAATTTCTTTTGCATTTGAAATATGGTTAAAGTGAACTGCTGAATATACTGACAAGCATTTAAAAAAGTGAAGTGACATACTTCCAAGTATGGTGACCCATACTCGGAATTCGTGCTCTGCATTTGACCCATCCAACTTGCACACACACAGCAGTGAACACACACACACCGTGAACACACACCCGGAGCAGTAGGCAGCCATTTATGCTGCGGCGCCCGGGGAGCAGTTGGGGGTTCGGTGCCTTGCTCAAGGGCACCTCAGTCGTGGTATTGAGGGTGGAGAGAGCGCTGGACATTCACTCCCCCCGCCTACAATCCCTACCGGCCCGAGACTCGAACCCGCAACCTTTGGATTACGAGTCCGACTCTCTAACCATTAGGCCACGACTTCCCCTGACTTTATTGTCAACTTATCATTTCATTTATATTAAATCTTGTATGTAATAAATTTTAACACATTTTGTAATTACACATTTGTAATGATAAATTAACACTTAAGTACATTTAATACATATGAACTTTAAATATAAAATCAAATAACACACTATAGTTAAAATCATCAAGTATTACAGGTGTTTAGTATGTTAGTCAGTGAATCAAAATTAGTTTACCTCTTTAAAGCACAATAAAATGATCAAAAAATACTTTGACGCAAAACTAAAATTAATGCAAAGTACATTTTTTAAAGTCTACTTGTGTTTAGAAGCAGTCATGAAAGTGCTATATCTTTTAGTACACTTAAGTGGCCTTTTCATTCATTTTATATTATCTGCAAGTACATTTTTAATATACTTTTAGGATTTAAAGTACCCTACAAGTGCAATTCATATGCAATTAAGCACAGTTCCTTTTCACAAGGCTGAACAAAGCAAGATATTCACAGAATAATGACTTAAATTTCATTCAGATGCTTGCACAAAGTTATGATATGGTTTAACGTGGTTCAAGAGAGTAAATGAGAGCCAGTGGCAGCACTGCCTGATTCAGAAAGGAAGAGTGTGTTTAAATGCATGACTGCACACACACATTCCAGCAAACTGTGATCTCAGGGTAAAAACACAACTTGTCAAAGTAATAAAATATAGTGTATAAATATAATAATTATTATAAATATCATGTCAATAAACACCAAAACATGTTAAAGTTTTAACCAAACTGATTTAAGTCAATGAATTAATATGTAAATTATTAATAACTTTTAGCTCCAATTTTCACCAGAAAATGGCAGGTTCACTTTTTTAAAATATTTATTTCTAATCATATTTAAGGTCCAAATATACGTTTATTTTATTAGCAAAAATGTCTCCAAACATCTAAAGCGTGCTTTCAGTTCATAATAGGTATCTATTTTGATCTGCACTGTTTAAATGATCTGCTAAGTTCAGTGCCTCTCCTACCTCAGAAGATGAACGCCTGCGGGAACTTCTGATCTCTTCCTCCGCCACTGTCTGAACTTATCCAGCCTGAACTGACCGGCACTACTTCCCACAGCTCAGCGTGTTCCTCCGACAGGTCTGTATAGTTCAATATTTTGAATTGAGTGAAAATTATTACATTAATAATATTAATACTACGATATATTGATATATTAATATATTTATGATATATATTGGGGACTATTTCACTTGGCGCGAACTCAGATTAATAGGAACTTGATACAGAGTGTCATCGTTTCATTTTGGGATTCAGTGAACAAAAAACACGTTACAAACATTTTCTTGTATGAATTCAGATTTCCATATAATATTTTAATTTGCTATTCTATTTGATTTTTATTGCTAATTAAAGTATTTTACGATTCTATTTCACTCCACACTGTTTACAGAAGGCCTACATAAGACTTTACTCCGAACCCTCGCCACTCCTTCATGTCATTTCATAAATACCAGCCATTACAGGCATCTGGAGTACTAATAATAGCTCAAGGCCTACAGCTGAAACTTTGATGCCCATGATAGAAGAGCTGCTTGTTTGATTTGTTGCCTATTCTGTATGCCATTTCCACAGAGTAGGAAAGGTCAGTTCATCTGACGCTTTGCATATATATCCAAATAATGTTTGTCACAATTAATCTGTCATTAAATTCACTACACATACTTACCCTTCAGTGTGTAAACTAGAAAGTCATTGCTAGTGTTGCAGACATGATGATTGATGGGTAACAGTATGGGTGACCTTTAAAAATGCATAGCTTCCTGTCTAACATTAGGCCATACAGTTTTGCCCGCTAACAGTCATGTTTTGAAATGTTGAATGAAAAATGTTGGTTTCTATGCAAAATCATAATGTTTCTTTTTGATTAACTTCTAGGGAGGCCATAGCCTACCTCCATTTCCATCCTCTGGTACAGTATGTTTTCCACGTCAAATGGCACGTCTCAAGGAAACCCTTGACAAGTGAAACACGAAAAATACATCTGGCAGGAATGGACACCTTATAGGTATGGGTTTGCTTTATCATATCACACATTGATCTGAATTACAGGTTTGCGGTTTCATACATACTTCACAAGCAGCATGTACTGGTAATGAAGTAAGTATTATAAGTAATAAGTCATTAGAAAGCATCTGCTATTAACATGAATATTACTTAATGTATTTTTAATGTCAGTCTCTTTGATGCATTCATGTAATAATATAGTCATCTAGCACACCATTTTTACCTGATTTAATTTTAAGAGAGATAACTACCTAAAGATTTGTTGTCACCCTTTTCACTTAAAAATGTTAAATATTTAAATGATTAATCATTTAAATTAAATTATTATATGACTATTAATAACAATAATAATAGTGTTGTTGTTCTGCTATGTTTAGACTTGAAAAATGTATAGGTAAATTAATATGAAAAAAAAAGAATTAAATTCTTAAAAAATAGAAGGGATACAGAAAATAAATATGATTATTATTGTTTAAATATTAATATATACTAATTGGCAGCAAGATTTGAATTCTTTGAGAATATTCTGTGGTGAAATTTTATTTTATTTTATTTTATTAACTTTTAAATATGCAAAATGAGCCCCAACATTTATTTCTAAAGTCTTTTACCTCTTCTGTTGATGTTTCTATGAGTAAGACAACCACTATCTCCCTCTAGTGGACAATAGATAATACTGAAAACATCAGGTTAACTTGGACAGCTTGTGTCTGTAAGTGTATCCTGTCTCTATATGCAGAGGTTATATTTAAACACCCTGAGCTCAAGGCACACCCTACTTTTAATCTACATCTGCAGTAGCCAGCATTCTTGTCAAACAGTAGATATTTTCCCTATACTCTGTTTAACACATCCTCTATACATTCATATCTCCAGACATTGGGAGATAAGGTTTGTCGTGCTAAATTTAGATCCATTTGCTTTTAACTGAGGTTCAGCTGTCTCTGGTGCATATGCAGGAACAAATGTGCCGTTTCATACATTCCACAAAGAACTGATTGTATTGTATAGTATTGTCGAGGCATTTAAGATAATTATTTTATTTAATTATTTATGCATAGAGTTTATTGCTTAATAATTACATAATAATTTAGTAAAACATTGTATTATTTAAATGTATTTTTAGAATTTTAACTAGTATTACTGCTTCTTTATCCCATTGTCAGTTATGTAATAGAATGACAGACAGCACATTTTCTAACCAGAGAGAGTCTTAATTAAACATTTAACATTTTAATTGTGACATTTTGAACCGTCTGTAATGTACACAGTGACTTTATGCAGTTTTAGGTGGGTGCTAGTGCTACATCTTCAGTACCTGCATTAGTGTAGGACCAAACATTACCAGGTGCCTGAGACCTGGATAATTACAGGTGAAGGCTAGGATGTTGTGTCTGAGATCACACAAATTACTTAACTTGCATATTGTAAAAGCTGATTTTGGTACTGATTTTTGTACTGGAAAGATGTATGTCTAAAAAAAAATGTGAACATGATAAAAATGGGACGGTTTGGGCCATTGGGAGGTTAAATTCTTGTGTGTTCATGATCTCCTCTGCTTTGTACCTTTCTGACAGTTAAATGGGCTGCACTCGCACAGTCTCCACCACCATCCATCTCTTTCAGATCTCCTGTGTTGTTCCCCACCCACTAGAATGACTAAATGATGAGGTACTGTCACAAAGCAACCTATTTTTATCCACTCAAAGTTCTTGTTAAAATTATAAATTATGAAAATGACTTTGTTGAAAGCTTAACATACCTGAAACAGGATGTTTTTGTTGAGGACTGAGGCCTGTCAGGGCAAGTCATATGAATATTTATAATCTTTATAATTATCATTAAGTACCAGACATTAAGTGGAGCACCAATGCTTATTGATTTGCTATAAGGAACAGAACAAAATAGAATTGAACAGAATACAACAGGACAAAAAACAAAGCAGAACATAATAGAAAAACTGAACAGAACACAACTCAGCAGATCCAAATATGATATAATACAACAGTAGTATAGAATAGAACAAAAAATAACAGAACAGAACACAACAGAATAAAATAGAGCTCAACACACCACAGAAGAGCCGAATAGAATAGAAAGCAGAATAAAATTCAGCTCACCACAGAAAAACTAAATACAATAAAACACAACTCAAAATAGAATAGAATTTAACACATCACCGAAGAGCAGAAAACCACACCACACAACTCAGTAGAGCAGGACAGATAGAATTGAAATTCAAACAGAGCACTGAATGGAATTAAACTACAAAAAGATCATAACAGAATACCACCATAAAACAGAATAGAATAAAACATTGGAACAGAACTCAACACACCACACCAGAATAGAACAAAATAAAACAGCACAGCATAAAATTAAACTTTAAACAAAAGAATAGCATAGAACAAAACAAAACTCAACACAATAGGCTAAAACACCACAGAACAGAACTTAACACACCATAAAAGAACAGAAATTTAATAAAACAGTAGATTAGAACTCAGCATGAAACAGAAAAACAAAATAGATGAGAACACATAATAGAATTCAACTCACCACAATAGAGTAGAATAGAACAGCATAAAAGGACTGAATAAAATAAAACAATCAAATAGAAAACAAAATAGTATAAACAAAAATAAATAGAATGAATTAGAGCAGAATATAGAATAGAAAACAAAACTCAACACAATAGACTAGAACACAACAGAACAGAACTTAACACACCATAAAAGAACACATTCGAATAAAAGATAGAATAGAATAGAACACACCATAAAATAACGTAAATGAAAAAATCTAATAAAATAGAACACAGCACTGCACAGACAAATAGAATAGAATGTAGAATAGAAAACATGACTCAACACAATAGAAGAGAGCAACAGATCCACCCTTTATTAAATGAATGACACACACAGTGTCAGGGAGTGTATAACACAGCATCCATTAAGAGATGAAAATATCAGGTCATGGACACGCAGGGGGTTGCTTTTGATCTTCTGTTCCATGATCTACCAGGCATGTCTCTTCTACTCACCCCTCCTCCCCTCTTGCTACTAGCACACTGGCTGTCAGCTGCCGGTCTCATGACCCGGACGGCACGCACTGAGCATGCCCAAGCTGTTGTGTGTTGTCAGGGAGAAAGCAGACAACGGAGACAGTGAGAAATGCAACCCATAAGAGGAGCCAGACGAGAAACAGGGACGGCTAGACAATAGGGGTATACATTTCTAATTAAGATTATTTGTGTCAGCTGACTCACTTTACATATATATGCTTCCTGGTGTGGGGCATTTTGGGATGTTTTGTTAAGGTTATGACAAACAGACCTCCTTCAAAGCATCTGCCTTGTCTTCAAGAGGTAAGACTGGAATTTTCTATTATAGTGCAGAACTAATGCAATTGAACTAGTTTAATATTTGATGGATTCTTATGCTCATATTCTGTTTTATTCATTCATATTTTTGTTCATTTATTGTTTAAAGAAATTATCAGAGCATCCAACAGGTGTATTATAGGAAAAATGACGTCTGTCAACATTTAATTATTAAATTTAAATCTATATATAAAAATACTGTATTTAATATAAAGTATATATATTAATAAATTGCTGTACTTAAAATGAAATTTAATTCACCACATCAAATACATACAAGCAGTAATTTAAAGTACATTATAAGTGTTTTTTAATGTATGCCACATGCGGAGTCAATATGTGGTGACACAAATGAACTCTAAATGGACGTGTAATGAATTGCCTCTCTTGCATTGTGTTGTCCCAGGGTTCCATGGAGATGACTTTGCTAATGGACCCCAGAAAATGAGCGCAGCCCTTCCTTCGTCTTTGTTCAACCTGTGTTGACTTCCCAAACCAGCCTAGCCTAACCACACTTAGCTGGAATGGATAAATGTGGCCGTGGAAACTCACTAGAGCAGCATCTATGAACAGCATGGTATGAAAGTCACACATGCTAACCATTATCTAATCCACTTAAAGCAAATAAAGTGCCTTGATGGACAGTATAGCCAGTCCAAGCTGATGATCTAAGATGTAGGCTGCCCTACTGACACAGTCACCCCGTTGAGTAGATTACAGACTGACTGATAAAGGCTATTCAGTGTCTAATGAATGGGGGATGGGTCATGAATTAGCGCATCACAGAAGAAATTAGCTGTGATTGACCTGTGATAACTTTTTCAGAGCATCGGTGAGCAATTCTGGAGCGACGAGGACTCGGATGGCGACAGCGATGGTGAGGATTTCTTCTACGCAGCCCAGGTTAGCATATTATCAAACAATCTACTTGAAATACATGCTAAACAAAGCTCATTTTGTTCATTCATTCTTGTATTTTATCCATCTATCTAGGTGTATTTTATCTATTATCTGTTTGTTTTGTCTATCTACATACTACAGTGGCTGATTATAGAATACATTGGGGTTACCAAAGTGCATTGTGGGGTTTTCAGGGGATTAGTGTAGGTTTATGGGCGGCTCCCTATTATGAGGAGCAGCAGATGGCTCCAGTTTTTCAGATTACCTGAACTTGCTTCAGATTTGCCTGTTAATGATTAACAAATGAACCAATAATTCAGGACATTATTTTTGCTTGGTTAAGCCCATAAAATGGGGCTTTCTCAGTAAAAGAACATAAAAGGTCAAATTTGGATAAAAAAAAAAAAACTATGGCAAACAATTTATCATCTTCAGTAAATACAGTGTAGTCAAGATGACTATGTTATCCAAGAACTGGCTTAGTTTAACTTGACAGGTCGACAGTTTCACCATTTCTATCATTTTAATCGCAGGCCTTGTATGGTCAACCACATTATATTCTTGATCAGGTTAACCTCAAATTTGAAAATATATTTGAATTGAAATCATAAAAATATTGGAAACCAATGTACTCAGTGTACTTGATGGTCAGTTAATATAGTCTTTGAAAACAGGTTCTTGTAAATAAAAAAATTGAGAGGGCACTTACAGTAGTGTTCAATGAGATTTTTAATTTAGTAAAGTGTTATTATCATTATATTATCATTAACTAAAACTAAAACTTAAAAATGAGTCAGTAATGTCATTACTTGAAATAAATATTAACTGAAATAAAACATAGAGAAACTAGCTGTATGTAGTACTAAAATGACTGAAACTAAATAAACTAAATGACAAAAAAACATGACACAATTACTAAAACTTTTAATTAAAATGGAGGGTGAGAGAGAATCAATTTAGTATTATATATTAATGATACTAAAATTAATTATAATTTAAAATAATTGAATTTAAATGCAGTCTAAACAATTTACAGAAGTTATAATTTAGAAATACATTTAAAATAGATATAGTTTTATGTAAAGCTCAAGACTCACTTCAAAAACAGGCACTGAAAAAAAAACTGGGAAATCAAGATAACATATGCACAAAATATTTGTGTAAGATTATAATTGGCTTTCACTAAGTGAATAAAAAAAAGTGTTGGAAAAAGTTTAATTATCATCAATGGACATGAAATGTTCCCTGAATTGACTCTTATAGTAAAGCCTGTTTCTTTGCAGGGTCATCATACCACTGACCTGAGTCGACATCCACAGTTGGACATTGATGTTGGTGCAGTGAGGGACATCTATTCTGAAAGTGCCATTTCTGTCAGGTACATTTAGAGCCACAAATCTTCTACAAGCCCCATGAAATGCTAATACAGTGTGTGAATTAAAGGAAATCAGTTGAGCTTGCGTATTTGTCATTTGTTAAGGTCATTGTTAATGTAATGATTATTTTATTATTTTTATTATTGTCCCAAAAACTTCTATAACTTCTCAGACTTTGTGCCTACTGTCTATATTTCAGGGAGTATGAGACCATTGATGATGTCGATATTGATCTACACATTAACGTCAGCTTCCTGGATGTAAGAGATCCACAGATACTGTAATATATTTAGCTAGATCCTACCTGCCACTGAAAATACATAAGCTGATATGCATATTTACATAGCAAAAAGTTCACATGCCCTACGTATGTTTGCAGGAGGAGGTGGCGTCAGCATGGAAGGTCACGAGGACAGAGCCAATCATTCTACGCCTTCGTTTCTCACTGTCCCAGTATCTAGATGGACCAGGTGAGTAATAAATGTCAGTTACAAAAGACAGGAAGTGACTCAACTGAAGCATCTCAACCTCTTCCAGAACCCACTGTGGAGGTGTTCCAGCCAACTTGTAAAGATGGTTTCTGCCTTGGGGTTCAGCTTAAAAGGTAAATAGTCTTTCTGTTCTGTTTCCTACACCGTGACATACTGCATATGCCTCAGTAATGATTACACCAACAAATATTGATGTCTTCTCCCAGAATTCTCAGCACATTTATAACTAATCAATGGAAACATCTAAGCAATGAGTTCCTGAACGCACAACAGAGGAAGAGACACAGCTGGTTTAAGGCTGGAGGAACCATCAAGAAGTTCAGAGCTGGACTTAGCATCTTCTCACCGATAACCAAGTAAGACTCAAAACACTCCAGAGAGTAAATGAGCCAGATATGCTAATAATAAAAATATTAATGATTTAATGTAATAAGGGACCAAATTTAGATATATAATATGTATATAATATGTTTTGCTCCTCAGGTGCTCCAGTGTTCCTCTGATTCAGGGCCCTGGGGTGAAGATAAGGCCAGCAGGACAGGAGTTGAGAGTGACCCGCTCCATGTCCTGCACCAAAGGAGAACTGCACACCCCCAGCCCAATTGGACAAGTGTGTTTGAACATGCCTATATATAATGATGCATATACTGTATGTATTGTTTAGACTTTGGGGTCGGTAAGACTTTTTATTGTTGTTAAAAGAAGTCATTATGCATATTAAGGCTGCATTTATTTAGTCGAAAACTAAAGTAAAATCAGTAATATTGTGAAAAATCATTGCAATTTAAAATAACTGTTTTTGATTTGAGTATATTTTAAAATGTCATTTATTCCTGTGATGCAAAGCTGAATTTTCAGTATCATTACTCCAGTCTTCAGTGTCACATGATCCTTCAGAAATCATTCTAATATGCTGTTTTTGGTAATCAAGAAACATTTCTTTTGGTTGAAAATATGCTTGTGGAAAACATTATTTTTATTTATTAATATATTAAGCAATTTATGTCAAATGATTGCTGTTTCAAAAGACTGTGGCCGTCCCAGGCTCGAGCTCCACCGTGCACATCACCACCAGGCAGCTCATTCAGCTCTTCTTCTCCTCACAAGCTCTCATTCACTGCAAGAGCATCCCAACCCTAGAGTACGGCTTCCTCGTACAGGTAAACCTCAACAGAGTTAAATGTAAAACACTTATATGAATCGCAATTAGTCTTCTTTCTTGCATTTATTTGCATACTTGATTGTGATTGGCTGTTTCAGTCGTACATCTCTTGAGCTTTCGTATAACTATAAATCTCTTTTTCTCTACATCCTTTCCTTTTAATGATATTACAATCCATCTTTTGTCCTCCAGGTTATGAAGTACTCAGAGCAGAGGATCCCCACTTTGAACGATTATTGTGTTGTCTGTGATGAACAGCATGTTTTTCAGAATGGTTCCATGCTCAAGGTACAACATATTCTTGGAAAACTACATTAAAATACACCAGTAAATCCATAAAACTATCATCTCGGTTTCTTTTGTGTACGTGTATTGTTCAGCCTGCTGTTTGTACGAGAGAACTGTGCGTGTTCTCCTTCAACACTCTGGGTGTCATGTCAGGAGCTGCAGACGACGTAGCTACTGGAGCTGAGGTATCACACACACATTTATATTGCTAAATGAAGATATACCAGAGACTTCTATTGTTTGTGTATGACCTTTATATAGGATTAGTATTTTATATAATATTTTATGTTTTTGTACAGGTAGTGGACCTGCTGGTGGCAATGTGTCGTGCTGCTCTTGAATCTGCCCGTAAAAGCATCATCTTTGACCCTTACCCCTCTGTTGTTGACCCTCATGACCCCAAGTCTCTGGCCTTCAATCCGAAGGTAGATACTTTATCAAATCAAATGAATAAATATCAGTTTTAGAATTTTCACATTTCATCTGTGACCTTCTTCATTAATTTTCCACTTATAGAAAAGAAGTTACGAGCGGCTACAGAGAGCATTAGACAGCATCACATCAATCCGTGAAATAACACAAGTGAGTAATTCAAAGTGCACTCAGATTTAAAGTAAACTCAGAATTCTGAGAAAAAAAGCATGAATTGTGAGATGTAAACTCACAGTTGCTAGTTAATAATTTGCTAATTATTAGAAAAAGGTCAAAACCAATAGATGTAAACTCTGAATTCTAAGAAAAAAGTCTCAGTTGCAAGATGTTAACTTACAGTTGCCAGTTAATAACTTGCAATTCTGAGGGAAAAAGTAAAAATTGCGAGATTTAAATTGAGAATTCTAAGAAAATGTTCAAAATGGTGAGATGTAAACTCAGAATTCTAAGAAAAAAGTCCAAATTGCGAGATGTAAACTTACAGTTGCCTGTTAATAGCTCGCAATTCTGAGGAAAAAAGTCAAAATTGCTAAATGTAAACTTACAGTTGCCAGTTAATAGCTCGCAATTCTGAGGGAAAATGTCAAAATTGCAAGATGTAAATTGAGAATTCTAAGAAAATGTACAAAAAAATTGCAAGATGTAAACTTACAGTTGCCAGTTAATAACTTGCAATTCCGAGGGAAAAAGTCAAAATTGCGAGATGTAAAGATGTAAATTTTGAGAATTCTAAGAAAATGTTCAAAATTGTGAGACGTAAACTCAGAATTCTAAGAAAAAAGTCTCAATTGCAAGATGTAAACTTACAGTTGCCAGTTAACAACTCGCAATTCTGAGGAAAAAATTCTAAATTGCGAGATGTAAATTGAGAATTCTAATAAAATGTTCAAAATTGCAAAATGTAAATTTAGAATTCTAAGAAAAAAGTCTCAATTGCAAGATGTAAACTTGCAATAGTGAGTTAATAACACAATTCTGAGGAAAAAAGTCAAAATTGCAAGATGTAACCTCGCAATTCTAAGAAAAAGGTCTGAATTGCGAGATGTAAACTAGAAGAAATAAACTCATAATTCTAGGAAAAAAGGCTATATTGTATGATATAAAATTGCAATTGTGAGAAAAAAATCTGAATTGTGTGTTTTTTTTCACAGTTTGCTATTTTTTATATTTTTACTCCATTGTGAAAATAAGCTTCCATATAAAATAGCTTCACATTTTATAGACGCAGCACTATTTGAGATATCTGCAATCCTTTTATTGTCCTTTACATTATTGTCACCAAGTTTGAAGCAATCCTGGTAAAAATAAGAGGCTGATTTCATAGCCTGTTGTAAGTGACACACTTCCTGTTTCCAGTTGGTGGCACTATGAATTCAACTCAAAATAGCTACATCAATGTAACACACATAGTCCTAGTCAAGGGAATGTGTGACACTTAAACTCATATTTTACAGGGCCCTTATGTTGAAATAAAGAAACAGATGGACAAATTGGACCCGCTTGCACATCCTCTGCTGCAGTGGTGAGGGAAACTCTGTTTCCTTTAATGGAATTCTCAGGTTTTCATTATGTTATCTGTTATCATAATGACCCTTAATCTTCTTTTTCTTCTCAGGATTATATCCAGCAACAGGTCTCACATTGTCAAGCTCCCCTCCAGCAGGGTAAGGGCGTTTGATCACATTATCTCTCAAATAACAGCGTGACTAAACCTTTATTTCCTCTGTTTCACTCCTCCGTTTTTTGCTAACAGCAACTGAAGTTCATGCACACCTCCCATCAGTTCCTGCTCCTCAGCAGTCCTCCTGCTAAAGAAGCCCGCTTTCGCACCGCTAGAAAACTCCACGGCAGCACGTTCGCTTTTCAGTGAGTTTCAGTTTAGTACAAGATCATTTGATAATCACCGGTTTATGATTACTGACTAATCACTGGTTCTCTGTCTTCAGTGGTTCTCATATTGAAAACTGGCACTCTATTCTACGAAATGGACTTGTAAACGCCTCCTACACGAAACTGCAGGTACCACAGTTACTCTTATTGTAGTGAATGAAGAACTGTAGTGTGTTACCCACAGATTTTCTGCTTAGCGTATTGGATCTTGGCCAATCTGCCTTCTTGTTCTCTTTGACACAAGCTGCATGGGGCGGCCTATGGGAAGGGCATCTACCTCAGCCCCATCTCCAGCATCTCATTTGGATACTCAGGTACGAGTTTTTGGGCTCGCTTATTGAGTGCAACATTTTTTTTAAAACACGCATGCATGTTTAGAAATTTTGGACACACTTTGGGCAGATGCCATGGTTCTATAATAGTAATAGCACTGGGCCTATTAAATATAAGTAACGGCATTTACACATGTTGTCTTTACAATATAACACATTATAAATGTATCTTTATGTATTAAAATAAACAGCTGCTTTAATATTTAAAAAGGAGGCCCCTTGCTTTTTTAAAATGTTTAAGGTATTAAACATTTTAAAAATCATTGTCTTGTAAATACCATCATATTTTGTATATGATAATCATTCTGTATGATATATATCCAAGTGCCATCAATACTGCCAGATTACTTTTATAAGGATACTTGAGCATTTGTAATAATTTATAATGTTTTACTGCAGTGTTCATTTCTATCCATACAGCACTGTTATATTAGTTTTCACTGTAGACTGTATTTGTGTGCAGGAATGGGAAAGGGACAGCACCACATGCCTACTAAAGAGGAATTAGTACAGCACTACAACCGGGTCAACACTGTCTTACAGGTATTAACTCCATCTGTAGAGACTGGACTGATATGGATGTATTACAGGTGCAATCTGTAGTTAATCAGACTAGGTGAGTCATCCTGATTGGAAACAATATAAGCAGAGTTATATGAAGCTTGCATTTGTGATTCCACTCGTTTCACTAATTTGTAAAAGAAGATACTTACCATCTTCTATTGTATGTATCACTGTTAAATGTGTCATTTTTCTTTTGCAGTGTCGACCCACACAGTCAAGGTTTCTTCAGAGTCGGAATCTGAATTGTGTTGCTCTGTGTGAGGGTACGGGGTTGTTCAATTATAACATTCAAACCAGAAATTAGCTTTTTTCTCATTCACCAAAAATGGATGTAGTCATTTTTTATGCACTATTCCTTTAAAGTTAACTAATTTTGTGTTTCTCTCAACAGTAATAACTTCCAAAGAACTACAGAAACATGGAAATATTTGGGTTTGCCCGAATTCTGATCACGTCTGCACGCGCTTCTTTTTTGTGTGAGTATTTTCACACTTTATTACATCGTCTTATTACAAATTCTTCCTCTTTTGGCTCACAATGTGTCCCACAATTGTCTGTTTTACCTCAGGTACGAGGACGGCCAGGTAGGAGATGCTAACATCAACACACAGGACGTCCGGGTACAGAAAGAGATATTGCGGGTGATCGGGGGACAATCGACCTGACTGACCCGCTTCACCACTGTGACGCTTTGAGACATTTTACAAGGGAACATATGAACTGAATATGGGAAAGATTTACCTCAAACTAGGTGTTTTTGATGATGCTAGACTCCAGTCAAGTTTGTCTTTACATGGAAAGAAGGGACACTCGTTTTGTAACTTTTTTGATAAATATTTTAGCAATTTATTTCTCATTTAGTCTGTTCATCATATTCGCTGCTTTATGGTTTTTTCTACATCTTGAGAAAAGTGTAATTCCCATTTTGCCCACTGGGGGGTCTCTATTGCCTAAAAGAATAAAAAACAGCATAAAATAACTTGGGAATGAAATATAAAAGGCTTATAATTCTGTAAACCTGCCATTTTTAAGTGTTTACATCAACCGTTATGGACAACTCCACATACTGTTTGATGTATGTGTACTAGTGTAATGCAGCCTATCCATAAGTTCATTCAGTTTATTTTCATGTGAGTGTTGTGATGCCAGTTACTTGTTATGGATCTTAAACCTCTTAACATGAAATGTTAATAAGTTTGGTGCTGTGCACTAGAAGGCATTGTGTTCAGAGACTCTTCAGAGCAGAAAAGACTGCCATTAAACGACACATTACAGAAGGAGGGTCATGGTTTCATACTGCCTATATTTGTAAGTCGGCAATTTTTCAATAAATTTGGAGCATGTTACGAATGAGTTCCTTTGTAAATGATGACCGAGGATGGAAGAAACGTGACCAAATGCTCCCACAATGATAGTAAAACTAAAATTACCTGCATTATGAAGACTTCATAACGGCCCTAACAATGGAAACAGCTTATATAGGGACTGAATAGTGTCTTAATTAAAATCTAAACTTGCCAAAACGTTTTGTATGAACGGCTGGTGTATTTCTAAGAAATATAATCAACTTTACATAAACAGTATACGTCAATGGAAAACGCCGCAAAAATGCGCGTGCCTGTTGTCATACTGTTATCTGTCACGACCCCTAAAGAAATTAATAGTGTGTTGCATCGCGCCGAAGTCCCAGAGGACATTTTGACTTCCCGGTTTAGCCAGCGGGTCTGTTTTCCTCTGAAGCAGAAACACATAATTAATAACAGTGCGCTACATCCACATGAGGCCCGCATCTGCTCCGAAACCCCTTACCCTCCCCTTTCTCATGTAAATTATGGACATATACATTGCTGTGAAAAGGTTTTTGCTCCCTTCATGTTTTTTTTTTTTTTTTTTTTTCATATTTGTCACACTTAAAATATTCAGATCGTAAAACAAATTTTAATATTACACAAAGATAACCCGGGTAAATACAAAATGCAGTTTTGAAATAATGATTTCATTTACTAAGGGAAAAAAGTTATCCAAACCTGCCTGGCCCTACATGAAAAAGTAATTGCCCCCTAAATCTAATAACTCAATCAAGCATTTGCGATAACTGGCTATGAGTCTTTCACATCGCTGTGGAGGAATTTTGGCTCACTGTTCTTTGCAGAATTGTTTTAATTCAGCCACATTGGAGGGTTTTCGAGCATGAAAGGACTGTTTAAGGTCATGCCACAGAATCTCAATCCGATTTAGGTCTGGACTTTGACTTGGCCACTCCAAAACCTTCATTTTGTTGTTCTTGAGCCATTCAGAGGTGGACTTGCTGGTGTGTTTGGGATCATTGTCCTGCTGTATAACTCAGGTGCGCTTGAGTTTGAGGTCAAGGTCACAAACTGACGGCTGGATATTGTCTTTCAGGATTTTCTGATAGAGTGCAGAATTCATGGGTCCATCAATTATGGCAATTCATCCAGGTCCTGAAGCTGCAATGCAGCCCCAGACCATCAAACTACCACCACCATGTTTGACTGTTGGTATGATGTGCTTTTTATGAAATGCTGTGTTGGATTTATACCAGTTGTAACGGGACACACACCTTCCAAAAAGTTCAACTTTTGTTGCATCAGTCCACAGAATATTTGCCCAAAACTGTTGGGCAAAACCTTTTTACAGCACTGCATATATATATATATAAATGCAACATAATTGTCACCGCTGGGGAAGCGGCACTGGCACACAAACACACACACATATCTCATTGGCTCTCCTGCCGTTTCTGCTGTCGGAGAAGCGGGTGCACATGCGATCCGACAGCACATGGACATGTTGAACATTTTTCCCCCTTTCTGTCAGTTTATGCATTCCCGAGCATGTCACACATACACAGCACACATTGTATGATGTTTTATCTTTATGTTTTTGTTTTATGTGAGCGTATGTTAGTCGGCCTCCTGGGTTGAGATCCTGAGATCTGAGAGTGTGCAGAGGTCGGCGAAACCATTGTTTGTTATTAATGGTGATTTTTGTGTATGCCAATATGTTGAAATTAAGTGTTAAATTGATTAGTTGATGAAGGTTATTTTTATTTATGAATTATATGTGGAGAGTATAAGTTGTTGTTGATTGATGGGGCATAATTATGGAAAGTATATGAAGTACTATAATATTTACCTGTCAATGGAATGGTCCTAGAATGGGGAGTAACCCGTCTTATAAAAGGGGGTACTGGACTTAAACATGTCGCTTGCCTACCAAGTCGTAGCGAGAGTGCAACAGCGGTGCCCCCCCCAACTTGGTATATTGTGGATACATGTTACCTGTGTATATAGATATTGGATTTTTCCTGTTTTGTTTTCCTCTTTTGTTGTTTCTTTGTTACTTTTGGGTTTTGGTTTTATTATTCACCTGTATATACTTCACTGTGGACCGTACATTTTTGGCACTGTAAATAAATTACACTGTGCTCGAAAGTGCTGTTGCGGGTTAGCCATCATTTTTTAACATCTTTACGGACACTTGTTACGTCCCCCAAGCGAGCTGGTGGTGCTCGCTTTATCACAATATATATATACACAGACACAGACACACACACACACACTCACATATATATATATATATATATATATATATATATAATATTCATAAAAAATATATGCAAATTAATGCAAATTATATTAATAAAAAATATTGATGCAACACACACATAAAACTGGTGCGCTTTAGAGTAAATGATGAATATATATATACCTAATTTATTATATTAATAAATAAAAATATGACAAAAAATACAGTATTTTAAATTTATTTCAGCTAATTGTAAATATTATATTAAAATGCATTTAGCAAAATTATAATGTGCAATTATAAAGCCATTAAAGCAATAATTATTGTAAGCATCATAGCACATTTTGTAAAGACATAATTTTACATTCTAAATACATTAATATGGTCCTATAGAAAATGAATATAGATCAGACTTAAATGTAACACTTGTTCATTGTTCTTGTTTAAGAATAAGAAAATAAGGTTTTTAGAAAAGCAGTGTGATATTTTGTTTTTGTCACCTACTTTAATTTGTCGATTATCCACTTGAACTAAATAGCCTCTTCCTAGGCTAAATGTTGTTTTGACTTCGGAAAGTGGTTTTGTATGATAATTTGCGTGTGATTTTTCTTCATCATTTACTCTAAAGCGCACCAGTTTTCTTCTAGTCGACGGGAAATGTGCAAATTGGATTTATGCTCAGCACATCTTTCATTAATGTAGACATAAATGGTCCACTTTCTCCTCCTTTTTCCTTGACTCTCTCTCTACCCTTGGCTGAGTGTGGTTATTATCTTTCTCTGGAAACGTTTGAATGCTTTGACCCTCACAAATGTTTTACAAGTGCAGATCACGGCTGAGCACACCTCAATCCAGCCCGGCTCGAGTCGTTCTAACACCCTCAGCAGAAAGTGTTCAAAGAGCACTCGGACCGAGCCGTGAGGGAGAACCGCTCCAGAATGCAAGTGAGGCATGAAGGAGCCCTTTTCCAATTTTTCATCAGCAAGAAAATTACCCGGGCAGTTTTCAAGCTTGCATATTTCTCGCTACAGAGGAACTTGCTGTTACAGTTTGTTTTTGAAATGCTCTTGACTGCAGCCCAATTTATCCTTCCACAGCAGCGTACGTGAAGGAAAAAAACAATCCTCTCATCCCTTTGTGAGCGAGATTGCCTCCTTAACCAAAGTTCTCAGTGAAGTCGTCCTCACACCATTAAACAAATTTCATTCTGACTTCATTTCCCTGTGGGTCTTGCAATCTGCAGTGCTCCTCTTTGAGACCTAATTTCCCTTTAATTAAATTAGTAAGACTTCCAAAGAAATCCGCCAGAGAGGCCCTGCGGCTGGGTTTCTGTTGTCGGGCAGATAACGGCTGTGAGTGTGTGTCGTCTATGGAGATTGATAAAGTAATTGAAACAGTAATTGTCAACATGTTGGCTTTTATCTGTTCTGGGAGCTTACTAAAATAAGAGCGTCTGGTTGGCAGTGCACTTGAAAGGCTATTTTACCAGCAGATCTGAAACCCTCCCTAACACCATTGAATGGTGTCCACTCTTCAGATAAATACACTTAAGATCATCTGCACACTGTAAAACAATGTAGAAAATGCTACAGAAAGAAATCCAAATATGGTAATATATATATATATATATATATATATATATATATATATATATATATATATATATATATATATATTATTATATATTTTCCTCTTCTTCTTAATATTTCCACTATTAATTATAAAGTAATATTATATAGCATTAATATTAATATTATACATTGCTTTTCTACAAGTACATAATTAGCAAAATGTAACATGTATATATTTTATTTTATTAATGTATTTCAATGTAGTATATTAACAATATTTTTTATTATTTTATGCATATTAAATTATTAGTAACAAAAGTTTGCAGTAATTTATACTTTGTAGTATAGATTCGTAATTTAAATATTGTTAAATTTGTTTAAATTGTTTCTTACAAGTAAACATTATGAATTATTATAAAAAAATACAAAATAAAATAAATGTATAAAAATAAAATAAAAACTATATGTATGTGTGTGTGTGTGTGTGTGTGTGTGTGTGTGTATATGCATATATATATATATATATATATATATATTAAAATATTTATAATTATTTTAAAACTAAATACACTTTTACAGTAAAATAATTTTGGAATTATAGTTTTTAAATTAAGAATTAAGAATCACCTTGTAATTATTTGTATTTAACTATTTTTTAATTTAAGGTATATTTCTTTTTATTTTTGTTATCAGTTATGTACACTGGAGAGTTTAATATAAATATATTAAGCATTAAACAGATATACTTTTAAAATGTATTATGTCATCTTTTACAGTAAGTTAGTTTTAATTTATTCAAATGATTATTTTATATGATTAAATATGGAGAAAAACGTACCTGCAAGAACCATCAAGTTACATATATATATATATATATATATATATAAATATATATACATATAAATTTAGTAATTTTACTATGCTGTGTTCTTAAAAAATAAATTCTTTATTATTAAAATATTTATTTTTAATTTATGTAATTTCAAATTATTAATACTTACACAGCAAACAAAAATTTAAATATTTTATTCTAATTATTTATATAAATATTTTATTATATTAATTAATTATATTATTTATTATATTAAATATATATTATTAATAAAATATTATATTAAATATTATAAATATTTATACAGGTACATTTAATTTTAATATTTTAATATTTTATTTTACATAAGATTTTAATATTACATAAGATCAATAAAAAAAGAATATTTTAAACAGAAATGTTAGGCTTCTGAAAAGTATGTTCATTTCTATGCACTCATGGTTGGGCCTCCTTTTGCATGAATTACTGCACCAATGCGGCGTGGCATGGAGACAATCAGCATGTGGCACTGCTCAGGTGTAATGGAAGCTCAGGTTGCTTTGATAGCGGCCTTCAGGTCATCTGCGTTGTTGGGTCTGGTGTCTCTCATCTTCCTCTTGACATAGATTCTCTATGGGGTTCAGGTCAGGCGAGTTTGCTGGCCAATCAAGCACAGTAACACCATAGTCATTGAACCAGCTTTTGGTACCTTTGGCAGTGTGGGCAGGTGCCCAGTCCTGCTGGAAAATGAAATCAGCATCTCCATAAAGCTTGTCAGCAGAAGGAAGCATGAAGTGCTCTAAAATTTCCTGGTAGATGGCTGCGTTGACTGTGGACTTCAGAAAACATAGTGGAACAACATCAGCAGATGAAATGGCAGCCCAAATCATCACTGACTGTGGAAACTTCACACTGGACTTCAAGCAGCTTGGATTCTGTGCCTCTTCACTCTTCCTCCAAACTCTGGGACCTTGATTTCCAAATGAAATGCAAAATTTACTTTCATCTGAAAAGAGGACTTTGGACCACTGAGCAAGAGTCCAGTTCTTTTTCTCCACAGCCCAGGTAAGACGCTTCTGACGTTGTTTCTGTTTCAGAAATGGCTTGGTAGCCCTTTTCCTGAAGACGTCTGAGCGTGGTGACTCTTGATGCCCTGACTCCAGCTTCAGTCCACTCCTTGTGAAGCTCTCACAAGTGTTTGAATCGGCTTTGATTGACAGTATTCTCAAGCTTGCAGTCATCCCTGTTGCTTGTGCACCTTTTCCTACCCAAATTCTTCCTTCCAGTCAACTTTGCATTTAATATGCTTTGATACAGCACTCTGTAAACAGCCACACCTTTCAGTAATGACCCTCTGTGACTTACACTCTTTGTGGAGGGCGTCAATGTTCGTCTTCTGGATCATTGCCAAGTCAGCAGTCTTCCCCATTATTGTGGTTTCAAAGAACAAGAGATACCCGGAATTTATACTGTGGGAATGGTCATTAATTGAAACTCAAATGTAAATATTCTAATATTTTGAGATACTGATTTTTGACTCTCATGAGCTGTAAGCTCTAATCATCAAAATTAAAACAAAAAAACTTTTGAAATGTTTTACTTTACATGTAATGAATCTAAAATATATGAAAGTTTCACTTTTTGAAATAAGTTACAAGAAAAAATGAACTTTTCACGATATTCAAATTTTTTTTAGATGTACCTGTATTTATTATAAATATTTTTTATCAAATCTAATTTTATCTAACATAATCTAATTTTTTTTATTATGAATCGCCTTTTAATTATGGAGAAACCATCACATTTATATTAAATTTTTTCTATATTTTTGTTGTCAGTTATGTGTATCATTGGAGTGTTTCATGTTGAATATGATATTATGTAATTAATATTCATGGAATTATTTTAGTGTTGTGTGTTACTGATGCTGTTTTGGTTTTGTGCTTTGTCTACATACTGACCACGGTTGCAGGAAAAGCAATTTATGAGGAACTTTAAAACATGTTGTGGCCCTCCGTTAATGGAACTGCATATAAAAAGCACATTACAGTACATTTTTACAGTGTATAATTGTGCTCTTCATCTCATTGAACAGAAAGCTTGCCTTGCCTTCTGTCATCCCAGTCTCTAGAATGTTGGATGCTCCCCTTCAGGATACAGACTGTGTATTTTGTCAAGCAGAACCGCATGGCCTTCTTCTCTGATTGAAATCACAGCCTCGGAGCTCTAACACTTCAAGAGCGTTCAGCAGCCACAGTGGGAGAAGATGCAGAAATAGACCTGAAGAAACAGCCACCTTTGGACAACAATGAATTCCTGCTCCGTAAATGGCAGTTTCTTGACCTACATTTATGTGTGCTGTATCAATTCAGCATGCAAGTTTTATATGTAAACACAATTTCATAATTTAATAAGTTGGCCCAAAGCCATATTTAAAAGCAGATGCCTGGCATAAGTCAACTGTGCTTATGTAGATAATTGTTTACTGGCTGCATTGTGCCGTCATGCATGGGAGAATGTGTTTTTAAACTCTCAGCCTTAATCAGTCACGCATGTTAATCAGCCACAGACACGCGCTGATTGACAGGATTTCATTAACACTGAGAGTTTTAAAGGGGGACCCAGGAAAGCATTTGCTAGGATGAAATTCTGATGAAATTCTATACAGAGCATTTGCTAAACACAAGTGACTGTTCCTTTAAGAGATGATTAGGCTCTCCACCCCTCCCTCTCTGTGTCCCTGACAAGCCTCAGATTGGGTCTTCAGTGCATTCTGGAGTGTGGCAGGCACCACTTAAGAGTAAATATACGAAAGGTCTCAGATTATGACCAGATATCAAGCGTAAAACGCAGTGCAGAACTTCACCTTACAGCGGAACTCTATGAGAAATCTTAAGAGCAAAAAGGTAAATGCATCACTGAAAGATTTTTCTAAATCAGTTTGACATTAATTTGTGCATGTTCCATAAAGTTGTCTTGCATTACATTTTTTTTATATATGTATAGTATATTTAATACATTAGACATATTATTAGTTATCCTTTCTATTTTATTTATTACATTTAAAGTTTATTACAAATAGTGTTTTTTAGTATTTTGCATTTGGTATTTATACTATATTATATGGCTTTTGTATTATTATTATTATTATTATTATTATTATTAGAATATTTGTTATATATAATGTTATAATGGAATTTAATTATATTTATTTTATTGGTGTGTAATTTATATATATATGTAATGTGTATATATAATATAATTTATATATATATGTTTAATTTAATTTAATTTTAATTGGATTTGTAAACACATTGGGCTTTTTAGTATTTCATATTTTACTTTTTGTATTTTATTTGTGTGCATATTTAAATACACATGGATTTTATTATTATTATTATTATTATGTGATTTTTCATTTTTGTTTATTTTAATTTAAATTTGTATATAATGTTTTAATTTTAGTTCATTTTATTTTTTGGTGTGTAATCTTATATATATTTAAATATTATTTATAACTTATTTTATATATGTAATGTTTTTTTTTGTTTGTTTGTTTGTTTGTTATTCTAATTTTATGTTACTACTTTTTTATTTCAGTTGGATTTTTAAATACATTGGTCTTTTTATTTTATTTCATTTTATTATTTTATTTTATTTTAATTTGAATATGTTTGGCTATCCTAAGCTTGGTTGCATCCATGAACTAAATGCTGACTTGAGATACAAGTTCAAATAATGTTTCATTTTGACTAAACCAAGCTTATTGGCTTTAAAGCGCGGTTCTGTCTCTGAACTCATCGTCTTTTTGCCTTGTTTGGTTACAGCTCCCTTCTCACAGAGACTGAAATATGCTTCAAAGGTAGTGACTGAGAAATTGCTGATTCTCAGCACTTTCAGCTTTGATGAATTTGCTCGATTTACAGAACAGATTTTTTTCTTTCCTTCATGTCAACGGCCAGAGAGTATAAAGTAATTGACAGCTTGTCATTCACTTCACAGCTTTGGGAATCACACAACATTTAGCAGCTAAGATCGTTCAGTTTCCCTCACGTCTGTGCATTTTTTAATGCTGGAAAGCAACATAATGTATTACAACTTCTTGAAAGTAAAAAATCCATAGTTCTGGGAAATATTATCAAGTGGTACAAGGTTCTGCAGCCCCAAGAACATATAAAATAACCTATAAATATGTTTATGCCGACCCAAGAGCTTCATGATAGCACACAATCTAAATGCACAACATCTGTCCAACCCTCTCAAATCAATCCCACAAACCCTCCTGGATCTTCTAGCAAGCCAAAGCAAGGTGGATTCAGGAAGATCCGTTCCACTGGAGAACCAATCCCGTGTCCAATCCCAGGACTACCATCTGAGGTGCTGGAAATGCGCGTGAAAGAAGGGAGCAAGATCAGGAACCTTTTGGGTTTTGCCATGTCTCGAATTCAAGGTGACGGACACATGGCTCCAGCATCGCAGGTCATGTTCAGTGGGACGGGACGGGCCATGACCAAAACCATCACCTGTGCAGAGATAATGAAACGCAAGGTGCGGGGTTTGCACCAGCTGTCAAAGCTCCAGTACAGGACAGTGACTGAGGTGTGGGAGAGCCAGGAGAGCGGCCCGCTTCAGATGACCGTACACAGAACTCTTCCTTCCATTTGTATTCTTCTGTCCAAAGAGCCGCTGGACCCGCAGGAGCCGGGTTACCAGCCTCCAGCTGAAATAAACGCACTCTCAGAGGAAAGCAAATGGCCAGATGGACCGCAGGGGGCTGAAAAGACAGAAAAAAGATCAGCGAGTCCTTGTTCTTGTGATCTTCCCAGTCTTAAAAGAGTTGCTCTGGGACAGGAAAAAATTCCAGCACTGGAACCAGGGAACAAATGTTACTATAAAAGGGAGGAATTCATATAAATGTTTGTGTGTGTGTATTTATAACTTGCTTAACTGTCGTATAATTTGGCCATATCAGGATGCAATAAATGTGAATGTATAATCTGAGTGATAAAATGCATGATCAAGTGATTTTTTTTGTGTGCTGCTTCATAATAGTGTGTAATTAAATTACAATAAAATAAAATATAAATCCAAATTATTAAGTTTTGGCTATTTCTCACACTCCTTCACTTTTTTTTATTTATTTATTTTTGCTTTATTCAATGTTTTTCATATCTCCTGTTGCACTTTTGGTTTTATCAGTGTTATTTTAGTGTAATTAGGATATTATCATAGTTTCTATAAATATTTTATTTAAATTTTTTCCATTTTAATTTTATTTTCATTTTGTTGTGTGTTTTTGTCATTTTTATTAGTTTAAATTTTTTTGTCAAATATGAAAAATAATATATAGTCTAAAATCAAATAGTTACGGTCAAATAAACTTTAATTTCTTTTGGTATTATTTTTTATTTTAGTTACTTTATTCCATCAGGATAAATTAAATTAATGAAATACAAGTTATTCAGTTAACTTTAAATGATTTATATATATATGATTTTATGATTTTTGTTTTAGTTTTTGTTAACTATAATAACCCTAGATTTAGATTTTACGTTATGAAATGTAATACTACCCCCTGCTGGCGAGAGCAACTATTTTGCAAACAAATGCTCTATTATCTTAAAATAAAATTCACATTTTGGACTAGAAGCTCAAAACTATTGCAGTTTTACAACATATTAAATTATAAATTAATTTAATAAATTAACGTGATTTCTATATTTTATCCATTCAAAAGACTAGGAAAGCGATCCCAGTTCAGCACATAAACCTAGCGCGATATATTTGTGTCTATGGTTAGCTTTTGTGGTTGGCCAGACTACATACAGAGATGCTTTTCTATCGGTGCGCGTGCTGCTGCTCACAGCACAGATCGTGAAAGCAGACGGCATCTTTTGTCATTCATTATAACAAACTAAGTGTAGAGAGGATGTAAATAATAGATTTAGTGTGCAGTGTAGAGAGCTTCATTCATTAAAATGGAAGTTTGTGAGATCACGATGAACGAAGAGTGGCAGCTTTTAATAATAAAGGGAGTTTGCAAATATGAAATTAAATTTAAAACATTTTTTATTTTATACAAAAGTTAATATTAAGTGACTTACATTTTAGGAACACTATTGTCTGATTGTGCTCTATTTAGTCAACAAAAATAGTTCCAAACAAATCACAGATTAACAGTATCGTTTATGAATGAATTTTTGCTTTTGAACAAAACTAGTGAGTCAATGATTCAATGATCCGTTCATAAAGAGAGTCATTTGCTTCGTTCTTAAATGAATCAGCTGTTTGAACGAATCGATTAATTTTTAAAGCATAAATTGAGTCATTTAAATCCTTTAAAATTTCTATATTCAAAACTTTGTTTAAAACATTAATTTAATAAAATAGTTAATATATTATATTATCAAGTGGTGCATTAAAATGCATTAATTTTTTGGCACAAAAGATGACATAAAGTCAGAGGCATTACAAAGGTGGGGGAAAAAAACATTTAAGGTGTCAAATATCACCTTTGGTAAGGTTCATTTCTCTCAATGATCAGAAGGTGTTCCTAATCACAAGTGCTCCTGAAAAGAAATGTAAGCGGCGTAGAGTCCATAAGAATGTAAAGTTACCTTTTAAAAACTAATTGAATGTAAAGTTACCTAATAAAAACTATATCTGTAATTTGGCCAGAATTGCAGGTGTCTGTCTTCATATCCAAGAAGGTTTAGAGAGAGCATGAAATAAGTTTAATGTTATTATAGATAATTAAACAGGCTGCTACTTCCGAAAGGTCATCTAAAATTACCATTAACACCCCCCACCCCCCTTCTAAGCTAGAGCCCCCCAGTGAATTTTGGCCATTTCCACCACTAATATTTCAGTCACATTACAGTCAATCAATTGCTACGATTTCAAAGTGCATAATGAAACTGAGCAATTTTGATCAAAATATTTGTATGATAATAATGTGATGATGCTGTACCGATATTGTCTACTAATGATGGCCTAAATGTCATATAAATGTTGACGAACTGCTTGTGTGTTTATTGGAATAGATATGGATGCAACAGATGCAGAACATTGCAGCTGTCGTGTGTTGTTTTATTTAGATGTTTTGCGTTATCCATTATTAAATATCAATATAAATATATTAATCAATAATGCATATACAGAAGGTTAAATATAACTGTGCTCATACTGGATGCAGCTCATAGAGAAGGACTGTGATTTGTATACAGTACAGAAATGTATCTTTTGTCCTTCATGCTCTTTTATAATCCTCTTTAGCAAACTTCCTCGCTATACATCTCCATGAGCAGCCAGAGTCCATGCTCGGCTTTATTGCTAAACCACTGCGCATGCGCAGTCACACATGTCCGCAGCTCGAGCTTGTCGTTCTTCAGTCCGAGCTGCGCGTGAGTCCGGTGAGCCGCACTATGTTCAGAGCCGCCCTTAGACTCTCAGTCTCCGGTGCTCGGAGTTTAACAAGGTCACGGCCACAATATACAGGTAAATACACAATTTGCCTTTAATTATGAAACCGCTGATAGGAAAAACTACAGTAAGAGACAGAGTTAACGGAAAAACCTTGAATGTAGCTTAGCACATTAGCTAACGATAGCCTTGCAAGAAAGGTTATACCCCGCAGAGGATATCACACGCTAAGTTATCGTCTGTATAAGAGCATTTCTATGTCATAATCGCGTTTTCCCAGTCATTTATGAAGTCTTGTGAATGTTTTCTCACAGTGTCCTTGTAATGACCCATAGATATATATACTGACGTAATGACCCACTAGAGTGAGGCTTCGGCCCAGCGCGAGGAGGAAACGCGACACTCAAACTCAAAGCATCCCAGATTGACACATTTTTCTGTCAGGTTGACATTTCATTGAAACAACTAGTCTAGTATATAAATACGTGGGTTTTTGAAAGCTCTTCAATTAGGCTGTGTGGTTTACAAAAATAGTCTTCTGTAGCAGTTTCATCATGAAGTGAATGAATACGTGCGCCGCAGGGTTGCATCTATGAAGAATGCGCATAAATTCATGTTGCATGTCGCTGTAGTTAATACTGTCAGCCAGAATGATGTCTGTGACAGTGCCCTAACCTCTGTGAAAACCCACAGCACATATGCAAATGAAGTGTCATCAGTATATACTTCACTTCATGAACATACAAACATCTAGTTTGCATGTTTGGTATATTATACATCTCATTTTTGGAATATCAGTTGAACTCATTGATATCAGATGGTTAAGCGTTAGCTCAAATAATACTCCCCCAACGGACCATGTACCAGTCAAACAAGAGCACTGGACCAGGTCCAACTGGAACAAAGCCTATGCAAAATGTCACTGCACTATTAAGTGTTTTTGACCAACACTGATTCACAGACGAAATGATTATAGTGTCTTATAATGAGATTTATGGCAGTTGTATGCCTACAGGAGTTCCCGGAAGTACTTTAGCTGTGATAGAGTCAAAGTGTTTGTCTGGATGTCATTCTCTAAGGCTAATAAAGTGAATCATTTTTGCTTAAAGTCTCTTCTGATGGTCTTTCTCTTCCACAGCTTCAGTAGCTGCTCGTTCTTATTCCCATGGCAAACAGGAGACAGATGAAGAGTTTGATGCCCGCTGGGTCACTTACTTCAACAAGCCAGACATCGATGCTTGGGAGCTGAGGAAAGGTGGGTGACGGCAGCGCTTTGACCTTATTATTGAATCAGCAGCTGTGCATTCGACTACAGAGCTTGAAAAGTAAAAATTTTCATTATTTATACATTTATTTTAGTGGCCATATGTTCTAATTAGAATCCCCTTGAATCTGAATAGTAGTAAATTATATTTCCTGAAATGTTTTGTTTGTTGTTTGGTCCCCATTTTTTTCTGAAAGTTAATATAATAATAATAATAATAATAAATATTAATAATTTTGATGTAATAATACAATTCAAAATTATCATAATATAAAATACACACACACATATATATATATATATAGAACTGTTTTATCTTTTAACACGCATATTATTTTACATTTAAGTTTATTCATATTTATTTCTATATTGTATGTTATTATCTATAATGCACAATTAAACAGACCGTTTCCATCAGTAACAATAGTGTTTCTGTTTGCTTTTGTATTTGCTAACCTGTAAAGCTGGTTTAGTTTGATCCGTTAGTATCACTTCTTCAAAAATTTATGAGTCCGTTTATCATAAACCTATAAAAATCTTTGGAACAAGGAAGTATGTTTTTATTTGCATCAAGGAAGAAAATTCCAACTGACTGTGGAGTAAATGCATGTCCCCTTTGTTTCGCTTCAGGAATGAACACTTTGATCGGTTATGACTTGGTACCTGAGCCAAAGATCCTGGAGGCAGCCCTGAGAGCGTGTCGGAGGCTAAACGATTTGGCCAGTGCCATCCGCATCCTTGAGGCAGTCAAGGTCAATAAAACTCTCAGGACAATTGCAGAATACGCCACAGTGACATTATTAAATTCATGTCTTGAAGCTGCATAATTTAACATGATTTTACTAAATTGTAATTAGAATTTATTTTACTCATACTCGTTTATTTTAATTTAATATATTTATTTACACAGGACAAATCTGGCCCACACAAAGAGATCTACCCCTATGTTCTTCAAGAGCTGCAGCCTACCCTCAATGAGCTTGGTATCCCTACACCTGAGGAGCTTGGCATTGACAAAGTGTAGATGTCTGCGATTGTGGTGAGTATCAGCTTTTTTTTTTTTTTACAAAATTCAACTAAGTGCAAGATGTATGTTTCCTTACGCATCTTTCCTATTTATCTACAGAGTCTTCCAGGAGACTGCTGCTCTTCTCTGGACTGAGTAGACCACTGTACTTGAAGTCTTTGCCTTGTGTCGTGGTGTTTGTGTTATATTTAACTGGCCTTTATTATGTTCTTTTGCTTGTAAAATATTGATGGACCTAATAAAGGGAGATTTATCTTTACTCAGTCTTGTTGTGTTTTTATCTGATGCCTCAGACTTTGCTTCAAACTTGTATTAACTGTATTACATTTTTTAAAATAAGGGTTAAAATCAATCGCAAAAGCAAAAAAATCTATCCTCTAAATCTTTCAACATGGAAAACTATTTCTGTTAAATGTATTGAGAACCTACTAAATTGTTTTATTTGGAATATAATAAAAAAGCAAAGTGCAAGACTTCGGCTTCATTAACAGCTATAGGTAAACGAAATAATAAAAGTGCAGTAAACGGCTACACGATAATAAATGAACATGATGGACTGGTTTTGCACAGCTAAAATAACTGGAGGCGGCCAACACCGGAAGTCTCGCACATTCAAGGTAAAAATTGCCGCACGCGCTGTTACGTTAAAAATAAGGTGGACAGCAACCCGTTTTCGTTTTTCTGCTTGACACCAGCTATAATTATATAGTAAACGTTACAGCACTTTTGAACCAGTGGAGGGCGTAGCAGGAATGCGTTCAACTTAAATCAGATTAAAAAAAATTCAAATCACAAATAATTTAAAGTTGCTGTGCATGCTTATTAAATAAAAAACTTTTCCCCATCGTACCAATAATAATTCTTAATTTCCATTTCTTTTATAAACATATGTATAAGTGGCTAAATTGGGGTCAGAATTTCCAGACAAAAATAAAAAATGTCAGTCTAATATTAGATCCATGAAACAGCCGCGTAAGTGTATGTTAACTCCTATCGGTTTTTGTGCTATAAATATTTTACTTACTTGCTTGCAAAGGGGAAACGTAAGAACTTAGTAACTTGTTGCTCGAGCCTGTGGGGCGGGATTTAAATGTGCGTTAATGTGCGGGGGGTTTGGCTCCGGCTGGAGGAGGAAGAGTCGAGGGGACTGCGGGAGTCCCTCAGCGCGCAGTTCGGGAGGTGAGGTCAGGCGTTTCCCCTTTGGCTGGCCCCAGTGTCGAGTGTTTTTTTCCTCTGCAAACACCGAGAGGTTTATTACCGGTCTATCAGAGGGGATATTACACGTTCGGGTGGATGCACACGGACTCGGTGCGCTGAGCAAAACACGCACGGTGGTTTATCTCGGAAAAGTGATGGTGGACAATTCCAGTAGCAGCAAAGCGCAAGTGGTGAGTTCCGTCCAGCTGGCACAGAGCCCTGTTGAATGTATTGATAAGCTACTGTAATATTTAATCAGCAGACCTCGAGTGTATAAAATATATCGCATGTACATTTACGAATTTTTTATATAAACTCAATGAGTCGGTCTTTATTCTAATTACTTTCGTGTGAGTGGTCAAGCTATTATATGTAACAGTTAGCGAAAATCCACATTGTACACGTCATGATTTCAAGATTTTTTTTTGATACAAACTCGCGCTGTTTATCAGTTGTTAAAGTTCCAAATCGCGTGCCGCCGGATTGGAAAAGTCTAAAACCTCTCCGTTTGTTTCCATCAGAACGCGATACTTTGCGTCGTGTGTTCGTTCTCTCTTTTAATAGCTTAATTGTTTTTGGAAGAGCGCCATACTTTGGGGCAGCAATGAACTGAGTAGCTTCTGTTATTGCGCTCACTTATCAAACCGTGATTTAATTAGTTATATAGTAACATCATAAATCGACTGGATTTGGCTAAATATTAATTATTTAACTAAATGAAAAGCGACACGCCGTTTTGGCCGGACATCCGGTCGTTCTACTATCCATACTATTGTGGTGGGGGGGTCAAAGGTTGGCTTACTGGGCAATAAGCAAGCAGCGGAATGCGACGTTAATCTTTTGAGACATATAAATACTGTTAATACGAATTAAAATTCTTGTGACGTTAATTCGAATTCCAATCGGCCATGTCCGTTGTGAAGATTTGCTTACATGTATTTGTTTTTCATTTAAATTAAACAAATTTGAATTCTTCCGTCATGTAGTTTGTGCTTATTTGTTTACGCGTATTTGTGTACTATTTGTATCTGATTCGAATTAAGTTCATTTTAATTACACGGCCATTTCATAATGCGTCTTTAATTCGAACTTTAATTCCTGTTAGTTCGAATTAAAATAATTCAGATTACTCAAAAACAGTGTGAATGTTTTGTTTACACTTTAGTTGTCTTGCGTGAGCCTTTTAAAAACGTTACTTTCAGTTATTAAAAAATATTTCGTATTTTATATTTATTTATATTTTCACCCCATAATGAAAATTCTGTCACCCTGAAATTGTTCCAAACCTGTATGATTTTATTTCTTCTAAATATCAACAAAACATGATATTTTGAATAATGTGAGGAAACAAAAGTTGCTGGTCCCTATTGCATTCGGTAGTATGAGGAAGACTGTTTGGTTACCCACATTCTTCAAAATATCTTTTATGTTCAACAGAAGAAAGAAGTTAATTCAGGTTTAGAACAACTTGAGGGTGAGTAAACGATGACAGAATTTTCATTTTGGAGCAAACTAGCCCTTTAAATGTTAATTATAAATTATATTGAACTCCTGTTTTGGAAGAGTATGCTGTACTTTCTTCATCTTAAAATATATATTTTTTAAAAGGGGAAAAAAATGGAGTTGGCTTTTTATAAAATGTATTTACAGAATTATTTTACTTACTATCCTCCACAATCCAGCCCAGCTTGTCTCAGGACAGTGGTTTGGCTGGTGCATTTTCCCAGGCAGCTTTCGGAAGTGCGGCTGGAGTCAAACTGGAGGCGGTTATGGAGCAGCTCCAGAGACAACAACAAGCTAAACTGGAGATGGAGCGCAAGGAGAGACACTTCAGGGAAGCCCATATTCTGTATGCCCAGCAGCTGGCTGCACAGCAAGCTATCATGGCCTCTGCCAGAGCTCAGGGTACTCCCTTAACCCCTGATTTCTACAGCAAAAACTCCAGAGACAGAGCGCTGAGAGGCGGCCAGGGGCCTCAAGCTGCCAAGGGACCTATGATAACCGTCCCTGACCAAGTACATGAGGAAGATGCTGCTGATGAGTTGGACAGAGGAAGAGGGTCTGAGGGGGATGAAGATGACGACGATGAAATGATGGATGGGGAGGACGGTAGCGAAGAAGAGGAAAGCGAAGGCTTGGAGTTCCTCAGGAAGCAAAGCCTTGCGCTTCAGCAAGCATCTGTCGGAGTTCCTCCGTATCCATTCCCGGTCTACGCCGCATCGCCATCCGCTGCAAAAAAACGGCCTCTGTCTCCGACCACTAAGGTGAAAGATGAGCCTGACGACTCTCTTACTGACCAACAATCATTCAACACACCAAATGGACTGAATGATTGGAGCCTGGATGACTCATTCAAACAGGTTTGTGTCTATATTTCTATGACCTGTCATTAATCTCAAGGGGTTTCAGTATGTCAGGCATTTGCAGGCATTGTGTATACTCTCATTTTATCACCAATGACCTACAAAAGCAGCGATACAGCATATTTTCATTCATCACTGCATGATTTGAGGAGTGGCACATCATGAGATGAATTGTAAAGAGTCTTTACATGTTCATAAACCGTGAAACCACTAAAACAGACTCATCTCGGTTTACTGAAACGCAATCGGCTCTGAATAGGACATCTAATCCAGTTTTCTCGAGCGCAACAGGAATACGTGTTCTCCCAAATGTGAACAAAAGAATTGGGTTGGACTTCTAGCTCTTTAATAAGAGGGAAGGGTTTAGTGAATGAGCTTTATAGAGTCACTTCTTAAAGAGTGTAATTTTTGTCAAGAGATTTTCACCAAAATACGACAAGAAAATGTCCAGATCACTCAAATCAAAAGAAAAAATTTGAAATTTTACTTTGCTTTAAGGAAAATAAACTTATTTTTGCAACCATTAAAGCTTTCTGTGTTTTGACATTATTTACTTAAATTAAGCAGAATTCCCCATAAATTCTCATTAACATAATGCAAAAAAAATCTTAGTTTTGTATCATCATCGTATTAATGAATAATGTTATATTATTAAATTAAAATGTTTATAAATGATGGTAGCATTTAGTATACTGTCCTTAATTATGCTGATTTGAATAAAGATTTTAAAAAAAATTGCTGCAATTTGCTTATGATAATCATAATAATAATTTAAAGAAATAGACATAAATTGTCAAATGCCTGATAAAACTACTGATAACGTTTTTTTTTTTATCCATTTATCCACATTTTGTAAACTTGTTTTCATATTTTATTACCGTAATGTAGAAAAATATTACATATTTATAGTGCTGTCAAATGATTAATCGTGGTTAATCACACCCAAAATAAAATTTCTTGTTTACATAATGTGTGTATACTGTGTGTATCTAAATACGAACACATGCATATATATATTTAAGAAAAATTTTAAGTTTATATATTAAATATATTTATGTATAATATAAAATATATGAATATAAATAAATATAGACATCTAAATGCATGTCAATATTTTCAAAATATATACTGTGTGTGTGTGTGTATTTATGTATACATAATAAATATACACAGAACACACACAAATTTGATGCAAACAAAGTTTTATTTTGGATGCGATTTAATAGCGATTAATCGTTTGACAGAATTACATATTTATAAATAATGGTAGTATGTTATACTGCCTTTTAATTTTGCTGATTTCATGAAAAATTTCAAATCCAATTTTTTTTTTTTGCGCACGAGGACTGCACATTTCTCTAAAAGTTCTCAAAAGACATCGGGCCTCAGATTTTTCCCTTCTCGTTGCGTTCTACTTCTTTCTGAAGCTATTGTTCTCCTCTTCCCTTATCGTCAATAGTCTCCTGTTGTGAGCCAAGCTGTACCCTCAGACATGTTCTTACGGCTCTGTCAGTTAATTTCTCCGTTTGTTCATCCCGAGTCTTTAGGGAATTCTGTCCTGACATAAGGCTTTTGTCCTTGGATATCCCTGAAGTGTGGCGTTCTGGCAGGCGGCCCAACAGGAGTGCGCTTTCATTCTCTCTTTCTTCCTGCCATCTCACTTTCCTCTGTCATTCCCCCTACCGCTGGTGTTTCTTGAGAACAAGCTCTTGGCAGTGTGCTGTAATGCTGTCTTGGCCTGTGACCAGAGAGGCATGCTGTCAAGTTGCAATACAAGAGGCAGAATGTTACAGGCGCGTGCTGTTGGAGAGCTGCCCTGACAGTTCACACGTGGAACTTTCCCACAATTTAGGTCGTTGAAACTGGACCGTGTGTGGGACTCTTAAATAAGCATATTTAAATGGATTGTTAATCTAGAAATGAAAATTCTGCCATCATTTACTCACCCTCTTGTTGTTCCAAACCTGTATGAACGCATAAGAAAACATTTTGAGAAATGTCTCAACGTTCCATATAATGGAAGTCAATGGGGTCCAAAGTTGGACATTGGACATTTGTCAAAATATAATTTTGAGTTTGACAGAAAAAAGTAATTCACACAGGTTTGGCACTATATGAGACGACTTCTGAATTCTGATGTTTGGGTGACGTAATTTTCGTAAACGTAATTTCGTCCTCACGTCAATCACGATAGGATGAAGCCGTCTTTCAGAAGACCGCTTCGGTGGGTTTAATGTGGAGAGAGACATTTCCCTGTAGTGCTGTCATCCATTTTAGTTGCCTAAGGTTTGAGCTCTTTGTTTGCTCAGCTGCTCTTGAGTGACTGATCAATCAGGGAAAAATGGATTGCTCTAATTTCATACGCTCACACTTATGGCATCTTCAGCCCTTGATATTTGTATGCTTTCAATCAAAGCCCATTTACCATGCTTGTTGAATAATACAACATTAAATATATCAAAACCCCCAAAGCACCGTTTAGCAGTGCATCGATTTTATTCCGTACGTCGTGTTGCTATCTTTATGACCGTGTGTTTTTACGTAAAACATCCAACGTGGTTTTATCGACGGTTACTGACATCAAACATGTTCAAAGCAGTTTTATTTGTGGTAGATCAGTAACAAGCAGCAAAAGTCTGTAAAAGTATGGTGATGTTTGGGAAGGTTGTGTGTTGACAGACAGGTCTGTAATGTTTTCATCACACCCATGTCATTATATATGTATTTATAGAGTGTAATGGTCTGAGGGCTTGTATACTGCTTTTCAAATATAGGCTTGTCCACGTGTATAGGAGACAATAGGTGATTCAGTGCTCTGAAAAGGCTGACGTTTGGACTTATACCTCATTACTAGTAGGGAAGGGTTTAGTGAATGAGCTTTATAGTCACTTCATGGTGAGTGTATTTTAGGGGGGTGATTTTCACAAAAATTAGATAATGTCCAGGTTGCTCCAAAATCAAAAGGAAAAATAGAACGTTATGTATTGCTTTAATAAAATAAATCCTGTTTTTACAAGTATTTGTATTTTTTGCATTATTTGAAAACTTATTTTACATGATTTCTATAAAAATTAAGCACAGTTCTCCCTTAATTTACATTACTGTCAGGCACAAAAATGTGTGTGTGTGTGTGTGTGTATATATGTGTGTGTGTGTGTATGAATGTGTGTGTGTATGAGAGTCATCTTTATTACTGTAAAAAAAAAAAAGTTAATTAAATTAAAATATTTATGAATAATGGTAGAACTTTTACTGCCTTTAATTTATGCTGATTAATTAATTTAAAACATTTATGCAGTAATGAGAATCATCATTGGAAAAAAAATTAAATAGTAAAAGTAAAATGTCAGATGTGTAATGGTAATGAAAATTAAAGGGTAAAATGTGCTTATTGTTCAAAAAGTAATTATTGGTCCTACATGTGGTGATTGTCTCTATGCAAAGTATTATTTATATATATATATATATATATATATATATATATATATATATATATATATATATATATATAATTATTATTTTTTTTTTTTTTACAGGCTTTGTGAGATAATAAAATTTTTAATTTAAAATAAATAATAATTTAAACAATCAGGTTTAATGCAAGGAACTGAAATAATATTTTATAAAAAAATAATACACTTTAGTTACTAAGTTAATCTGATTCACTTTTTTTGTTTATTTAGATTTTTATTTAGTATTTTTGGTTTAATTTTAATGCACTAAAAGCAAAGACAGACTTCTTTAATAAGCAATGTTTTACAGCTTGAGGGGCTTCAATCCCACCCCCACCCTCTTTTTTTTTGGTCCCACCCGTCTTTATTTCTGTCTTTCAGTATTTAATGATGTTCTCTGTGGTAACAGTATCAGATTGCAGGGGGGGGGGTGAGAAGAGACTGGTTTAATAGCACTGACTACACAAAAGAGAACAGATGCCACAAATGGCATTTTTAAATGAGGGTTGGGGGTTGTCATTTTGAAGCTTTTCACACTTTAAATGGATAAGCCTCAATCAGTAAACACCTTTGGTAAAAGCGCAGTAGTCTGGTGTAAAGTTGGCGTCAGGGTTTACTCATAATCTTAGCGAACCAGGGAATTAATTGGCAGTTTGCAGATAAAGGAAGTTCAGAGCAGCTTTGTTTAGAATCTCCAAGGGGAAGGACTTTAAGATTTTTCAGAGAGGCCCATGGATGGAGATATTTGCTTAGGGGATATTATTTCTATTTCCTGTGCTTGAAAAGTTGAGTTTTTGGTTGTTGCTGATTTGTTTTTCGGGTTTAGTAGTGTTGAATTCAATGAATCATCTCCCAAGTCAATGAGGAGGTCAAATGGCCGCCATTAAACTTTTCATTGAACACATGGCTGAGGCCAGTCCAGATAGCTTGGCGCCCTTTAAACCTAGCGTTTTTAGTGGTAGCTGACACAATGCCCTTTTTAGGGAGCTCGGCATGGTAATCTAGGGTGATTAATGGAGTTTTAATCAGGCTCAGTTGGCATCGGCGCATGCATGTGCCTTGAGTTACAGCCCATTTGGCGTGTATGATGACCATATCAAAGGCATCGGGTCAATAGAAACACCCCCACTACTTTGATTCTACATTTGTCAGGAGAAATATATGGAGGCAATTAGCAAAATCTTTTAACCAAGTACCTGTTTATTATTTTAGAGGCCAAATATTAATTGCAAGTCTTACTTTGAAGCCTCCCATTGCTTTTTTGTCACATTCTTTAAAAATAAAGGTTCTTTTCTTGGCATCGAAGGTTCCATGAAGAATCATACTTTCTTAAAATAAAGGTTCTTTTCTTGGCATCGAAGGTTCCATGAAGAATCATACTTTATTAAAAATAAAGGTTCCAAAAATGTGTTTTCATAGCATTTTTGGTTCCCTGAAGAACCTTTCAGTGAACAGTTCTTTTCTTGGTGTGAAGGCCATTTTAAACATCTAAAGAACCTTTTTCTACTATATAGAACCTATTGTGGAATGGAAAAGTTCCATGGATGTGAAAGGTTCTTCACTAAACCGTTGATGCCAATAAAGAACTTTTTATTTTTAAAAGTGTAGAATCTTTCCATTGCACAAAAGGTTCTTTATAGTCTAAAATGTTATTTAGGTGTTTAAGAAAAATGGTTCTTTTAAGAACTGTTCACTGGAAGGTTTTTTTGGAGATCCAAAAATTGTTCTTCTAAGGCTGCGAAAACCTTGTGTACCCAACATGGATTGAGTTATATTATCTTCTTTACAGTTGCTATGGCAAAAGTGATGTGTACGAATAAACAAAAAGACAAATGTGCTTTAGATGGCACACTCTTGGCATTCTCCCTTCCCACAAAAGAGCTTGTTTCTAAACGAACAACAGGAAATTTGTCCTTGGGTTCGGGAGCAATCTTGTTTGTCGAGCTCTTTTGCATTATTTAACTGTCAGCATCACCTTGACAACATTTCACCCCCACGCCAACGATACAATCCAGCCGGTGGCAATCAATTCTTATTATATCAGGGATTGCTGTCGCAGTGGAATGATTTTCCATATAAATTATCAATGACCCGATGGCCTCACACTTGTACGTTCGCTCCAAATGTTAGCATGACATCTGGTGCGTATTATTAGCTTATTTCTCTTGAATGTTACGGGTGTTAATGCGCTCGTGAGGTCTGTCAATTTTTCTCTGGTAGCTTTGACAGAGTTTGGTGGTCCATCTTGATGGAGAAGTTTCAGTCAGATGACCCTCCTGGGTCCTATGATGATCTAATCGCTGGTGTCAGCTCGAAGTGCAGCCCATCTGTGCGATAGATCAGCGCAGATTTAATTAGCAATGGTCTTTGCTCTTAAGAATATCATCTCGACAGGCGGATTCCATGATAAAACATTGTTTATTTGAATTGCAAGCTGTCAGATGGATGTTTTATAGCCTTGTTTTGTTGCCATTTCGCCCTTCCCGTTTTTCAGTGTGGTGTGAACTATCTGGTCGGTTGGTAACTCTAACCCTTGAATAGGAGGCATTTGATAGTAAAAATCTTTAAAGGCCAGAGGCAAGAATGTGAGGTTGGTGAGGGTCTGGCGTCTAGTTTGTCCAGCCCCACCCAAAGGAAACATTCCAAGTGGAATTAGTTTCTTTTCTTCAAATGGTGAGAATTCCCATTAGGGGCCTGTGCATAAAGGGAGAATAGAGGGAGTGTCTTCGTCACAGCCATCCTATGATTTGTGACCGTTTCTAGTCCATTTCACCAAATGTAACAGAAGCAAGTAATGGAGGGGGGGAATAGTAATCAACCCAAAAGGTATACGGGGAAGGGAGGGGTGTTTTCTTATTTGTCAGTCCATTTCCTATCCCTCTTAACAAGTGTAGAATGTTTGTCCCCAACCCCCCTCAAAACCTGTTCCGACTTGCCAGAGGTTTTCACAACTTTCGTTTTACCAAAAGCAGCTTAGGGCTTTATCATTACATAGTATCTGATTATCAGCGTCACTAGAATGTGGAATTTCAAGCACACCTAGGAAGAAATAAAGTGCTAAAAAACGCATACCTACCCATAACCCAGCGGGGTTGAAAGTGAGTTGTTTTTTGTCATCAGTAAAAACGTTTATATTGGTTAAAAGTACATTTTGGGCTACCAATAACATTATTTTATATTTTGTTTTTTGTTAATCCTGTTTATTTTATTATTTTCATTTTTATAACTTGAGCATCACCATTTATTTATTTATTTTTTGTAAATGTTAGGACCTTTTTTGTTTTGTTGTTTTATTTTTAATTTTGTTTGTTTTTATTTTTGGTTTCGTTGTGTTCTTTGTGTTTTTGTGGAAAACGTAGTCTCTACAAGTGTTTTCAAATAACTTTTTTTAGAAAAAGTGGACTGCAGCTGTTGTTAGTCCAGTTTGACTACAGTAATGAATGTGTTGTACAAAAGTAGACAATGCAAGAATTGCAAATTATTATAACCGGGACATGCGAATATCATCATGCTCTGAATCCTGAAAGGCCCCAAATCTCATTCTTGAGGGATTATTGGCATTTTAAAATTCTTAAATTAAGTAGAAAACCTGCATAGGACAGGTATGCTTTTGGGATCTGTCCTCCTTCAGATCCTAACTTTCCAAACGTTCCGATACTGAGATAAAGCTATGGTGGACTGAGATCTTCACACCTGTGTCCATTTGTTTGAAAGACAATCTGTTTTCTCATGTAGCACCCAGTCAGGACAAAGATAATGGATGTGAACTCTGCCTCAGGCCTTTGCAGGATGTTCAAGGATTTGGACAAGCAGTTACAGGCCCTGGCTTTGGGCCTTTTGTCTCCGTTTTGGCTCTTCTCAACTATGTGCCATTTGTATTGTTCAAAGGGCCATATCAACCAATAAGGCCTAATAAAGCTACTTTGTATTTTTTTTTTTTTTTTTTTACTCCGCCTCCTTTTTTTCTTGTACACAGTTGTACAGGCTGCACATCTTGCTGAATTTTTCTCACAATGGACTTCTTATTGTGGGAGAATGGATAGCCGCACACCTTAAAGAATCACTTGGCATAGTACGGCATACAACCACGAATTGCTCTTAATGGATCCATTACAAATTCCCAGGGATTTAAAATCCCTAATCTACTCCCTCCCCCTCCTCTCCAGCCTCTATTTCTCCTGGCACAGCAAGGAGCCAAATAAGTGAGACTGTGACTTTTGGCTGTGGAGACCCAATTATTTGATTTGGATTAAAGATCCAGGCCATCCCCCATGGTGCTGTTCAGTGCTGTTGCCTATGGAGCAGCTGCAGAGTTGTTGAAAATCTAATGGTTGCGTGGCGCTTGGACATAAGTTCCTATTTGTTTTTTTTCTTTATGTAATATGGTTATTGTAAAATAGAGGTGGGTGGAATGGCAAAAATCTTCTAGCTCTATAGTAGTAGTATGTAGTACGCTAATTTTTGCTGAGAACTGCCTGTACATTTCTTTTCTGTTTGTTTGTTTAGAACTTGACTGTATTCTTTTTAAAATTAATTTGTCGTCTTGGTTTTATTTTGCATTTTGTTTGTATTTTGGGAACTCGAGTGCCTCTTGTTTCTTTGTTTGTTTGTTTGTTTGTTGTTGTTTTGGTACTTTTTACCATGAATCTCTCTTTTCTTTTTTATTTATTTATTTTGGCAGACTGTTTTTTTTTTTTTTTTTTTTTCTTTGTTCTTTTGTTTTGATTGTTTTATGTGGGTAGTTTGAGTGCCTCTGTCCCTTTGTTGTCAGTTATTTCTTCTTTTTAATCTGTTCTTGTTTGTTTGTTTGTTTGTCTGTCAATTGTATGATTTGGCATTTTGTAGTGTTACTTAGTGACTACAAATGACCTACATTTACGCTAAATGCATATGACGCATCAAAACAAAATTGCTTCCAACAAAGCTGTTCCACCATTTGATTTGATTTTTACCGTCCTTATATATTTGCACCACAGATTTACAGTATAGGAGAATCTTTACATACAGTCATACTGCCCAACCCTGTTGTAAAAGAATCCTTTAAGAAGAAATCAAACAACCTAAGCGTCTCAACTGAATACTGACTCATGGTGAGTGCTGAAGACAAAACTGCTCCACACAGCATGCTCTCTAACTTATCAAAATGCAATTACCACCCATTCCTATCAGCATACTGGTATATTTGCATTAACACCCAAAGAGGTCTGCTTGATAGGGGAAGGTAACCGTTTCATCTCGGTTGAACAATCCCATCTAGGTGTTGATAGCACTTTGGGAAGCCCAACCTGTTATAGCATTACTGCCTGTTGACTTAATGTCTCTGGTTTCTTAATGGTAGACTGTATTCACATTAGAAGATCTCTGTTTGGGCTCTTTTGTTAGGATATCACTTATCTAGTAGACTAATGCTGTTGTTTCCACCCGTATTGATTTTTTTTCACTAAGTTCAAATGTTTTTCATGAGTTACACTTTTACAAATAAAGGTTCTTTATTGGCGTTGACGATTCCATGAAGAACCTTCAACATCTGTGGAACCCTTTCTTTGCACAAAAGTTTTTAAAAGGTCATTTATATAGTGGAAAAAGGTTCTTTAGATTTTTAGAATGTTCATGGTTCTTTTAAGAATGTTTAACTCAAAGGTTCTTAGAGGATCCAAAAATAGTTCTTCTATGATATCAATTTCAAAAAACTCCTTTGGAACCTTAATTTTTAGGAGTGTGGAGTTGAATTTTGTGTCCATCCATTCAGCCCAAGTCTTTATTTGCTACATTCAGATGTGACAAACACTGGACAAGCCATGTGTTTGTTCCTCCCACCCTAGTAATTATTTGCCATGGCCAGTTAGGGCAGTGGTTTCTGTCGAATTAATATGGGGGAAGGGGCTTTCATTTCCTTCGGGTGGCCCAGATGGTCATCTGCTTCCTCTTCTCAGCTAATTTGGCCACTAGCCAATCAGTTCTCCCTTAATATGATTAGTAAGGCCAAAGCCTGACCTGTAAGCCTGATAACAGCTTGCGCTGTTCTTGTAAATGTCTTCAATGTAGGATAATGTTTTGCGTTCATCTCGCGTGTCGATGACATTTGGCTTGACACGTGCACCGTAGAAGCCTGAGATTTCTCTTAATCCTTTTATAATGGAATTCAATACACAAGTGCTTGTTGTTTTCAGATTCCCTCAAGGTAATACAGAAGACGGTCATTCACTTGACACATCACAATAGCACACAGCATGGATGCCCACCGCAGTTGATTCCCTGCCGGGTTCCCGTTCCCGGGCCCAGCTGGTGTGTGTTTGCTGTAAATGTGGAGAGGGCCTGGCTGTAGAGCGCGCTCTTACCCAGCTGTGATTCACTTAGCATATTAAAGAGTGGGGCAGTGGATGAGTCCTATAAACTGCTTTATTGCCACTCTGTTTTTTCCTTTCAGACTTTGTGTAAATGAATACTGGAGCCACAGTGAATAACTTGTAATCAAGCACAGGGCATGTGCACAGGGGGACTATTAGATTTTATAACTGTTTTGTGGTCATGACCTCTGGGAAACAAGGGTGACGCAGTGCTAAAACTGATTGCCTTCAAACATATGAGCTGAAAACATTGCATGTATCTTAATACTAGAGATATATGAATGTACAGTAACACTGGTTATTGGCTGATAATTGAGATTTTAGATTTATCATTATTGCTCCATATTAGATGCATGTATTTCAGTTAATTATTAGTTTTATTTATTTAATTGTTAATTTTCATTTCTCTATATTCAGATTGAAAATTAATCATTAAAAACACTAACAAACCTAAAAAAAAAAGTTTTCATACTATATATTATGTTGTGATGCCTAAATTGACTTTTGCATTCAAAAAGTGTTTTATTTAAAAAAATATATTATTTTATATAATTTTTTTTTTTTTACAAAATGATTTTTAGTTATAACATTAATCATCAACCAGAAATTTTCAAAAGTTTGCACTTTGTACTTTCCTTGTAGCTTCTGTCCACTGTCAGCCAGCCATCAGCTTTGTACCCCTTCATGTTCACACAAGGAAGACCCTCGGAGTTCAAAGGTTAGCGTTAAGGAACGCCTTCCTGACATGCAGACAGGAGCCTGCTTGTGCATCTTGACTCCCGACACCCAATAACTCACTTTCTAGTCTGTCCTTTCAAACAGTGGCCCCCAAAGTCATCCTCTCCTGTCACGTTGTTTTGATAATTGTTTTTCTCTTTTTTCTTGTAGAATGGAAATTCAAGTTGGAACGAGGAAGGCGAGGGTGGGAGAAGCCGAGGAGAGGCCTCCAGAGACTTCGCCAAGGTAAACATTCTTTCTAAGCAATGGTCATTTAGTCATTGCACATTTTGTCAGTGACACACTAACACAGTTTCGCTGAGTTATTAACTTTACAGTAACGTGTAGAAGAAATGTTTTGTATAGTTAGGGTCTGTCAGTTTTTATTTTATCACAATTAATTTGCTTATTCAGGTCATTTTTAAAGAAAGAAAATTAGTTATATACAATTGTTGGTTTCTAACATTTTTGTCTGACACATTACAGAATATTTGTACACTACTGTTCAAAAGTTAGGATTAAGGTCTGTAACATTTTTAATGTCTCTTTTCTAAAAGTCTGCTTTTTTAAAATTAATTACAGTAATAACCGTAATATTTTATATATATATATATATATATATATATATATATATATATATATATATATATATATATATATATATATATATATATATATATATATATATATATATATATATTTTAAAATGTAATTTGTTCCTGTGATCAAAGCTGAATTTTCAGCATCATTACTCCAGTCTTCAGTGTCACATGATCTTTCAGAAATCATTCTAATATGCTGATTTGATGCTCTAGAGAAACATTTCTTCTGATCAGTGCTTAAAACAGTTGTGATTCATATTTTTGTAGAAACGGTAATCCATTTTTTCAGGGGTTTTTTGATATCTAGAAACTTTTTTTTTTTTCCATTACATTATAAATGTCTTTACTGTCACTTTTGATCATTTTAGTACATTTTTGCCGACTAAAAAAATATGAAAATTGATAGATTTTGAACAATTATGTATATCTAAATAAAGACCATGCAGTGAGTGCAAATGACTTTACTTTTATTAAATATGCCATTTTGGTTTGATTTATGAATAAATTACCAGTAAAGGTGGTATTTTATTTACTTTATTTGAAGTTTATGGTAAAATTTAATGATATTAACAGTATTACATTTATTTAATTACATACATTAACAAATTGACAGCCCTTATATTGATATATATTAGTCAAAGACGGAGTTTAACGATTGAAAGATTTTACTAAATATTTGTTAATACTGTTTTCAGTTCAAAAGTAAATATGCACATAATGTAGTTATTTTAATATATTTTAAATTGTTATTTTGTAAATAAATTAATAAATACTTTATAGTCAAACTTACTAAAGGCTTCCCCAATCTCATTTGCGTAAGACATTGTCCCATGACGCATCTGCATTTTGGTGGAAAATAGCCTATGATACTGCTTGCCTGTTGCATGGCATAAATGGATATTTAGAGTTTTTTTACAACATACAACAACTGCAGAGGAATCTGAACCTAACCAAAATAAAGTCAGATGAAGATGCCAGTGCTTAACGACTCCAGACTCGGACAATCTCATGAAGTTGATCCGCAAGACACTCCGTTGTAGCAGCTCAGTGTTTTACATTTATGCCTGGGAACGGGCCATTAACATCCAAATGTAATTTAATCCACACAGAACAAGACCTAGAAATAGATTTCAGAATATAAACTATTTAATCGACCATTTTCAGTAAGTACTTTACAAAATATTTTTTGCTTTTGTGCATTTAACTTGAATCCCCTGTCCAACAGACATCTGTTTTAAAGCAGTGGGTAATTCACTCGTTGATTTGCTTAAAGTCTATATTGCGGTCCTGTTGACAAATGTTTATAGTGCATTATATTTGACGCGTTTATTGCTAGGTCAGCAAAAATAGACAATGCAGCCTTTACAAGTAAATTGTACTTGTAACGTACATCCCCCCCCACCCCCAAAAGCTCAAATGTCAAGATACGCGTATGACATTAGTATATTAAATTCTGTATTTTATTGAACAAACAAGGACTTTTGTTCGGCCTTAAGAACAATAGCTTTATGTCTAAAAAGAAGCTGATATTCCGAAAAGATGCTACAATGATTGATTGATTAATTCTTCACAATTTTCCTTAAAGCTTTACGAACTGGACAACGACCCAAAACGGAAGGAGTTCCTTGACGACCTTTTTGCATACATGCAGAAACGAGGTAGGACTGGTTCTATTAATCCTATTTCAAACATTAATTTCCTCCCAAAGGGACCTACATCTTGTCTTTTATAGGACAAGTGTCTGTACAAATAATTGAATCCACTTAAGCATTGCTCTTTGGCGATGACCGATTTAATCGGACACCTACACCTAGTGTGGAGATGGCCCCCTTAGTTAAGTGGAATCATATGTCCCCGGTCTCAGATTAGCATACTGTGACAGAAAGATGGGCCTGACAGCGTCATCTGACTAAGACTAAGCTCTCAGCGACACAGCTTGACGGGGCTATTAACCCCATACCACGGGTTTAAACTCAACCAGATGGAGAGCTGTTTGTGTTGGTCTACCATCAAACCCCCCTTACCACCTACTAGTGTGCGTAAGTGGGGTTGTCAGCTGAGACTTCATAATGGGCGGGGGATGGGAAATAGTGTGATCTTGCCAAATGTCCATCACGGAGGTCCCCTCAGCCATGATTAATGATGTTTTTTTGACTGATGGAGTGTGTGAAAAGGACTTCTGTGGGTGACGGTTGGGTGTTTTTCAAGTGTTGAAAGTGTTTCAGCGTGCGACTCGACTCGTCCGGGATGAGTAGCTGGTTTTGTGTAGATTGCAACCAATTTCTACTCAGCAAACAGACGTTTGTTTTGTTGTTTCGGTTGTCTGATGTTGCTAGCTAGTCACTGATAACATGCCTCCAGAGACTTCAGACCAAGCATTTCTTATTCTACTTCACTTTATTCTAGTGGTCGACCAATATGTATGTTTTTATGACTGATGCCAATTCTAATATCTTAGAGAGCAAGGTAGACAAGTATATACCACACCATTTAATTGTAAGATAAAATACCAGTAAATAACAGCTGTAGCAATAATATGGTAAATTTTTGAATTATAGATAATTCTTTGAAAAATGAACCAATATGAATGAATAACGTAATTAAATCTGTGAAATAAACTTAAATGTATTCTTTGTCAGCAACTTTGTTTAACATTTTGTCTTCTAATTTATTAAACTGAACTGTTAAACAAAAAGTAATGTAAATGGAGAGCGGGAAATTGTCAAAATAAAAGGTTAAAACCTTTATTTGCTTTAGACGCATTTCTTGATATTTGATGTCCAAAATAAGTTAGTTGGTGGCCTTTTTATGGTATGTTTAAAGTAATATTCCAGGTTCAGTACAAGTTAAGCAATTATCCGTTTTCCTCCATTGCAAGTGCTTCACTGTAATCTTTTTTTTTATTAGGAAAATGAGGTTAAATTTATTTTTCTGGTAATAAACTGAGCTTCACTTGCATTAAACCCGGAATGTTCCATAAAATGCCTCTTATTTATATATTTATATATAAATAAAATATATTAGGCTTTGATCTTTCTAACTTTACACACACGCATATAAAAGTTGGCCTCTGCCCTGTGTATTGTCCACATCAGAGCCCTTGAAACTTGATAAGATGGGAGGAGGACAGGAGCAGTGGCTGCAGGGGAGTTTTGTGAGGGGATGTTCGGTGTGTGCGTGTTGATTGGGGGCTGCGAGGGGGGTGTCTTGCTCTGGGCCTGGGGGGATCAGATAGAGGGTGGCTAAGGTGGATTAAGGGGCCCCTGTCCCTCTTCTGAAGATTAATGAGACCCTAAAACTCAGGGCCCCACCTTTGATATTAGAAGAATGACAGACAGTAGAAAAGCAAAGACAATGGAGTGACTGCTGAGTAACAGCGGGATGGGGAGGGGATTGCATGGATGAGAGGAAATGATGACAAGATGAGCAGAGAGAGAGAGAGGGGGCATAATAAAGTTATAGGAATGCAGAAAACCGGCTAGTAAAGTTCTACGCCAACACAAGTTTAAAAATGGAGAATATGAAGAGTTTATTTCCAAAAACCGATAAACGCCACTTAAAAAAAAGAGCTGATTGCCGTGCATTATTCTCCACATATAGCGCGATCTGAACCCTAAACACGTTTTGTCAAAAAAGCCTGTATTGTCCACTTTCAAGGCATCGCGAGTTCACGTTTTACTGCAGAAGCCGACAAGCGCACTTGTTGTTTTTGAACAGAAGCCGATAAGTCCATTTTAGCGAATCAGCGCGCTGTATTCAGGTCAGGTGACAAGGCTGCTTTCACTTTGGAAAGATGTGCTAGCTGAGAGGAGTTTCCGCAAAGCTGACTAAAAGTGATTGAGGATGGATCATTTCAATGAACTTGATGAACCTGTGATATCTTCACGGCGTAAAAGTAAAATAAAAGCTGAAACATTTTCACGGAACTTTGCAAAAGCAGCGTGTTACAATGGTGTGGGAAAAGCTCCGTGTATTGCTTGTAATCACATCCATAAGTTTATGATCACAACAACAACAACATTTGTCAGGCATCAACATTGTCATCTTAGGACATTACAAAGACTAAGAGTTTTTTTTTTTACTCTAAAACATGAAATGTGGTATTATCTGCTTTTGCCAAAAAACGACTGTTGGAGTTATCTGCTTTTGCTATAAAACAAACTTTTAATATGTAAAAAAAAAACATACTTTCAATCAACTTTAATTTTGTAAATTACCTGTATTTAAGTTATTATTACTTCAAATCAAAACAACCCAACTGCAGTCTGATTGATATGACTTGGAATGCGCAATAAAAAAAAGTGATTTCTGAAAATAAATAAAAATGGAGTTATCCGTTTTTGCAAATGAACTCTTCATATATAAGCCAGAGTTGATTAAGTTATGACGTACTTGTTGTTTATAGAACAATGTAAGAATGCTTACGCTGTAGATGCTCTAGATTTATTAATCTTACTAAAACGTTAAGGGAATTGATAAAACCATGGTAAAAATCAATACAATACAACCTAAATGTGACTGTTACTTACTTATCAGCAATATGAATAGAGATATTATCATTAGAGCCCAACCGATATATCGTTTTGCCGATTTTATCGGCCGATATGAGCCTGTTGCAGATATATCTGTATCGCAAATTGATTTTAAAAAAATTTAACAGAACATATAGACCTTTTTCCTGAGTAAATGATGAGCACCGTCGTTACGCAGATAAATGGTGTCTAAATGGTGTAATTACTTAGTTTGTCCAGCAGAGCGTGCTCCATTGTTTGCTACTGGCGACCCAGGTCATTGTAGTGTAGAGATGCCCGGATGAGCTCAAACTTCACCTGAGTCCACTGCTTCAAATGATCCGCCCATCACCCACCCACACGTATATTTGATCCTCACATTACAGTAATTCTAATTCTTAATTTTGCATGATGATATGCTGAATGGATGGTTCACTTTTAACAGCAAACTTTAGAGCTGATCTGCGCATCACTGCACACTTCTGCGGCGCACTGGAGCTGATCGCGGCAGTCAATGCTTGTGTTTATAACAGAACTCATGCTCATCACATCGTGATATCACTCATGCTTACACAGCATAGTTTGTCAGTAACGTAACAGATTGAAAAGTTAGTATCTTTCTGCAGTCCAATAGATGGCAGTGCGTTGGTGGCTTGAGTCTGTTGAATGGTGATTTAACGCCATGTTGTCACCTAGTTGGTGAGACACAATGCTATAAAGTAAAACAATGTCCCTGTCTTTTACTCTCACGATGAGCTTATCATACTCGTTTGTTACATTAGTAGGGCCCTATGATTTCCGCGATGCAGAAAACATTGACAGAAGTGCGGGATCCAGTCATAAAAGCGGAATTTACTGGATAACCCGAAATTTAATGGAATCTGTCATATTTGTGATGAATAAATAAAAAACAGGTCGGTACACTTAAATCAAATCGCGATATAGACTAGTGTCTGTGAATATTAAATTGCAAAAAGTCTATTTAAATATGAATCCTCATGTTCTGCGTGTTCATTTGATTACCAGAAAATACACAACACACAATTTGTGAAAAATATATTATTCATTATTATTATTTATTCATTTTAGATGTTTACATTTGAAAAAGCTGTGCTTCCTCCACAAACCTGCCCCTGTTGGATTGGCAGTAGCTTGTTGCCCTACACATTTACCTTGTTTATTTTCTTAATTCAAGTTCTAGTTGAAGGTCATGGTACTGTACTATAAAATGCACATTTTTACTCCCTAATATCGGTATCGGATAAAGCCCCAAAAAACCCATATCAGTCAGGCACTAGTCATCATAATCATTATAATAAAATAAAAAAAACTGTTCTCGTGACAAGTCATAGTTATTTAGCCTAACACATTTTTTTGAATTGTATTCACTTTATTTATTTATATATTTTATATCTTTTTTTTTTTTTAAGAAGAAGAAGAATAAGATCTTAGTCAGAACAATTTTTTTTTTATCAGTAAAGACTATCTTGTCATTAGGGGTGTGCAATATATTGGTGCTTTATCAGTTATTTAATATCATGATTATTATACTGAGCTTAAACTGAAACTTTAAATATTATATTTATATTAAAAACAATTTCAGCTAGTTGCTAGGGTGACATTACAACTTGTTGTATTAACTAAAACTGAAATAAACATGAATGAAAACTATATAGAGATGTAAAAAAAAAAAAAGACAAACACACAAAATAAAAACAGATTCAAAATATTAATAAAAACGATAATAGTTGATATCATATTAATTGCATAATATCAGCTGATTCAGAAAGTGTTATTATATTTTTAATAAATCATATTGGTCCATATTTTATCTTGCAATACTGCACAAATCCCAACATTTAATATTGTTTTTTAACTCTGTACGTTTACAACGTAGCATTTATTTCTATTTCATTGTTTTTTTTTGTTCATAACATGACAGTGATCAGTTTATCGGTATTGATTTTTAATATCAAAGTTTTAATATTTTAACTTTTTTAATATTAAATCATTTAATTGTTGTTTGTTTGTTTGGTTTTTTTAATGACGTTTTTTAATAATGACATTTGTGGATGCAAAAAAGTACCTGTTACTGTACCAAATATATAAAAATAGCCATGAGTTTTCAAAAGAAGCATATAGTAGTTTCATATAAACGCATCTGTCGAACACTCTTCCAAAGTCATCGCATGACCCTTTGTTGAATTATTTAACTGGCTCATTTTGTCGCCAATTTAATGTTTGTAGCTTCTCAGTGGTAACAAAGAACAGTTTTGAATTATGACTAAGAGCATGTGTCGTCCAGTTGAATTTATTGTTGACAGCGAACAGCTGTGATAGAAGTGCTGCTGGGTTTCCTATAGTCAGCACGGACAAGGTTATATGTGAGCACGGCCTCTATTGTGTGACTTCATAATAAGTGTGGCATGTCCTGTTTGGAGCGTTTGTCTTGTCACTCCTGAGGCTTGTTACTCTCCTCAAGCATGTTTATGACATCCTTGGCTTGAAGTGGGCTGCTCTTTTCCCACCCAAGCGCCTCTGTCCTTTTATGACCACCGACTACAGATTTATCTAGGCGAGTCAGGAAGATCCCCAAAAAACTCTTTCCTGATCCCTTTCTCTCTGCCTCATTGTTCTCTTGCACTGAGCCCTCGATCTGTTTGTTTTTATGTCTCAGCGGTAAAGAGATGTGGCCCTCCTAAACCAGTAAACATGCTGAAGTCTTAATCAAATGCACTAAATCAAGCATGACAGCAAATTCCTTGTGCAGCGTTAAATCCAGCTAAATTACGACCCAGTGGCTTGTTGGATAGGCAAGCTATATATATAATATATATAATAAATATTGTATATATTTCACAAAAATAAAAGTGTGAAATTAGTTCACGTTGAGTCAGGGCTGCATATAGGCTACTGTGTTTTTAGAGTTGTGGAACGGTAGATGGTTGTCGGAGGAAACATGAATATTTCATACAAGAATGGAAAGTGCTTATTGCCAAAGAAAATGAAATATGACTCTCAGACTCCCTGTTTGTTATGATTTGGCTGTTGTCAAGGATGTTGTGGATTGAACACATTATATATAGTTAAATATGTACATACTTTATATGATACTTACATATAAAATTATACATTATGTAAATATACATTCACTCATAAACATAGGCTACGTGTGTGTATATAAAACTACTGTGTGTGTATACAATATAAAATCCCACCAAAAAATCAGTCTTTTCTTTACAATGAAGCACAATGCAGGGTTATTATAGTTAACTAAAACTAAAACATTTGTTACTTTCGTAAATAAATTGTTAACTGAAATAAAAGAATCAAGTTTTTTTTTTTTTTTTATTATTTGCAAAAGAAACACTCATTTTCATTTAATTTTATTTACTGAAATAGCTAAACCTAAAACTGAAATAAAAATAAACTATAAAGGCCTTTAGAAAATACAAAATGACAAACACAACAGAATTACTAAAACTAGTAATTACAAAAAGACTACTGAAGTTAAAAAGAAAATGGAAACTTCAAAAATATAAATAAAACTATAAAAGTTTCTCAATGCAAAAAAAGAGATTAATTTGAGCGATTTATATCTTTAAATTTATATGTAAATAAACATTTAAATATTTTTTTGTAAAATAAAATAAGTGTGTGGTGGTAGCATTTATTGTTTTAAATTAAGAAAAAATATTACATTGTGTCACAGTAAAATTTGCGTAATGAGAATCTAATGTAACCATTTTAATTTATCTTGATGAATTAATTAGTTTTTATTTTGTCTTTATTCATAAAATCTGTTCTAACACATCTGTTCATTCTAACCAACATCTGTTCTGTTCTTGCAGTAATGAGAATTTGTGCTTAAATTTCATAAATAATGTGCTCAAATATTAATTATTTTTGCAAAATGCAGTTTCTTGTTTTTTGGTTTTTTTAACTGGTGTGAATTACGATCTGGCATTACTGAAACGTTTTTCAGGTTATCTAAACAAAAGATCTAGCCACACAGCATCATCCAGCATCTTTCGTCGGATATTAGACCATGCACTTCCTGTATGCCCCCTCACTTCCTCTCTACAGCTGCATTACAGTAAGAATGGCAATCATTGTTTAGGTCAGAGAGTGGAATTTCCTTCACCAGCCCGGCGTGTCTTATTGGTTCATCGCAGAACGCTGGCTTCTTAATGTGGGCAGCTGTTTCCTCCTATATTTAGGGCAGTGGCCTTTTTTTTTTTTTCTTGTGAACAAATGGAGGAGGGGATGAAATTAGATGGTGTAATAAAAAGTAAATTAGTTAGAAATTGCTTCCATTTCCTGTCAGCAGACAGATTAGCTTTCTCTATGAAATCAGAATCTACATGCAAAACAATGACAGCATTATGTTAGTTTATAGTAGATAAACTACTAGCATTGTTGCTTTAGTCACTTTACTAGTAATGTTTCCGTCATCTTCTGGAATCGAGTGTGAAACTGTCCTGCTTTTTTTTCCACAAGTCTTTTTTTAGTTGATAAGTTGAATTTGCTTACACTCTCATAATAGATATTGTCCGCATTTATAAGTTTGCATACCCTGCAACCTCATGCTTTTATTTCCTTAACCCCATCTGACGTGTCTCATTGCCCATTTCTTGAGATGCATGAAGGGAGACAACATGATATCAATTAGGAGTGCAATGCTTCAGCATTAAGCCGTAGCACAGCTCACATCAATCAATAATGAAGCCTCTTTAGCAGGGAAAAGGCTTCCAATGACTTTTCCATTCTTGAGTTTGAGCTAAATTGGTTTTGCAGTTATGGAGCGTATCACAAGGTCGCTCTCTAGACGCTGCTGCTCCACGCGATTTCCTGTGGACCTGTACCTGAATCTCCAGCTCGGTGACCTAGCGCTAACCTTTCATTCGAATCGGAGCAGTGATTGTTTGATGAATGAGTAATGTCATTCCCAGCATTAAATAACTGCCTTTCAAAGGCAGCTCTTGCTCTGGACTCTCCGGGGGGTGCTGGGCCTTGTCTTGGAGGCCTGGGCTTCTAAATTACACCGGGTAAATAAACACTTTATGGCTGTTTGAGAACAAAACATTGTGATCCTGATCATTCAAGAGCAAGCAAACAGACATTTCGTGTTTGTTTGGAACTAGCGAATATATTGCATATTTGTGACCATTGAGACCACTAACGTTTTTTGAACGTTAAGTTATTAGCAATGCATATTACTAATCAAAAATTAAGTTTTGATATATTTACAGTAGGAAATTTTCAAAACATGATCTTTTATATCCTATTGATTTTTGGCATAAAATAAAAATAAACTTTTTTGACCCATACAACGTGTTTTTTTTGCTGTTGCTACAAATATACCATAGAGACTTAAGACTGTTTTTTTTGCTCCAGGGTGTGTGTGTGTATATATTAACATGGATTCAATCCATGTGTGTGTATGAAGAGTTCAGATGCAAAAGCTGCTAAACGCCACCATGAGATAATGACGTTGAGCGAATGCTTACGGCACATAATACACGTTCAAGAAATATTTTTTGCTTCAAATCCTCTAAATCCCAGTGTCAGCCCATTCAGAAATATCAGTTTGTTGGCAAAAGCCTCTAAACGCCACTTCCCTTTGGCAGCAAAAGCCACCATGTTCCGAGAACCAATCAGAAGGCGAGAATCAAATCATATGATTCCAAAAACTCATCACCAAACACCAATGACTTGTACATAAGGGTATTGTCATTTAGACACGTCCAAAAAACTGTTGCAACAGAAATGGAAATACAATTTTTAAATGCATGAATTGTTTCCATCTTTGTTGCCACAGTTTTGTTAGTGCCTTTTCCTGTTCTAAAGAAGGGGGTGTCCCAACACTTTTGTCCTTATAGTGTCTATACAAGTCATTGGTGTTTGGTGATGAGTTTTTGGCTCAAGGTCTGCATTTAAAGTCACACCAGAGGAGTTCAGCTGGGATTAGGACTTGGCTTTCTGCAGACCAGTCAAGTTCTTCTACACTGACTCAATCAATCATGTTTTTTTGAACCGTGCCTTATACACAGAGGCAATGTCATGTTAGAATAGAAAAGGGTCCTGTCCAAACTGTTGCTATAAAATTAGAAGCACACAATCCCCTAGAATATCATTATATGCTTTAACATTAAGATTTGTACTCCTAGAAATGACCAAAGTAGTCATGTTCATTAGAAGGTGGTGACCCAATACTTTTGGCAATATAGTGTATATGTGTATATGTATGTGTAAGTGTGGATAGATGTTTTTTAAGCCACAGAATTGGTGTTACTCGTTGATATTTATTTCGTGCACAGGTATCCATCTATGCATGTGAATCCATGTTGATGAGAATGGAGTGGCTAAATTAGGGCATAATCCTGACCTTAAATCACCAGGACTATTTAAACCCCCCTCTTCTCACAAAGCGCACACACACATACATTAATTGGTTTTATTCTAGAATAGGCCCAGCGTGGTATGTGGGGGGAGGATTTGAGCATGGCATTATGGGGGGTCAAAGCCCCTCCCTTCCTGTTCTGTACACACTTTTGTAACTGCGCTAACAGAGCGTGTGCATGCAGTTTTAGTTGCCGCAATCCCTCCAAATGAGCTTCATTGCACTGGCCTACCCACACCAGTTCATTGCTCACAGATTAAAAACTCAATCACTTCAATCCCTGTTTTTCTGGAAGGGGTGGGCGGCACAGATGCATATGCATTTTTAATGCTACAGCTCTGTTTCCTCAGCTGGCTTCATGCGATCCATCACATAAAATAGCTAAACTCAGCTGTTTCTCTCTGTTCTGTCTCCTCCAGGTACTCCTGTGAATCGAATCCCTATCATGGCCAAGCAGGTGTTGGATCTGTACATGCTTTATAAGCTGGTGACTGAGAAGGGAGGTCTGGTGGAGGTGATAAACAAGAAGATCTGGAGGGAGATCACCAAAGGCCTGAACCTGCCCACCTCCATCACCAGCGCCGCCTTCACCTTGCGCACACAGTAAGATCGCATCTCTGAAAAGTAGACCATTTACCTTCAGTTACATTGTAAGCTGACAGTTGTTGGTCCTTTCATAGGTATATGAAGTACCTGTACCCATACGAATGTGAGAAGAAGGGTCTGAGTTCCCCTGGAGAGCTGCAGGCGGCCATCGACAGCAACCGCAGAGAGGGCCGCCGCCCCGGGTACAGCAACAGCCTGTACCGCTTCTCCCCTTCTCCCAGTGCCTCAGCCCCTCACCTCCTCTCTCCTCCCAAAATGCACCTGCCTGCCACGGGACATAACGGACTGCAGGCCACCCCCAGTCCTGCCCTGAAGAAAGCCTCAGGTGTGCAGTCTTTTTAACAAGATTATCGTTCTTGCTTGAGAGAATATAAACCACATTGAATTTCCTTAATTTCCCTGAATAATTTGTTTAGGCAAAGGGAAAACATTGCACATCATCTTAAGCACTTGGTGTATTTGCACACCCTAGTGGTGAGACAGAGAGCCACAATCTTATAGCTACGTTTTGTTCATTTATTGATGGCTCAGTTGGACTGAAAAACCTTCATGTAAATGCCTCAGTCCATCAGAATGAGTTTGAACCAAAAACATTTTTGATGCGAGTGGTGTAGACCTGAAATGATCTGATTAGTAGGAAAAATTAGCATGTAAACACTTGAATCTGAAACCACTTTGAATTGTATTTGAATTGCGCATGTCCTGTAATGCTAATGTTTACATTTTGCATCTTATGAACATGCGTATGTTTATTTACATCTGAGTATTTACTAAATATTTGGTAAAAAAATTCTTCTGGCATATGTAAACATGCCTACTAAAAATATAGCCATGCAGTGAAATTTACATTTAATTGATATGTAAATTTCACTGTATGGCTAGGATGAAATGAATACATTTCATTACATTTTTAAATCATTAAATGTTAACACTTTACATAAATCAACTTTGATGTAGAATAGTATCAAACCAAAACCAGGCAGGAAGTGTGTGTAGGAAATGGAGCAAAATTCCTGGTGTGATTGGGGCAACTCCGAGTGCAAAAGCCATTAAGAGACTGCATTTTCTTGTGAGGGTCTACTGACAGCGACAAACCTCAGGGGCCAAAGTAAATGAATTGCTTATCCAGATGTGTAATATAGGGAACTATGCTCATGTCAAAATATCTTGCTTCATAACTTTCAGTTGACTAATGAAAAGTTCCCTAAAACGTACCAAATTGCTAATCTCCAAGTTAACTTTGCTTCTATGCTGTCACCAGTAGCGAATTGTAGCCAATAGTTATTAGACGGACCTAATAACATCTACAAGGTTGTTAAAGGGTTAGTTCACCCAAAAATGAAAATTCTGTCATTACTCACTCACGCTCATTTTGTTCCAAACCCATAAGATATTAACATTTTTGATTAAATGCGAGACCTTTCTGACTCTGCATAGACAGCAATGCAACTGACACGTTCAAGACCCAAAAAGGTAGCAAGGACATTGTTAAAATAGTCCATGTGACGTCAGTAGTTCAACCATAATTTTATGCAGCTACAAGAATACTTTTTGTGCCAGAGAGAATTTTTGGGTGAACTAACCCTTTAATCAATGGTATATGCTTCAGTTGAAGGTGTCAGTCTTTGTTAATTTAGCTAAATTACCCATGATTCTGAAGCAAAATCTCCACCAATCAAAGAATCAAAACAAGAAATCTATCTACCAACATCTGTGAATCAGTAGTTTTATATTTCTGCATCATTTTTAATTTGATTGTCATTCACAGTGCTTCATGAGATTGTAGTTTTTTTTTCTCACTAAAGCCATTAAGTACACAGTCTTGTGCCTTTTGTCTTTTTGTCCAATTTTCAAATGTTTTGCTTCAAATCAAAGTTTTTAATGTTGATAATTACCTTGTAGCTGGTCGGTTTGATTCATGGCTCATAACTCCTTAATGAAGACTTTTTAAATTCCTATGAGAGAAATACTTATAAAAAAAATAATAATACCACTATAAAGTTATTTCTGGCATTCATGAGCCGATAAATCACATTCCTATGCTTTTTTTCCCCCTCCATTAAATAACCTGTTTAAATACGAAAGTGCAATACGTTTCAAGTTCATATGAATCAACAGAATGTGAGGGATAGAACTGTTGTGAATAACATTATGGATGTGATATAGTAATGGATAGAGTACTAAATTTCAAGGGTTTTGTTTCCTCTCCTCAGTCCCAGAGGACGGTCCAGCCTCCATGTTGCCAGGTCGACTCCCCTTAGCACTGGCTCTCGGGCATCAGCAGCAGCTGGCTCGCGCCGCCACCCTGGAGCAGCTGAGGGAGAGGCTGGAGACCGGCATGGGCGCCGGAGCGGTGAACGCGGGGGCCGCCGCACTGGAGGGGCCCGAGAGAAAGATGGCTCGTCTGGCGGAGGAGCAGCAGAGGCTACTGCAGCAGGCTTTCCAACAAAACCTGCTGGCCATGGCATCACAGGTGAACCCTGCCAACCTGCGGATGAACAACACCACCACCAGCACCCGTGGTGAGTACTGTGACGCTTTTATCCAAACATGTTCAGTGACTTCGAAAGTGAGACGTGTGTCAGTGACACTTGGATTATGTTTTCAGAGGAAAAACAGGACCTGTCTCTCAGCATTTCTTCTAATGGCTCTGCTAGCATTACCGTGTCTGTGGAGGTCAACGGGATTATTTACTCAGGTGTGTATTATTGTATTTGTGCAAGTGTGGGATTGTCCAATATTGTCTAACGTGCTTAACCTCAGGTTACTGCAAGACCCCCTTTCCATTTCTTTGAAACCGTTCTATTCTTAAAGGAAAAACTGCCTCTGCATCTCCTCCTAAAACCTGTCAGACTTATAAAAAAAAATCCTTTTTATTCCTAGAAAAAAATCAATCTTGATGTTGTTTAAATTGTATGCAAGCATACTCCATTTACGAATGAAATATTTGGTAACCCTTTACTTTAAGGTGTCTTAGTACAGAGTAATTACCTAAGTAAGTACTTAGATGTAGCTGTTGTACTTACATGAAACAATATGTACTTACCATGTAACGAAGTTATGGAACAGCCTGTAATTAGTTTGTAATTATGTAGATGTAATAGGCAGCTACTGATACACATATGTAACAGGCCGAGTCTGTTACACAGCTACTTATACACTTAAGTATAATCTTGATGCACTTTATTTTAAGTAAAATAAAAAATATCAAAATATTTTAATGCAGTTAAGACACTGGCCCTGCCCCAGACCTGTATGTAATCTTACATCTCATACAGTTGACTGTTGACAAATGTGATGCAGGGTAACAACTCCATAAATGCAGTTATGTCCTAAAATTCTAAATTTGGGGCACAGCGCTGTTTAGTTTCTGAATGAATCCACATTTAATGAATGCATTTTTTATACCGTTTACAGGATCCTTATATGCTCAGAAATCTGGAGCTGTTCCCCCCACCGCTGTCACAGCCATGTTCCCAGGCCAGACCTCCACCCTCAGTCCTGGTATCCCCTCTTCCTCCTCAAAGGGCCCTGACTCTGTGGAGCCGGCCACAGGAGTGTCACCCTAACGGTCACCAGCTCCCTGAACCAAACGGCCAGTCAGTCCAACCCAAACTACAGTCTTTTCTCCGAGCGCTTTCCTCTAGCCCTCTAGAGGGGAATCCCAGTCTGCCTCCCGCACAAACCACAGCTGTGTTTTCCTTCCAGTGAAGGGAGGACCACACACATACACTTTTACAAACTCATCAGCTGTTGAAGCTCATCACGGACCCCACCTGCTCTTTTCTACAAGATGTTTTCTCAGGACTGAGAAGGTTTTTAGAGATGTTTGATTCAACAGAATACCTCAGCTGTCTTAATCTCAGTGCTATCGTAAGTGTAAACACTTCGGTGATCGTGTAATCATGCCTTTCCGCACCCACAGTCATTCAGTCACAGAGATGTGCGAAGCAGTCATGGCATGATCAAATCTACTTCTGCCAAAGTCATATTTGTGAGGTTGTGTTTTTTTCCTCTTTTTTGCTGTCTATTAATTCTCTTATTTAAAGTTTGCTGAATTTACCTCATCTGCAGTGAATTTAAAAGACTCAGGATCGATTATGATACTGTGTTGCTCTTTGTCTAATTTGATGGATTTTAAAACACGCTACAATCCCCATCGAGTGTTGCAAAGTTGGTTTGGTAAGAAAAGGGGTCACAGATATTTTTCCTTTTTTTAAAATTATTTACTTGATTTTATTGTTTTCTATTTCCGTTGTTTTTTAGCTTCTAGATACAGAAATATTAATATGATTTGAAAAGAGTTTTGAGTTTGAAACTGCATTTTACACAGCTGAAAGGTTTTTTTTTTGTTCTTATTTAGACATATTTACAGGCAACAGTTTGGTTGAAAGATTTTACTCTACCTCAGACACAAGACAATGTATGGTTGAAAAGAAATTATGTGGACACACACGGTTTGTGTCGCACATGTCAATAATTTCTGTGCGTTGGACGATCATGTACAGGCTCGTAAATATAAGAGCCTTGATTTATGTACTATTCTTCTACTCTGCTGCGCATACGAGTTCTTTAAAACGAACCAGGTCACGGAAAAGCAGGATAACATTCAAGTCAAAGGAAGATTGGATGTTTTTTATTTTGTATTTTTAATTGTTGAACTTCAGACCTCACGTATCTTTCCATATTGGAAAGCGAGTTTCTCAGGAATTTAATTTTTTTCTTCATAAAATTTGAACTTCAGAACCTATATGCAGTCTCACTTGTGAAACGAATGACACTAGATATAACTCGGTCAGTGTGGGACTGAAATAGCTACCTCAGTCAGGATTTACCTCAGATGTAGTTCAACTGCCTGCAGTACGTCACTGAAGTACTGCTGTCTTTTAATGCAAAAAGTCTCTCAGGTAATGGTAGCGTAATCCTCAGTGAAAGGCAGAACAATGTTAATACAAGTGCGAGATGAGATTATTGTTTGAAGAGTTAGATGCAGTGTCTCATATGCATGAAGTATTGATTATCGCATGTCAAACTGTCTTCCTGTACTTCCAATACACTTCCAGTAGCAATCGAGGCTTGTTGGCTGGTTATGTTCACATACTCGTGCTGATTTAGCCTTGTCAGCAATTAGCTTTACATTTTAGCTGTTTAGAATCCTGCATTTGCTTGACCCTGGGACCCTGCTGGGATACAGACACTTTTAATTTCTTCTGTTTTAATTTCTATATTCTTCAGATAACGGCATAGCTGAAAACCAAAGATCATGTGTTTGTTATCCTCTTTGATGACCTCACTGTATAGACACATGCAACTTTACACAATGAAATTAAAGTCTGATCTGATGCAAGTTTTTTTTCCGTAGTGTGTTTTTCTTCATGTGTGAGAGAAATGGCTCTTTTTGATTTAACTAGTTGATGGCATTCCTTCTGAATTGTCTAAATGTAGAATTTCATTTAATAAATAAATATATATATATATATATATATATATATATTTTACACGCATGCAGACACACTGATATATATCAGTTGCCACAGAAACGGTTCTCATTTTCATTTAGCTACTTAAATTTAATGCAAGTTTTAGTTATTTTATTATTTTAAGAATAGACATTTTTAAAAAAGTTAAACTAATATAGTAAAAAAAAAAAAATACTTAAAAAAAAAAAACCTGTAAAGTCCAACAAAAAACTTCAAAACAATTTTAAGGAAAGATGCAGTTCATGTCTTAAAACACCAAGAGGCAGTACATGAATCATTTGCTTTCAATGATTAAAAAAAAATTTTTTTTGATTTCATTATGTCCACACCTCAATCTAATTTGAATCTGATTTTGTAAATCTGCCTTCATAATCCTTATTAAAGCCTTTGATGAGTGTAAGTGCATGTAATATTGAAATGCATGCATATTTACTTCTGTAACTGCTTAAAACAGCAACATTAACGGACTAGAGATTTTGATTACGTGCAGAACTCACAGTGGATGTGACAGATGCTGTTTTGTGGGGGTGGTGGGATGGGATTGTTCTGCTGATGCCCTTTTAATAGGCACAGTCTGGGACACATGGCATAGTTGTCCTTGACCTGTCACCAGTATAGTGTCTCTTCTCACCATTTCTGGCATGTCCCGCCCCTGTCCTGAGCAGGACCACCCTCTAAACTCATCTCAGTCTCTCACCAAGGGAGACAGTGGAGAGGATTACTACCCTGGACATAATCAAAAGACAGATGTAATAGAGGAAAGACCACAAGAGGAGAATCAATGGGATTATTTTAGACTCAATGACGATTTGGATTTTAATTATATAGAAAAATTCTTCGGACTACTTGATGGATGGTATTACACAGCTGGTCTTGCTGCTTTGCTTTGGGAAACTGGTTGAGGTTCATCTTAAAGCATTCTGATAAAAGAAGGACTCAAAACCAGTTGAGACTTCTAGCTAAGAAAGCACACAAGTGTCCAGTAGAAAAGAAACCAGTTGTTCAGCTCTAGAGATGCATACAGACGAGAGATCCTGCTTCGACTAGTGGAGTTCAGCTTCACAGTTCTGACGTTACCTCTTTGGAAATACATGATGTTACTTCAGAAGATAAAGATGGCAGTGAGTGCTGTGGTGTTCTTTGGTCATCATGCCTACTGAGGAGGAGGAGAACTCTGAGCAACCTGTGTGGCAGTCTGTCCTGCTGTTTGGCTGTAAGGGAATGATTGAGGGAATCATTGTCCTCTTGTTTCTCTGGCTGCTGGTGCAGGTGCTCTTCACAAAACAGCATGAAGGTAAGGTTGATCTAACCTACATGCACACTTGGGATGTGTTGTCAGGCAAGTAGTAGACAAGTTGTCCGTTAAGTCTGAGACAGTCTGAGATTTCAGATACAAGTACTGCAGTTCACGTCTGGTTTTTATTGTTCTGTTACTGAACACTGACTTTATGCGGATTAAATTGTTTCCTTTGTTTGCGGATTACGATTTAACAGTTGTTCTGACATTTGGAATGATAGTTACAGATTAAAATGCTGTTCTAACCCTCCTCTGTCTCTTCAGTCCACTTGCAGATTCTGCTGAGTGTGGGTTTAGTGGTCCTGTGTTTTTCCCTTATCTTGGGCTGCATAATTTGTTGGTTGAAGACCAGACATAAACCACCCGAAGAAAAGACTGTGAGGACACCCCCTCCTCCTGATTCTGTGGATCATGTGACAGTGGCTTTGAGTCCTGCCCCTTTATCTGGAACCACATTTACCAAATTGCAGTATGAGGAGCTGGAAGGAGCTGTTCAAGACTATCCATCTGCTTTAGAGAGCTCTACACCATCAGATGACGAGCTGACTGCAGTCTCTGACGTTAACAAGTCATGCTTCCAAATGAGACGGCTCAGTTCACCATCAGTCTCCTCTTGGCCCATGGCCAGTGGCCGCTCCTCTCTGCCCTCTTTCCCAAGACTTAGTCTTCTCACAAAGACCCAGAAGGTTCTGGAACGGCACTGCACTGTGGCTGGAGATAGTTACTCATTTAGCAAACACAGAAGGCTCACTATTCCCAACCCACGATCACCCTGTGCCCTTTCTCCCCTTCAAACCCAAGGTCTACTACAGGATGAACCTTTGTTTCCTAACTATGGTTCAAATTCTTGCAGCGAGACCTCAGATCCCTTCTTGCACTTTACCCTGACCTTCTCTTCAACACAGAATACACTCACTGTATCTATAGTGGGTATAACCAATGCAGTCCATCGTCTAGAAAAAGTGACTGTCCAGGTCAAGCTGCCCCCGCTTTGCCCTGGACCTCTGGATATATTTGCCCAGGATTACAACCTTAGCTCTGGACTCTATAAAAAGAATTTGGTGATCAATGTCGGATCTCTAGAGGGGCTTAAGGGTTGCATGCTCAGACTGGCTATCTTCATGCAGGATAATCCAAAGACATCCCTATTTGAGGAGCTGGAAGTTTGCTGCAGTAGTCTGAACTGGACACCAGACAGGCCTGTAAACTGTGTTAGAGAACTAAGGCAAGTCGTTGACAAGTCTAAGAAGGACACGTCATAGCTCTTGCTACGAGACTATATTGTCTTAAACATTAACCCAAACATTTCAAAAACCTACACCTCGTGTTCTCTTTCAAAGGACAAGAGTGGCCCATTTTTTATTCAACAAGCTCAACTTTAATTGGATATGGACACTGATGTCCCTCCCAGAATATGACCTCCCAAGAATCAGAAAGAGGTCACAAGGTCTTTGGTCAGCTCTTCATTTTGTTGCAGTACCAGTTCATTGGCTGAAAGTCCTCATCCTGAAAGCAGACAATCTTACCAACCAGACTCCAGGTGAGATTACAATACACTGTTCTCACCCTCTCCCAAATGGTACCCTTGCCCTAATATCAGTTGGACTGATAGCTATACAAGTTTATAGATCATGTTGACCACTCTGATGTCCAGAACAGAGGAACTCTCAAAAGGGGCATTGAGAGCAATCAAAAGCACAATTCTGAACCCTAAAACAGGGTTCATCAATTCCAACCCAGGAGGGCCAGAGCTTAGCTCTAACCCTAACCAAACACTCCCAGTCAGGTTAATCAAAGTATTGATAACTACTCACAAATAACAACAGGAAGTTAAACTGGGATTGATACTAAAGTCTGCAAAACACTGCCCCCCAGGACTGCCGCAGAAGAGTCTTCTCTCTGAAGAGTCTACCCTAAAATTATAAACAGGATACTCTACTACTGGGGTAGCCAACCCTGTAACAGAGGCCAGCTGGTAAGAGCTGTGCAGGTAAACCTCACTCCCCTAAACTCAAGAGGTACATTAGAGGCTGTGGTCTTTAGCATCCTTGTCAGTTCGCTCGCCTCCCATGCCGGCGACTCGGTTCCGTGTCCCGCTCGGTGTGGGACGGTTAGGCCAGAGGGGTTGCTCCTGGAGGCCTACCATCCTGCAGAGTTTTAACTACAAACCCAATCAAACACCTAAACCAGTTAATTAAGGTGTTCGGGATTACTTGAAAATAACAGGCAGGTGTGTTTGAAGAGGGTTGGAGCTGAAGTCTGCAGAAGGTAGCCTTCAAGGAGCTGGATTGGTTACCTCTGCCCAGACAGTAATTTTCTGCCCCCAAATGGGTTCAAAATCATTTTATAATTCAGAAGGGTGCTCACAAGCTAATATATACCATCAGTGTCCCCTTTCTCCAAGGCCATACTGGTGCGGACTTCACAGTAGAATTCTACCTGGTGTTTTTTGTGAATCATATCACCCAAATGTGGACTTGGAGGAGGAAAATGTTAGTAATGAGGGTGGCATTTAGAACAGGGCAATTAATAGGCAAAGTTCCATTTCTGTGATCGAGTGGGGCCAAAAAGATGACAAGGTGAACGCATCTGTGTTTCATGACTTGGCAGAAGTGGCATGAATTTATTGTGTGATTGGAGATTAGAGTTCATACTTAATCTCCATCTTCTTCACAAAACACACTACATTCCTCTTCCTGTCTTAAATTCTGCATTAACCAAATTTCACACAAAAAATTACACAAAGGTTAAAATGTCAAGAGGTGCCATATTGTCAGTGTACAATGCAAAATACTTCCCAGAGAACTGTTTAATGCAGGAAAGCATACTGAACCACAAATCCCTCCTATCAGATAAATGAATACATTTATCATGATATGACAGCACGTCTGCCATATGGATACGGCAGGTCCAGCTTACGTGACTGTTATGTAAAAGCAAGAGGATTTATCCATCATAAACTAACCCTAAATGTTTGCTTTTAATGTTCGGGATTAAACGCTTGTCTTACGAGAGCCAAGATCCACAGGAGATCAGCCTATTTTAATGACATTGTAGTTTAATCCCCCTCCCTCTTCAATCCTTCAGATGACAGTCCGATCCCTTTCAATTCAGACCTGCTCAAACCTCAGCAATGGGAGGTCACGGCCATGAGGTCAATTCAGCATTCATCTCCATAGATAACACATATGAAATCTCATGGTTACATGTCTTGTACGACTACGTACTCGTTTTGATATCTGAGTATAGAGAATCATGGACATGTACATGTTTTTAATAGACTACATGTTGCTATAATAATCTGGCAATTTCTTTCTTTATAATGCATATTTTATTCAGTATTTCATCTTTTTCTTTTGGCAGAGATGCACCTGCTCAATGTCACGGAGGCAGGTTCTCGTTGGTTTTGAGGCCAATGAAGAGGGATAGATTCACTGTGTAGCACAAGTCAAACAGAAACTGTTGCAACAACATGTTTTTCAACCATAAGTGCAAAATGAAAAGCTGACAAGACCTCAAGTCTGACCCATTCTGTATCCTATGTTAGTAAGACATTTTTGACTGAATATCTTTAAATATCTAGAAGTAAATAATATAATTAATTATTATAAAGTTACTGTTGTATAAACTCAGTACAAATGTATGTATTAGTGAAATCAAATATCTCATAAAATAACATGTAGCTGGCATTCAAGACAATAAAAAGTCAGTATTTATGGAAAAATTAGATAATTGCAAAGATTAATAAATATAGTCTGTTTCATAAGACATGTTGGTTTTTTGTGTGTGTGTGTAATTTAAATTTACCTCAAAATTGTTTCAAACACGTAAAAGCTAAACAGCAACATGCTTATGAAAATTTGTTTCATTTTTAATAGCTGTACTGTATAATTCATAATAAATGGCAAATAATAAAGAAACTGTCAGTGCAATGGATTCTCATCACTCCAGACATTGGCTCCCCTCTCCTCTTCAAATGGACCCTTCCGTATCTTCCAAATCTGAGTCCCAAACCTCAACCTGCCTTGCAAGGAATGTTCCATCACTGCAATCCAGGAGAAATTTGTCCTGTTGTAAGTTTGGTTGAGGAGATGTTACTTTGGCTGGACCAGCAAGACAGAAAAGACACGCAATTACACCATAATAAAAGACTGCTAACATTGTGAGAAACTAAAATAGTAGGTCCCAAAAAATTTCCAAAAGTTTAACAATCAAATTGGCCTGATTTTTCCATATATTGATTGGATTGGTCACACTTTTCACCTTCAAGCAGATTTTCATTTTGTCTCTTTTAGATTTTCCATTGCATCTCTCACAGCTGACATCTGTGAAGGAAGTAAGTGTGGGACATTTCGAGGTATTTATTTGAATTTTTTAAAATTTACCACGTATTAGACAGGGTTCATTGATTTTAATAATATCGCACCACAGCACTAAAGCTTTTTATCCCATTGTACTTCTATTTTAAGTGCTGTAAGGATAAAACAACATTTGGAATTTCATTCAATACAGGGTTTCTGATGTGTTTTATCCCTGCTTCAGACCACATCTCCGCAGACGCCCTCCTGCAATCCTAAAAGCTGCTTGTGTGCCCCTTCATCCCAGCATGCTCTTCGATTAAGACAAAATGTGAGATCAGGACACTCCAATTAGAGTCTAAGACCTGATGTGCTTATGCATGGATTGTTTTGTTTGTAAAACTTCCCTCTTTGAGATATCACAGATTTAGAAACAGAACAATTCCATGAATCATCTTATTAAAATATGACTGGTAGGGCAGGTTTTATATGTATGTTTTTACTGTAATCATCATCATAACATACCTGGTTTGTCTTGCTGTGGTTCTTCAGATTCGTGGGCTGTTTTTGCTCCTCCCCTTTCTCCGACCTGGTAGATCCCCCCTGAGAGACTGAGATCTGGGATGAAGACTTCTTTGCTCCCCCCTGCTGGAGTTCTTGCTCCAGTTTCTGTGTTTTTCTTCCCTGATGTTTTAATGTGTCAACAGCAAGTATTCACTACTTGAAAATGATGTAACTATACGAGATGCTTACCCTAATACTTGTAGCATTTTGGACCCTGTTGTCAACCAAACCAGATCTTCTTGTGAAAACTGGAGACCTAGTACACATATAAAATACGAAAACATTTTTTGTCAAATGTCAATAAAATCTGATTTACAGCCTCTTCTCTAAGGTGCGTTTTAAGGTCCGCTCCTGTCAAATGTGAATTATGACACTGGGAAAATTCCAGCATTCCCACCCCCACTCCTCTTCCTGAGCCAGGATTCATGCAGATCTATTGAGTAAGAGTTAGGAGTAGGGTTACTGTAGTTAATTAAAACTAAAACCATAGAAAATAACAATAACAAATTTGTTACTTGAAATAAAGTATACAACAACTCAGCAACTCAAAATTCAGCAAATTGCAGAGGAAACATTTTTCGTTTTCATTTAGTTTAAACTGATGTACTAAAATAACTCAAACTGAAATAGAATTTTTTTTTAAACTATACAGACACGTATAAAAAAATATAAAACTAATAAAAAATTATTCAAACTTTAATTAAAATTGAAATGGAGAATATAAGAATAAAAACTATAATAGAATCTAAATGATACTAGAACTAAAAAAAACTAATGAAACAAACTAAATAATTAAAGCTAAATAAATAAATGTATTTATTTTTTAGTTTTCTATACTAGAACTACTGTTTTGCGGTAGGTAAGTAACCATTACAAAAATTAACCATTACTACAAATAAAAAAAAAAATTAAAAGTTACTATAGTTAAACCATGGTAGCTACAAATTAACCATGGTTTTGATGCACTAACGGTATTTGTAGTAAAACTGTAGTCATACAAATGGTAATCAATACGCCAAAAATATTGTTACTACACTTTTACTGTAATAAAACCATGATTAATATTTTAATGAAAATAAATGAATAAAAATAATATTGCTGTAACAAAAGAATTTTGTAAATATAACGTTCCTTAATTGGTTTTTCAAATATCTTTTTTTTTTTTCTGGACCAGAATTGCTGGTTACCAGACAAAGACAAACAAATTAATAAATATACTATTGGTGTCACAGAAACAGTATTTTTTTGTAAATGCAACATTCTCAAATATAACCTTTCAAATATTTCTTGAATGTACAAGAACAAGGTTTCCAGTTAAACTCCCAGTTAAAACTTTGTCTTTTCCTTTCCTTTTTGATTTCAAAAACCAGTGGTTGAAGGATTTGCTTCAATTTGATATAAGGAATGATCAATAAAAAAGTCAGATAAACCTTGACTGATCTTGATTAATAATGCGCTCATTCAGTGTGTCTGACCAACCATTTCATGGGCTCACTAACTGATTTCTCCACAGATTTTCAGTGGGGAACAGGAGGAGGGGGAGGGGAGAATGATGGAGCCTCTGAGTCTGGAATTTCCCCACAGTCTCATTTTTATATACGGAGAAGTGGAAATAAACCCGCCTTGGGGGGAAGTTAATGAATCAAACTGACTGGCAACTGACAGAGTGTTGATGCTGCTCTACTGACCTCTCTCCACGCTGTTCTCTCTCTCTAAACAGACTTTTCAGCTGTAGCACAGAAAGGAGACACAAACAAGCACAGACAGGAAGTAAATACTATAACACCTTTTCTGATGAAGTGTTTACGAGTTTTACTATGGCCGTGGTGCAGCACCTGCTCAGTGACAAGCCTCCTCTGTTGGTTTGGATCTACAAGGTCTGAACCCGCGGGTTTCTGTTTTTTAGTCTCTAATGGAGATTCTTTCTCTGTTTTGCCCTATGGAATGAAATATCAATGAATAAACACACTAACGCACACATGTGCAAACAAACATCAGTCAGTACCTGCTGGGGAGGTTCAAGATCCTGCAGTTTCTGTAAAGCTCGGTCTCTCTCGTGCTCAAGCGTTTCTACTCGCCTTCTGCTTTCTGGGGGCAAAACATAAAAACCAAGTAAGTTACAGGAAGATACTCATGAACGCTTAGCTAACACATTCCTGTTGTACAAAATGTGCATTCTTCAGGTATTTTGGCAGGAACGTTTCTCCGGTACACAAGGGGGCGATAGAGTCATCTACAAATTGCTATGCTTTTAAGCAGTAATCAGGTAGCTAGCTAAACACAGATCAACAGTTTCAATTTATTTTAGTTTCAAACTACTCCACCACCTTTGCAGCAGATGCTAATGCTAATATGCTGTAGAGCCCCTTCTAGTGTAAATGCTACACCTACTTGCACTGTTTTAAATTCTGACACATTTCAGAACACAATAATGTGTAAAGTCGAGCTTGTATATCTAGGAGCTTTTGAGTTCTATTAATTATGATAAATTTTTGGCCTTTACTCAATCATAGCATGAGGAAATACCTTCTAGCAGGGCCTTCGGTGACTCTAAGTCCTCAGGACTGCATTCACTGACCACTTCCTTTCTCGACAGCAGACCTTTATGTCCAAAAATCTGCCCGAGGTAAGAGGCACAAAGACGTGTGATACTGAAACCTCGTCAGATTAATCTGTTCTGCCGTGAGAGAGTTTTAATGTCATGGCTGTCGTTGTACCTCCTGCTCCAGGGCAGATATCTTGATCTGAGCCTCTGCTTTCTCTGTTATCCTCTGTATCTCCAGGTTCTTTAGATCTTGATCTCTGTGGTAGAAAGAAAAAAGAGCTGATGACATGAAACCTGTCATATAGTTTATTGTTCCATAAAGGAACAATAAGCGGCTGCTTCCTGTTTTACTAGTTTTTGATAGCACTGCATGATCACATTCCATGACCGTTAAACCCCCAACTGGAAATAAATGGTGTCCTTTGTCCTGATGGACTGATCTGAATTGTGCATCTTAAAGTCTTTAAACAGTCACATGCATCATTCATTCAAACATGGCCAGAACTATACATTTATGTTAACACTGGTTATGTGGATATGAAATAAATATATATAATTTATATATATATATATATATATATATATATATATATATATTTACAAAATACATATGTTTTCTTATAACTGCTCTTTTTTTGGGACATATATATATATATATATATACACACAGTGCCCTCTATATGTATTGGAACAGTAAAAACAAAATTGCTCTGTTGGCTGTGGAGTCAAGACATTTACAAATATGATTAAAAGATGAATATGAGACAAAACTACAGAATGTCACATTTTATTATTAGCCGTTTCAACTCATACATGTTTTACCAAATAAAAAGAACAGCATTTTTAGAGTTCATCCCACTCATTGATGTGAGCATAAGTATTGGGACAGTTGAACATAAGGCAGATATAAAAGATTAAAAGCTATTATTTAGTTGCAGATCCCTTGATCACAATCACAGCAGTGAGTCTGTGACCCATAGACATCACCAGACTCTTGGTCTCATCCTTTCAAATACTTTTCCCAGCCTTTAATGCAGCCAATCCCAATTGTTTGATTTGGGGAGTTTCTGCCTTTACTCTCCTCTTCAGCTGGTGAAATTCATGTTCAATCAGATTTAAATCTGGAGATTGGCTTGGGCAATCTAAGACTTTCCATTTCTTTGCCCTTATAAATTCCTTGACTGAACTGGCAGGGTGTTTTGGGTCATTGTCCTGATGCAATATGAAGCACTTCCCAATGAATCTGGTGGCATTTTCTTGAATATTGATAGGCAAGATTGTTTTGTACCCTTCCAAATTCATTCTGCTACTGTCATCATACATTAAGTTATCAGTAAAGTTGAGAGGGCCTGTTCCAGAGACAGCCATGCATGCCCATGCCATGACACCACCTCCACCATGCTTTACAGATGAGGCTGTATGCTTGGGATCATTGCAGTTCCCTTTTTTTCTCCACATTTTTGCTTTGCCATCACTTAGATAAAGGTTCATCTTTGTCTCATCGGTCCATAAACACAGTTCCAAAACTCTTCTGGCTCACCTTTGTGCTTTTTTGCAAACTCTAATCTTGCCTTTCTATTTTTGGTGCTGGTCAGAGGTTTGCATCTTGCTGTGTAGCATCTGTAATTCTGTGTCAAAGTCTCCTGAGGACAGTAGATTGTCAGAGCATCACCCCAGCTTTCTGGAAGTTAGTGATTTTACAGACATGTCTTTTAGGATTCATTTTCACAGCTTTTATGATTTGTCTGTCATCAACTATTGTTGTTTTCTCAGCCGATCAGGTTGTTGTTGGTTGCTGGTGTCGCTGGTGATTTCCAAACTCTTGATTTCTCCATGCCCTTTGTTTTTGCTAGAGCTCTAACTGACTTCCTCTTTTCTTTTAGCATCCAAATTTCTTGCTTTTCTCTCAAAGTCAGCTCCCTCATCTTCATCCTGGTTTGTGTGTGTCATCATCGAATGCAAGATTCAGAATACAGAAGTAATGTGTCACGGTGCACACACGAGGGAGGAACCAGGAACATGCAGACGAGGATATAAACTCAAATATGTCTTTACTGATAACATCAAGACAGGGCAAGACAAGGCAGGGCAAACCACAGACAGGAACACCGGGGAGTAACGAGTAGACCAGACGAAGTTTAACTGAACAGACAGGACTAATATACACAGGTAAATCATAGATAATGAGATGAACATGGCTGGACAAGAATTAACTGATGATTACATATAACAAGGACAGGAAACAAACCAAATATGGGCACAAGAGGCAGGAACACATGACACACACACGACAGTTCCCTGACATAATGGATATAACTGATGCAACACATTCCCTGCTTTTAATATCTGAAGAATTAATGCAACAGGACACAGCTGATCACTTAGAAAGACCTGTGAGGCAACTGTTCCAGTACTTATGCTCACATCAGATAGAGGGATGAAACTCTAAAAGTGCTGAACTTCTTAGCTGGTAAAACATCTATGTGCTGAATCACCCAATAATAAAATGTGACATTCTGTAGTTTTGTCTCATATTCATCATTTGTAAATGTCTTGACTCCACAGCCAATAGAGCAATTTTGTCTTTACTTCTATTTATTAAAGCCAAGTATATATATATATATATATATATATATATAATTTTTACTTTTAATTTCCCATATACTGACCATATCAACACATATATTTTTTATATATATGGGACTGATTATGAGTAAAATATACATACTTTTCTTTAATTTCCTGATCTCTCTTTCCAAGAAACTGCTCCATCCTCTGAACCTCACCGCTCTGTTGTGACACCTGCACAAGAAAAATCATATCTCTGTTATTGCATCAATCAGTCAACCCAGATGACCCAGATCTCTGTCAGGTTGGCAGGTCCCACCTGATAGCGAGCAGCCTGCAGCTCCTGCAGCTGTCCCTCCAGCTCAGTGTCTCTGATCTTCAGCATGTCCCTCACCTTCAGCAGCTCCGCCTTCACCTGCACCAACTCTCCATCCACATCTTCAAGAGACACCTTGGACATGATGTTTTTAACATTGGGAGGTTAAAAAACATAGTTTGACCTACAAGTTGACATTGTGACCAACCAGCTCTTTAAATGTATATTATATATTTATTTATGAGGGACTTTTTGAATAAGAACAAAGGACATACAGAGCTACCCATGAGTCTCTGCTGCACATGGCTTTGGTCCCTCTCAGGCTGTTGCGAAACCTCAGGCTCTCGCTGTAAGACAACTTAAAGATATACTAACATACAACACAGTAACACTACACTTGACAAATGGTCACATTAGACCAATAAAAGGAAACAAAAAATGAAAACAAAAGTTACGCTGTCATTCACTCGCTGTTGACTCTTGAGCTCATCGAGTTCTGCTTGTGTTGAGTATAACGTCATCGCCACATCCAGCCACCTCTCGTTCCAGTGAGCAGACAGTTTCCTCAACTCCTCCTTTTCCCGCTCAAACTCCACCTTCATTTGCTGTTGCTCCTCTTCTTTATGCGTATACTCTGCTTCCAAGATTTGGACTTTTTTTTCCAGGTCTTGACATTTTAATTGCAGAGTCTGATTTTCTTGTTCTAGATTGTCCTGCAATTCTCTGTATATATAAAATTAATAACCTGGATCAGAGCCCAAAAAAATCTGTACAATCAATATTAATAATCATTTCCAAGCAACACTGAAGTTAGATAATGGACAGAGGTGTCCGACCTGTGTTGGCAGCATCTCTCTCCCAGCTCCATCATCTTCTCATGAAGTCCATCATCAAATGTTTTCCTCGGTTCCTCTTTCTCTCCTATCAGCTGCAAGCGCTCAGTCTCCAGAGCTGCAATCTGATTGGTTTGGATCAGTTTCTCTGCCTCCAGCTCGTGTAGCTGGTTAAGAGTCACCTGTAGTCTCTCTGTAGCTTTGGTCAGATCAGACGACAGCTTTTCGCTCAACTGAAATTCCAAAGTATTCAGAAAAGGCTTGTTCAAAACAATTCAGAACAAACTAAATAAAAAATTAAAGGGTTTTAATGAAAGCCAATCAAATTGCTTAAAAAATGTACTTAATTATTCAGTCATATATTATTATTATTTTCTAATGCTATTATTTAAAACAGTCTTTAAAATAATAGAATTTCACCTGATATAATATAATATAATTAATCTAATCTAATCTAATATATCTGGCAGAGATCATCTGGGAAAGTCAGATCTAACATTCAAATTATTAGCATAAAAAAACAAGATGTATTTTTGATATATGTCTCTTATACTCACCAAGGCTGCATTTATTAAATTAAAAATATAGAAAAAACAGTAATATTGTGAAATATTATTACATTAAAAACCCTTTTCAATGTTATTATATTTTAAATGTAATTTATTCCTGTAATGGTAAAAATTCAGTCTTCAGTGTCACAGAAATCAGAAATCATTCTAATATGCTGATTTGCTGCTCAAAAACATTTATTATTATTATCAATGGTGAAAACGGTTGTACTGATTAATATTTCTGTGAAAACTGTGAAAGACAGCATTTATTTTAAATGCTTTTTTCTGTTGCATTAATGGAGTTTTTCCTGTCACTTTGTATCAATTCAATCTGTTCTTTCTGAATAAAAGTATTAATTTCTTTCATAAATGAACCCCACATTTATGAATGGTGGCATATTTTTGTATACAGATTTGTAAAAGAGTGACCGCTGACCTCTTTAACGCAAAGCAGCTCCTCCTTCATCAACATGGTTTCCATCTTCTGTTTGTTGGTCTGGCTCTTAGCTTGAGACAGCTCAGAATGGAGCTCACACACCTGCTCAGTGAAGCCCTGTTTGCTCCTCTGCTCCCTCTGCAACTGCAGCTCCAAAGCCTGGATCCTCTGATGCAGCTCTGCTTTCTCCTTTACAGACATTTTATACCACATTACATCTAAAACAGTGCTTCTGAACTGGAGGGCTGCGACCCAGAAAAGGTCAAGGACAGCAGGGGCAATCAATGCTAAAAGCAAGTATTAAAATGTGTAGGATAAATCAATTTTGTCTGATAAAACTGTTGATATTGTGTAAGGTCATAGCGTAATATGAAATGTGATGCCAGACCTGGACAAGATGGTCTTTGTCCATTAAAGCTCCAGATAGTTTGACCTTTAAGTCATTCAGATTGTCTTCTAGTCTCCGTGTTTTAGTGGAAAATAGGTCTTTTTCCTAATAAAAGTAGATAATAGTTTTTTCTGGCAGTAATGGATGTAATAATGAAAAATGAGAGAGTTTGTTGCTCATACCAGCTCCATTTGTCCCAAACGGCTGCGGGACTCATTCAGCTGGTCCTCTAGCTCTTTCTGCATCTGTATGGAGCTGCTCAGTCTTTGTTCCAACTCTTCTGCTTGGTTAATTGCCTCCTGTTTCCTCTGTGTAAACGTTTGCGCACTTCTTAAATCTAAACTTAAGAAAATTCTTAGCAAAATCTCAGCTTTTAAAGTAACAGTTCACCCCATACTTATTTTTTTTATGTTGTTCCAAACCTGACAACACAAAAGAACATTTTTGAAGAATGTTTAGTAACACTTTACTTAAAGCCTTTATGTATAATGCATTATAAAAGTATAATAGTATATAATTCACCTTATAATGCATTGTACAGTCTCATAAATAACTATAACCACAGTTAATACATTATAACACTTATCAATTCATTGTTACACTATGCATTTAAAATGTTAGGTTATAATTATTTACGACAAGATATAATGTATAACAATGCATAATATGAGTAATTATAATACATTATACCCTTTAACAACCCTTTATAATGCAACGTACATAAAGGCTTTAAGTGTTACCGAATGTTCTTTGGACCAGAGTTATTTTAGTATTATTTACTATATTTATTTTTATGTACTCATTTTAATTCTAGTTCATTTTAGTATGTGTTTTTGCCATTCTTATTAGTATTTTTATATTACTATTCTGGATTATTATTTTAGCTTAAAATTTTTATTTATTTCAACTTTTATTGCTTCAATTTAAACTTATTTCAGTTAGTTGCCAAGGCAACATTTCTAATTTTCATTTAGTTTATATTTTACTTTATTACTTTATTATTTTTTTTTAAAACAATTTTAGTTATAGTTGACAGTAATAGCCTCGTTCAAAATCTTCTTTTGCGTTTCACATAAGAAAATCATAGAGGTTTGAACAAACATGAGGGTGAGTAAATAAGGACAAAATTTTCATTTTTGGGTGGAAAAAAAAAATCAAATCTAAGTGTTTAACCTCTTCAGAGGAGAGAAGCTGTCTCAGTGCGCTGTCTTTCTCATACTCCAGGTCGTCTGTTCTCTCCTCTGCTTTTCTGAGAGCTTCTCTGAGCTTCTTTTTCTCTTTCTCAACCTGTGGAAGCAGCAGCATACAAAACCTTCTTAATTAGATTGAAAGTATCAAAGATGAACGCTTCTCATGTACGTTTGCAGACATTTTGTGTCACACACAGTGTGCTCTACCTCTCTGAGGGCTTGGTCTTTTGCAGCGGGCAGAGTTCTGCTGAGAGGGTTTGGTGATGTGGGTGGACTTCTTCTCTCCAGGTTAGACCTCATCTTCAAAATGTCCAACTCAAGCTGCAGAACTCTTTATTTACGTGGAGTGAATCAACATATCAAATCAACACAAAAATGAAATGTGTAAAAGTGTGTCTGTTTTGCTTTTTTCAAATGTTATGGATAATTTTTCATTATAAATTATATTATTGACAGCAATTCGAGCAAAATAATAATGAAAAATTAGCATTAATTTCTTTGTTCTTGATCTCCAGTCTGATTTGAGTTGATCCAAATAGCACCTTATGCTTCAGTGGATGCAAGAATATCTGATCATCTGTACGAAGGTGTCACATGATCAATAGTACAAATGTGTGACTTAGTAAATAGTGCAGAATTCTCAATATTTATTTGCATTAAACATAGTGCTTGTTTGAAATCGTTCCAAATCTTAAAAAAATTGTTTATTTTCGGTTTTAAGGGGAAAGAAATAGAGCGATCTTAGACTTTTGGACCTCACTGTATGATACCATTCAAAGATTTGGGGTCAGTAAGATTTTTTCTTTAAAAAATCAATACTTTTATCTTGCAAAGATGCCTTCAACAGTTCAAAGTGACACTATTTATAATGTTACAAAATAGTTATATTTTAAATAAAAGCTGTTCTTTTGGAATTTCTGCTCATCACAGAATCTTGAAAAAAAGTGTCATGGTTTCCACAGAAAATATGAAGCAACACAATTGTTTTCAACAATAATAAGAAGAAATGTTTCTTTAACAGCACATTAGCATATTAAAATGATTTCTGAAGGATCTTGTGACACTGAAGACTGGAGTAATGATGCTGAAAATTCAGCTTTGCGTGACAGGAATAAATTAAATTATAAAATATATTCAAATAGAATATATTTATTTTAAATCATAATAATATTTCAGAACATTTATGTTTTACTGTATTTTTTATCAAATAAATGAATAAATGCAGCATTGGTGAGCAAAAGAGACTTTTTCAAATACAAAACATTTTACCGACCCCAAACTTTTGAATGTAGGCCTATGTATAAATAAATGAAATACTTTAAAGTCCTAAGTAGCAGTGTGTCCTTGCAAAAAAGAAAATATTGTATGTTCATTAATGTAGTTGTCACATAGAGTATGGATTCCATAAAACACCAATATAACTCACTTGTCATGTAATTCCCCTCGACGGCGGCTTTCCTCAAATCGGCTCAGCTCTGCAGCTTCCTTGTCTTGTTCAAGAGCACTCACTGCTTCAGACAGCTGCTGTGGGGGAGGAAGATCAACAGCGATGAGGGTTCCTTGTAAACAACAGCACACTTTGATATCCCTTTCCTGTTTACTGTCCCATCAAACCAATATCAAACTAAACTAATTGTAAAATTCAGTGTCTGTAGAGCTCAAACTGCTTCAACCATACCTTGTGCTTCATCTCCAGGACGTTTGAGATGCTCTGGCTTTGTTGAAGCTGAGATCCGTTGGTTTTCAGAAGGTCTGTCTGAGCATCCAGGTGACTTCTGGCCTCTCGAAGCCTCTGGATGAGCTCTGCTCTCCTCGTGCTGCTTTCCTCCAGAGCAGCTCTGAGCTCAAAGTCTTCAGCAGAAGAGTGTGCTCGTGGAGCTCCTTCTGGAGCCAGACGGGATGTCGATGACCATCTCGTCATGCCCCGGGAGCCCCTGTGTTTCTGGCTGCCAAGAGTGCTGGTTTAGAGAGATGTCAATGTGTTTATCATGCATCAGCTGGGAAAAATCATTTTGAATGTGATTCCAATGATATTGTTCCTCTCTGATATTATCATTGTGGTGTGTGGACTTCACTATTCTCATAGAGTTCGAATGATTATTAAAACTTTATATTGTTATAATTTTCTTGAAATTCCTCACCTTCAGGCAATACAAGATGTAGATGAGTTTGTTTCTTCATCAGAACAGATTTAGAGAAATTTAGCATTGCATCACTTGCTCACCAATGGAGTGAATGGGTGCCGTCAGAACGAGAGTCCAAACAGCTAATAAAAACACCACAACAATCCACAAGTAATCCACATGTCTCCAGTACATCAATTAACATCTGAAGTGAAAAGATGCATGTTTGTTAAAATAAAAAAAAATAAAAAAATTAATCATTAACTTTAAAACGTCGCTTCTGGCCAAAATACCAGTCCATAATAATCCATAATAACATTTCCTCCAGTGAAAAAGTCAATCCTCTGTTGTCCTCTCGCATCAAAATCCACCCACATATTTGTTTACAACTGTTTTCACTATTAAATGGTGACTGATCTGTGCATATTTCTCTACTGCTTCAGACGAAACGATTTTTCACTGGAGAAATTAATGTTATGAGAGGACTTATATTTGGGTCTGAAGTTAAAAAGGTCTTAATGGTGGATTTGTTTCTTACAAACATGCACCTTTTCGATTCAAGACATTAACTGATGGACTGGAGTCATGTGAATTACTTGTGGATTACTGTGATGTTTTTATCAGCTGTCTCATTATGACGGCACCCATTCACTACAGAGGATCCATTAGTGAGCAAGTGATGTAATACTAAATTTCTCCAAATCTGTGATGAAACAAACTCTACATTTTGGATGAGTGCATTTTTAGTAAAATTTCATTTTTTGGATGAGCTAGTCCTTAAAAGCACTAACCTGGTGCTGATTTTTGAGTGGTCAGTCAATCCAGATAAGCCTACACAACTCCATGCTGGAGATTTCTGAAAAGAAGCGTCATATTTGTTAAAAGTTTATAAAAGATTATTGTAAAAAAATGATTTGTTTTGATCCTCGGAGCTTCACTTTGTACATACCCGAGCTTTAAGAAGAGTTCTACTATCCCACAAGTCAAGATCCGAGAGAGCGAGGGGACTTTGAGACCTAAGAGTGCGCCAGAAAGATGTACGGCCCGGGTCAGCGTCCCATTCCTGCCCACTCCAGAATCCTGAAGGTGAAAGACTTCTTCTTTCTCCTCTCCACTTGGCCATATCCAAAAGTGAGTTGAGATACTGTGTACTCAACAACAGATTGTCCTGCCCTTATACAAAACTATTTAACATGAACCAGACAGTTTGAACCTAGCATGCCAGAGTGGCGCAACAACATGGAAACAATGCATAATGTTTATTTGTTGCTAGTAACTTGACAGTCAAGCAGTATCTGTGACAGAGGGGGCTTTGTAGCATTTGCTCTTTTATAATATGCATAATATTAAGAGTAAATATTCATAGTACTATTAATTTAGATAAATTTGTCACTAATGCTGTCTATTATTAATTTACAAATACATAATTACCAAAACAATATAAGGTACCTTTTGTATCCTTGGTGATGGTTGTTTTTCCTCCTTGTGTTTTGATTTCACACACACTCTGTACTTGACACTCAGTCAGTTTCCTTATTGAGCAGGCAGTGCTGTTGAAAGAAAAGCCTTAGCAGCAGGTATCTATGGTGACTGTCATATACAGGACGCAGCCCACCTCTTCATTTTGTGAGCTCATGGGACTATTTCTGGATGGTATGATTACAATGCTGAAGATTTAACATGTACCTGCCAGAACACTGTAACCAGTCAATAACAACAATGGAATATATTGTTACATGCAAATTAATTTAATCTATTTATTCATAATTGTTTAATTATTCTAAACATTATTAAAGTAATTATTTAAAATAATAAAATTGACCTTAAATTAATATTTTAATTATTTTTTATTGTAAATGAATTAAAGTCAGCTTTAGATTAAAAAGCTGTGCAAAATAAATAGAGGAGGAAAATAAAAGAAAGAAAGAAAGTCACGTTACCTAACTATCATGTTACCATTTCCACAAATCATGGAAATACCATGGTAATTTGAAATATAATATTGTGGTAATTCTTTGTTTTGTGGGAAATAGTACCAAGGATAATTATTTATTTTGGTCTTTATCGCTTGTTAATGTACTCGGAAAATTTACAAAGTTCAAAATCAAAGTTTAAAAATATTCGCATGTATTTTTAGTTGAGCGCTCTGATTGGTGCGATTATCTTCGTGACGTGGCAGACTTGCTAAGCCGGTCTGCGCATGCGTGACAGACATGTGGAAGAAACGTAAACAGAAGGAACAGCAGAGCATTTAACTCGTTTAAGCATTGCAGACATGTACAGAGGAGTAATCCTGTGTTTCCGCGGTCAGGGAACTTTAAACGCATTTCAAAGAGGAACGTGGTGTTTAATGCGTCGATACGTGAGAAGCGTCAGATCAGAGGATGATATAAAGAACTTCATTACAGACAACACAGAAATAGTGAGCTCCCAAAGTTTAACCCCAGAGATTTCTTTAAGACTCTTCACCCCCACCTGCCGGTTCTGGACGGAGAGACCTGAATTATGGCCTTTTCCTGATCCGTACTGGGCAATATATTGGCCCGGAGGACAGGCGCTGGCTAGGTAACAAATCACTAATAATACTAAACGCTACGGTAGATTTTAGGTTAGTTACTCAAAGATATGCTCAGTCTACCTGTGTTATTGTGTCGTTTTTATTAATGATGCAATTCTGAGTGGACTGTTTTCTCAGGTATCTGTTAAATAACCCTGATGTGTCTGGAGGCAGAAAGGTGCTGGATCTCGGCTGTGGTTGTGGAGCATCAGCCATTGCTGCCAAACTCACTGGAGCTTCCCATGTTGTTGCCAATGACATTGATCCAAGTGAGACTTGTGTTCCTCCTGCACCTCATAATTGAAATAAAAATAAGTGTGATTTGTAAAATTCAACTTGACGAGTAAACTAAATGTCCTTTCTTGCAGAGTTTATCAAAAACATGGTGGGCAAAATTATTAGAACACTATTTTCACCAGCAAAAAAAGACTTTTTTCACCAGACTTTTTTTTTTTAAGTCACTTATTTCTCTTTTGCTGTTGTTGGGGAATTACAGTTAAAACCCATGGACCAGGTATGATGAACAAAGACCAGGAGTCAGAGATGCAATTAATTAAAGAAAAATATACTGAAGAAAATAGTTGGCAGTTTCATCAGCAGAAGTCAGCTTCATCTCTCGCAATGGAGTTCGTAGGCCGCCCTGCGTACATGTTCTAGACACCAATAGTTATACTCTAACCGAGGTCACTAATTACATCAATACATAGGTAAGCAAGATTCTGGTTGGTAGATAAACTTAGAAAATCTCCACACATGGATGTAAAACTCGAAGCATATCTTCTAGTGATTATATTTGGTGACAACTGATCAGATTCAGATGCAATAGGTCTCTCCAGAGACATACAGTCCCCTCCATAAGTATTGGAACAGTACAGACAAAATTGCTCTGTTGGCTGTGGAGTCGAGACATTTGCAAATATGATTAAAAGATGAATATGAGACAAAACTACAGAATGTTACATTTTATTATTGGCCATTTCAACACATATATGTTTTACCAAATAAAAAGAACAGCACTTTTAGAGTTCATCCCACTCATTGATGTGAGCATAAGTATTGGGACAGTTGAACATAAGGCAGATATAAAAGATTAAAAGCTATTATTTAGTTGCAGATCCCTTGCACACAATCACAGCAGTGAGTCTGTGACCCATAGACATCACCAGACTCTTGGTCTCATCCTTTCAAATACTTTTCCCAGCCTTTAATGCAGCCAATCACAATTGTTGCTTGTTTGGGGGAGTTTCTGCCTTTACTCTCCTCTTCAGCTGGTGAAATTCATGTTCAATCGGATTTAAATCTGGAGATTGACTTGGGCAATCTAAGACTTTCCATTTCTTTGCCCTTATAAATTCCTTGACTGAACTGGCAGGGTGTTTTGGGTCATTGTTCTGATGCAATATGAAGCACTTCCCAATGAATCTGGTGGCATTTTCTTGAATATTGGTAGGTAAGATTGTTTTGTACCCTTCCAAATGCATTCTGCTACTGTCATCATACATTAAGTTATCAGTAAAGTTGAGAGGGCCTGTTCCAGAGACAGCCATGCATGCCCATGCCATGACACCACCTCCACCATGCTTTACAGATGAGGCTGTATGCTTGGGATCATTTGCAGTTCCCTTTTTTCCTCCACATTTTTGCTTTCCCATCACTTAGATAAAGGTTCATCTTTGTCTCATCGGTCCATAAACGCAGTTCCAAAACTCTTCTGGCTCACCTTTGTGCTTTTTTGCAAACTCTAATCTTGCCTTTCTATTTTTGGTGCTGGTGAGAGGTTTGCATCTTGCTGTGTAGCATCTGTAATTCTGTGTCAAAGTCTCCTGAGGACAGTAGATTGTCAGAGCATCCCCCCAACTTTCTGGAAGTTGTTGGTAATTTTACAGACACATCTTTTATGATTCATTTTCACAGCTTTTATGATTTGTCTGTCATCAACTACTGTTGTTTTCTCAGCCGATCAGGTCGTTGTTGGTTGTTGGAGTCGCTGGTGGTTTCCAAACTCTTGATTTCTCCATGCCCTTTGTTTTTGCTATAGCTCTAACTGACTTCCTCTTTTCTTTTAGCATCCAAATTGCTTTCTTTTCTCTCAAAGTCAGCTCCCTCATCTTCATCCTGGTTTGTGTGTGTCATCATCGAATGCAAGATTCAGAATACAGAAGTAATGGATATAACTGATACAACACATTCCCTGCTTTTAATATATGAAGAATTAATGCAACAGGACACAGCTGATCACTTAGAAAGACCTGTGAGGCAACTGTTCCAATACTTATGCTCACATCAGATAGAGGGATGAAACTCTAAAAGTGCTGTTCTTTTTATTTGGTAAAACATGTATGTGTTGAAACGGCTAATAATAAAATGTGACATTCTGTAGTTTTCTCATATTCATCTTTTAATCATATTTGTAAATGTCTTGACTCCACAGCCAACAGAGCAATTTTGTCTTTACTGTTCCAATACTTTTGGAGAGCACTGTACATCTGTTACCCTGGACATCAGGATGACGGCAAATGACGATTTCCTCCTAGAGCTCTCTCTCTGCATCTAGCTGCAAAGATAGACATTCACAGACATACGCAGAGAACACTTATCTGTACTTCAAGGTTGCCGGGCTCTGCCCTAAATATTATCAAATGTGGTTAACTACACACACACAATGAGATCAGCTTCTTAGAGAATAAAAAGGCAGACTAAAGCCATATTCAACTTATTTTCTAACATGCATAAATGTAACTTTGATAAATAATTATTCAAGAAATATTATAATTAACATTATTATGAGGGCCATTGTAGATCTGCAATCCACTCCTTCACTGTAGTGAGTCAGAAGGAAATATCAGTTTACATTTCCAAACATTCATTTTGCCATTAATTGTAATGATTCAGTGAGATTTTTGTCTGACAACAGCCAGTGCTCCACACAGAGACCAGATCTGATCATCGTCCAGTCTGTCTGGAATGACATGAAGAAACTGAGACAGACTAAATCCAAAAGAACTGTGGCAACGTCTCCAAAATGCTTCAAGAAACCTCCCTGCAAAGCTTCCTGAAAAACTATGTACAAGTGCACCGAGGGCAAAAGCTGCTTTAAACGCAAAGTATGGTCCCACCAAGTGTTAATTTAATTTAGTTAATAGAAGTTAATTGATAAAGAAAATCTATTTATGATAATATTTTTTGACAGCATCCTCATTTTACAGCATTTTTACACAAGTGCCTAAAACTTTTAACAGTACTGTAGCTTTGCAGGGAGGTTTCTTGAAGGATCTTAGAGACGTTACTACAGTTCTTCTGGATTTATTCTGTCTCAGTTTGTTCTGTTTCTTCATGTCATTCCAGACAGACTGGATGATGATCAGACCAGATCTCTGTGTGGAGCACTGGCTGTTGTCAGACAAAAATTTCACTGAATTATTATAATTACCGGCAAAATGAATGTTATGGCAAATACCGGTAAATGGAAATGTCAACTTATATTTCCTACTGACACTACAGCAAAAGATAGAAATAACTGACTTAACACAATTTTTTAGCTGGTGAAAATATTCACATTGATTATTTATAATCAATTTAATGTTTTTAACAAAAATAATTAATTTAATCATTGACAGAAAACTGTCCATTAAGGTGTATCCATTAAGTAAAAAATACTAAAATAATACTTGTAATTTGAACACACATAAATGATGTGCCACTTAGTCATAAAATGTTCAAACACAAATAATAATATGAAAATCTAATTTTTAAATAATAACATTTACATGGTTATAAGGGTCTAAAGCAAGGCTATTATAGTTAACCAAAAATAAACTAGGGGCAGTCGTGGCCTAATGATAGAGAGTTGGACTTGTAACCTGAAGGTTGTGGCAGGGATTGTAGGTGGGGGGAGTGAATAACCAACACTCTCTCCACCCTCAATACCACGACTGAGGTGAGACCCTTGAGCAAGGCACCGAACCCTCAACTGCTCCCCAGGCGCCGCAGCATTGGCTGCCCACTGCTCCGGGTGTGTGTTCACTACTGTGTGTACACTTGGATGGGAGCACAAATTCCGAGTATGGGTCACCATACTTTGCCACACACCACTTCCATTTCCCTTCCTTAAACCCATACAAAATTGTTAAAATAAATAAGTTAACTGAATTAAAATATAAGTTATATATAAAACCTTTTTATTTAAAAATCTTTGATGTACTAAACTAAACTGCAACAAGAATAAATAAAAACTATTTAGACACTTATATAACGAAACAAAAACTACAAAAATGCAACTAAATGACTAAAACATGAACTAAAATGAAAATTTAAAATATAAAATAAACACTGATTTCATGTTGGTTACACCACACTGACTGACAAACAACAGTTTTATAATATTAAACATAAGTGCTTTGTTTTGGTTTTACAGTTGCTGCCGTTGCCACAAAAATCAACTGTGAACTGAACGATCTGGACCCTTTACCTTGTGTGACAGACAACATGATCGGCTCAAAACCTGATGACTGGGACCTCATTCTTCTCGGAGACATGTTCTATGATGAAGATCTGGCTGATCGTCTGCATAAGTGGCTCCAAACATGCATAACCGCACATGGAACACAAGTGCTTATTGGTGACCCGGGACGGGCTCAATTTGAAAGCCATGACATCAGAAAATTATTACATAAACTGGCTCACTTTGAGCTGCCCGACTCAGTCAAAGAGGAGAACTATGGACTAACAAATAGCACAGTGTGGTGCTACAACTACAAACCTGATCTATAACAGCTAAAGCATTCATGTGCAAGTATATCTGCCCATCTATAATTGATGCTGTTTAATGTAAGCAAACATGTTCAATGGAACATATTCTGGAGCAGATTACTGTCATTTCATCCATATATTTTTATTTCTTATGCATTATTGTACAGTTGAAATGTTGAAAATGGAAAGTAGGTCAACAAAATTTTACATAAATATATTCTTAAATATTAAATAACATTACAATGCAAGCGCTGTAAATGCTGTAAAAAAATCATAGATTTTTTTGATTGTTTAATAAATTTGACAAGGATGATGCATATCTTTGATGAGCACATTACATTTACGACAATAAAGTTGATGTGCTGTAGTTGATGTACCGTAGGTGATAAGTCACATCAGTACACAGTCCAAGACACTTGTTGGATCTTGTTGGGACCAATAAAGTTTTGGAGCGCCTCCCTTGATTTATCTAAAAGAGACACATAGATGCACTGAAAATTTGTTGACAACAAAATATGTGTTGCATTTGATGTCCATGTGACTACCTGTAATCAGGGGACATCCATGGAAATTGAAAATTCTGATGTTGGCGCAGTTTGCAAGAACAACAGTCACAGCCACATCAGTCAAATTGCAACATCGTATCATCTGTAACTCCTGTAACAGTGCATAATTCATTTAAATAATAACACAATATTAAAATGGTCTTAATGAAAAATTTTAAATCAGTATGCAATACCTTTAGGCTGTGTGAACAAACTCCAGTTGCAAGTCCAATGACCCCTTGATCAGTTACCTTTAAATAGTGTGAATGTACAAGTAAGTATTTGGTCAAAATAATAATCATAAGTGTGCACAAAATCTTCAAACGGATTTAGAGCAGCACTATGATTTTGGTATATACCCTACCGGTCAAAAGTTTGGAATAAATAAGATTTTTAATAATTTTGAAATAACACGCTCATCAAGGTGGCATTTATTTGATCAAAAATACAATAAAAACAGTAATATTGTAAAATATTATTAAAATTTAAAATAACTGACTTATATTTGAACATATTTTATAATGTAATTTATTCCTGTGATGCAAAGCTGATTTTCAGCATCATTACATTCAGTGTCACATGATCTTTCAGAAATCATTATAATATGTTGATTTGGTACTATATAAACATTTAAACATTATTATCAATGTTGACAGTTGTGCTGCTTAATATTTTTGATCAATTTAATGCAATTAAAAATCTATCTTTTTAGTTACTGTAGTTATTAAATAATAAACATACATGTATTTAGCTCTATGTATTTATATCCAATTATTAGTGACGTTTTCTAGTTGATTATGATTAATAAAGTTTCATTATTATTAGTGCTGTCAAACGATTAATCACATCCAAAATAAGTTTTTGTTTACATTATATGTGTGTGTATATTTATTATGTATGTATGTATGTATGTATGTATATATATATATATATATATATATATATAAAATACAAACACTTGCATGTACATACTCATGAAAAATATGTTATGTTTATATGTTAAATATATTTATATATAATATAAAATATAAGAACATAAATATATGCATGTAAATACATGTAAATATTTTCAAAATATATACTGTATGTGTGTGTATTTATATATACATAAATATACACACATATTGTAAACAAAAACTTATTTTGGATGTGATTAATCGTGATTAGTCGTTTGACAGCACTAATTATTATTAACAATTAATAATATTTAGAATTAATCCTGTAATATTTTCAGGTTTAACCACTGTTATTATTTACCCCATATACCAATTTATACATTTGTAAATTAATTTATTAATAATTGACTGTTGATTAATTAGTTAATTTCAGTATTATTTTAGTACTATTTAAATTCTAATATAGTATGCATTAATATTTTTAATGCATGTTTTTTGTTATTTATATTTTCTTTCAGCTCTATTTTAAATACCCAAAAACATTTTTAATAGTTTTAGTTAATAATAACAACACTAGTTCGTTTGCCAACTAATGACTGCATATCACAAATAAAGCCCCATAAATAGCACTGATTTGTGAAAAGAATACCCTCAGAGGTGATCTCTGCACAGCTTCTTAACAGTATTGTCCTCAGCTGCAGGCAGTGGAGTTGTTGAAGTGCAGAGTCTGACACCTTGCAGTTCTGCAGATCCAGTGTGTGGGTTCCGTTGTGCACGAGCTGAAACACAAATCACACATGAGCGCGATATATTATCATCACAAATGCTCTTGTGATGGGGACGCATTACCTGGCTGATGTTGGAGTCGGTGACCGTGCCGTAAAACATCATTATTCGCAATAATCTGTCTTTCACGGCAGCAGGCAACATCCTGATCTCCTCATACCTCTCAGCAACACTGAAAGCGCACCTGCGTGCGGAGAAAACACTCAAAGAGCTGGAATTCATGCTATTAAATGAACAAAATGAATACTAACGCTTAATAAAAATCGATGTTACTCACAAGCTCATAAGATAATCTATGGTAGCCATGATTTGGTCGTTTTTACTGCTGTTTATATACCTTTATATGACTAACTGAGAAGATAGCACATGCAATATACGTTCATTATGTTTTATAATTTAATCACATCGTTAACTTTCTATCTAGCATCTTCGTCGCCACATTGTTTTGGTTTTCTCTCCTTCGCGAGTCTCGGAGTGGGCGGGTCTCATTTATAGTGTTACGTCATTCATAACCGACAAACATAAGCGTTCGAGGAATTTAGAATATTTTTTCAGTTTTCTTTTATTTTTATGCATTCTTGTTACACGTATTTTCTATTTTAAATTGTTTCGCGTTAATGTATGTGAATGTTTAATATTTAACATTTCTGTACTGCTTAAAGGCGATCTACAAAAGCTGAATAAAAACGCCACAGCCTCAAAATAAAGGTTTTATGATTATTACGTTTATAATATTGCCTGTGTCTGGGAATCTATCTAGTCTACGGTGTTTCTTGACATGTCCGCTCACAATTTTACTTGTGTTCCCTGAAATTGCTACTATCAAAATAATGTTCACTTGTGACATCATGGTTTAGTAGAGCTTAAAAACCAGGAGCAAAATTAAATATATTTGTAACCAAGTGTTTTTATTAAAAAGGTCTTATAAAAATCGTAAAAAATAGATTGTCAAATAAAAACAACAACAAAAAAAACACTTTAATGACAAACATATTTCTTGTATAAAAATGTAATGTATAAAACTGGTACACAAACACTGGATGACTAGCAGCTGTTGATCTGCGTGAACAGTGTGCAAATGATGCATTTATAATATAGTACAAATAATCAAGTAAACAGTAAAAATGAATTTGATCACTTGCAGTTTGTATCTGTTTCGGTTTATCATTCACAGAAAGTAAACATGACTAAATAAGCCCATTTGCTTTAATTTTAATAGAAAAAAAATAATCAAGCTCTTTCACTGAAATTCAAGTTTTGCTTGGAGTCAATGTCCTTCATTTCTTGACATTTCTTTTTGAACTCTTGGAAGAGGCTACATGAACCTGAGATGCCAGTGTCCTGGATGGGTTGAATGCACTTTTTCTTCAAGGGACTGAAACTCCAGACGCCTGCAGATAGACAAAATAATTTAGATAAGTGGTAAACTACCTGCCAGAAAATGTTATGCGAATCAGTTCATTTTTCAAAAGTGTTGAAGTGCACCTTAAATTTATAAGAGGCTAATAAAAAGGTCACATTTCAAATTAACAACATGAAACTTGTGTCTAATACCTTGGGTTGGTACATTGCCAGTTTTCATCATATTAGCATTTTCTTCTGGGCCTGATCTCTCTTAAGAAAAAGGAACAAGAATTTATAAGTATAGATTTGGTACAGCTTAAATAATAGTAATAGTATACATTTTCAGAAGTTACCATTTTGCATACTCTGTGATGTGTCGGCTTGAGCGCAATTAAGTTCAGCTCCACCTTCAAAGTTAAAAGTCTCTGGTAATACTTTGAACTCCAAAGTAGGACCCTCATCCAATGGCATCAAAGCAGGGTTCCCCAACTCATATTTACTTTTCTTCACATTCTCGGGTGAATGCAATAATTTGGATGGCACGGTCTTCCCTTGAATTATATATTTATTCATTGACATTTGTTGCGTTGTATGCTTATGCAGTAGTCTCTTTCGCTTATTTCCTTCAGCCAAATGCATGTCACTCTTCACATTAGCACTTTGATGGAGTGGTGTTCTGACTGAGGTAGATGAATGTCCATTTTTGCGGAGTGCAGAAACAGGATGCAAGAGCAAGGATTTATGCTGAACCACATTTTGCAAGGATGCTCTTATTCGCTCTGTCCCGTCAGTAGTATCTTTATCTTCTGATTCCACAGATTTGCACTTCTTTGACTCACTCTTGTTTTTAACCTTCATGTGAGAGCTTATAGTTACTTGAAGAGTTTTTGGGGGTTCTTCACAACTTGATTTTGCTTTGTTTCTTTTAGTTAGCTTTAGTTGGTTTCCTTTTTCAGAAGACGACCCATATAGTGCAAGACATACTGTATTAGTCTTCAGAGCTGGGGTGTCTTGCTCAATCTCATTCATGAGCGTTATGTTTGTTGCACATTTTGTGGATGATTCGTTTCTTTTCTGCTCAGAAGTTTCATTCACTGCCTTAGAGGCCCCTTCAGAACTTGATATGTCCTTCGCAATCTTTGTCTTGTCTGTAGCAGGATCGTGCAGCAATGGGTTTTCATCCTCAGAATCATCTGTGGCTTCAGATTCATCTGTCCTTTCAAGAGCAGCAACATCCATTTCCACCCGTTCACATTCACCTGAACTGTCTTTTTCAGCCTGCACCTCTAAACTTGTGCTGTGGGCCTCAATTTTAATCTCCTTCTCTCTCAACTCGGCTTTTATCTGGCAAATGCACAATGAGCTATTTCCATATTCTAAAGTTTGAAACCATTTAGCAAGACAACAGTAAGACTCCAACTGTTCACCACCATAACTTGGATTTTTCTTCTCTTTTGGCTTCACATCTTCTAGGAGCACTTCTTTTTCAGACTTGAGTTCCTGAACTTGAACTATCACCTGGTCTTCAGTGGAATTACGAACTGTAATGTCTTTCTGCAAGTCCTTATCTTCAGTCTCTCCAGCAAACCATAGCTCAGCCATTTCATGAGGAAGAACATTGATCTTAATAGTGTCTAAACGGTCAATCTTCTCAGTCTCCTCTTCATTCATGTTAACAGGAAGTTCTTGACTAGGTTTTGGATCAGTCTCGCATCTCACATTTTCACCTGTGAGCATACAGTCAATTTCAGGCATTTCTTCACTGGATTTACTTTGCACTTGAGATGGTTCTTTAATCACAGGATCAAGTTTTGGTGGACTTGCACAAGTACTTTGGCTCATTGATCCTTCAGACAACACAGGACTTTTAGCTCCATCAATCTCTTCCAACCTCCACATGTTTATCTGTTCTTTTGTTGATACAGCGCCTGTGGGTGAATTCAACAAACAGCCCTTGTGCATTGTCTCTGGTGGTGCAGCAACGTCTTTATCTTCCATCATCTGATAAGCAAAGCATTGCATAGCCACTTGGTGAGGGAGAACATTAATCTTAATAGAAGCGGAAGCATCCATCTCGACAAACTCCTCTTCATTCAGGTTCACAAAAAGTTCTTGACTGGGTTTTGGATCAGTTTCACATCTTACAGAGTCATCTGAGAGTACACAGTCAATTTCAGGCATTTCTTCATCGGATTCATTTCGCATTTGAGATGGTCCTGTGAGCACTGGATAAAGTTTTGGTGGACTTACATGGTCAATTTGCCTGGATGATCCATCAGCCGACACTGGACATTTGGCTCGATTACAAAGAGGGTCACCCAGCCTTAATGTTGTATTCTTTGGTGTTGCAGCAATGTCTTTATTTTCAGCAAAGCATTGTTTAGCCACTTCTTGAGTGAGAACATCAAGCTTAACAGAAGATGAAGCATGCAGCTCAACAAACTTATTCATTTGTACGGAAAGTTCTTGACAAGGTTTTGGATCAGTCTCACATCTTAGGGTCTTACTGTTAAGCATCATTTTGCTGGATTCATTTTGCACTTGGATTAATGGAACAAACTCCCGTTTTTCAACCACAGGACTAAGCGTCGATGCTTCGATTGTGCAGTCACTTTGGCTGGATGATTCATCAATCAACATGGGGCTTTGGGCTCCAAAATGATCACCAAAACTGTTGTCCAGTTTTGATGTTCTATATGACCGTTTATGCTTTTTCAAACCACCATGTTTTTCAATACATTTTTTATACTTTATTAATGAAACATTTCGTTTTTCCAGTGTCCTCACCAGATTTTTTATGCCCTTCAGAGGATTAACAGTATTTGGTTGTTGTTCATTAAGCTTTGGAGAGATATTATCAATCACTGATGGAGACTGAGCATTCGAGAGAGCAGGAGATTCTTCACAAATCTCATCGTACATATTTTTCTCAGAGGAGATTTGTTCTTCTTGATGTACTTTGTCTGTAATCTGATTATGTTCAGATAAAGATGATTTAGACTGGTCTGATAGCAATGCTAGAACTCTGGATGCTGAATATTTGGCCATCCCCTCTAGCTTCTGCCTGCTTATTGGTTCTTCAATTGATATTGCGTCAAGTACTTGGGGTGTGTTCAACAAGGGCGCCTTGTGCTTATCTGGAAATGCAGCAATGACTTTATGTCCTTTCATCTCATTAGCAAAGCACTGTCTAGCCATTTCATGAGGGAGAACATTCATCTTAGTGGCTGAAGCATCTATCTCGTCAGTCTCCACTTCATTCACGAGCACAGGAGGTTCTTGACTAGGTTTTGCCGTGGTCTCACATATCACGTTCTTATCAAGGATGGCACAGTCATTGCTAAATATTTTTTGACTGGATCCAACTTGCAATTGAGAAGATAACACAATCTCTTGTTGTTCTGCAACCACATGAATGGGCTTTGGCGAGTGTGTGTGGTCACTTTGGCCAGTTGATTTGGGTGACACAACACTCTTGATTTCAAATTGGTTATCCAAACTTGACTTTCCATTCGGGACACCTTGTTCATCCAAATCCACCATGCCCTCCAGAGAATTTGTAATAATTGGTTGACTGTTGGTTAGTTCTGTAACCTGATAATTATGCGTCGGTGAGCGGTTGATGTTAGTCACAGGTGGAGATTGACCATTAAATGAAACATGCATGTTTTCATGTAGACTCTCATTGTTTGATGTTGGTTTGTCTGCTGGTACTTTGCCCTCCACCTCTGATGGTAATTGTTTAGTCCTAATCAATAATGGCTTTTCAGTGGCATCTTGCAATTTGCTTGGTGCTTCACATGCCAAGTTTTGTGCTTCATGTTCGGGGACATTTTGAAAAGACTTATAGAACCAAGAATAACCACATTCCTTGTCGATTTCATCAACGTTTTCATTAAGATTTAACCAGGACGACGCGTACATCATCTTCGGTGGTGCTTCGTTGTGTTTTAAAACGTGAAAATCCTTGATGACTTTGCTACGTGCATCATTTACAATTTGCTTCAGTATCACAGGCTCGTTCATTGGAGAGCAAATATAAACTTCTTCCATTATGCTTTGATATATGCCACTTTCTACAGCTTCAGCAAACTTGCAAGTATCCCCGTTCCAGTAAAGCTTTAAGATCTCCTTCCCAGGATCAGTTTTGTGAATGCTCTTTTGATCCCCATTTTCCATTTGCTCAATCACGTTTATTAAGGTCTTCAATCTATCTAATGGCCATTCAATAAGAGGAACAGTGTCCAGGTCAATTGTTTTCTTGACTGTGATGGTACAGTTTTTATTTGTCTTTTTAGACAGTCCATTTTGCATTTGAGCTAGAACAGACTCATTTTGTTCTGCGACCACACAATTCAGGTTTGGCGAACTTGCACGGAGACTTTGGTCATTTGATTCATTAGCCAAAACTGGACTCTTGACTCCAACTACGTTGCAAAGGCCATCATTCCACCTTGGCTCTGCTGACTTTGGTCGTTGACGCTTGCTTGTTAGGTCATTTGGTTCTCCCGTTTGGTTAATCAGATTAGCATTAGTCAGAGGATGTGGAATATTTGGTTGATGGTCTACAGTCTCTTGCACGGAGCTTACATTCATTTTCACATTAGCAGATTTGTCTACATTAACAGGTGCTGTTCCTATCGGGGACAATGGCGTGACAACAGCAACAGCTCTCTGAGCAGCATTATTTGGTTGCAGGTTCTGTGCACATGTAGCAATCATTTGCACGTTAGCATTATTTGATTTCTCAGCAAACAACAACTGGTAAAGGCATCCACCAAACAAACTACTTGGGCCATGATGTGCATTTTCTGTTGGGGGACAATAATTTAGGTCAGATGGCAAGCTTTTGCTATACAAATTGCTTGTGTCAACATTTATTCTAGCTTCATTAAGACTTTGAGAGTCTATGGTTTTAAACTGTTGCAAATTATTTGGGGCAACTGCTGAGGAGGTAGTTTGCGGTTGCATGTATAAACTGTTAGTTGAGTTAAAGGCACAATGTGACATGTTTGGCCCATTATTGTTGGGAGCACCTTGTAGATTTGTGTTGTTAACCGGTAGGAATATCTGGCACTTAGAGGGCATGTTCCACAAAATAATTTGGGAGTCCTGTTTTCCTGTCGGCAACATATGGTTTGAATTAAGGTGATTTTCTTGTGCAAGCTTCGTGCCTTTTGTAGCTTGAATGCCACTAGCCAAAATCTGGTCACTGGTTGCTGATTGAACTGTGCAGGTGAAGTAATTTCCAGTGGCATTTTGTCCAGAATATGAGGGACTTTCAGTGTGAGGTGGTAAACATAGTTGGTAAAAGTTCTGGCTCGTCCCGTTTCCAGGTGTAGTTCCTTGTCCGTGCAAATTTTGCTGTTGTCCTGAGTTGGCTTGCATGCTACTGAATGTTCAATTGTATCTCCAGACAGAATGTAAGAGAGGAATAATCACATCCCTGGAAAAAAAAAAGAAAAAAAAAAGAAAGCAAAATATTAGGGTAACAAAATACTTTCAAACTAAATACCATTAGTATTACAAGATCATTCACTGGTGTTAGATTAACTCTTTGGAAGTTTATTATATCTATTATTTATTCTATCGTCAAATCCCTGTGGTTTTCCACTGCAACGCAGGCCTGGGAAAATGAATGAGCAGACACAGAGAGTGCATTACCAAAGCATTCTCAACTTTAAGGATGGTGGATCATATTTCCTATATGAACAGTGAGTCCATCTGTCCTGGAAATCCAACCAAAGTATTCAGAAGTTACACATTACCATATACGCATAGAAAGTAATATAATATAATTTGGGGGAAGTCGTGGCCTAATGGTTAGAGAGTCTGACTCGTAATCCAAAGGTTGGGGGTTCGAGTCTCGGGCCGGCAGGGATTGTAGGTGGGGGGAGTGAATGTCCAGCACTTTCTCCACCCTCAATACCACGACTGAGGTGCCCTTGAGCAAGGCACCGAACCCCCAACTGCTCCCCGGGCACCGCAGCATAAATGGCTGCCCACTGCTCTGGGTGTGTGTGTGTATTCACTGCTGTGTGTGTGCACGTTGGATGGGTTAAATGCAGAGCACGAATTCCGAGTATGGGTCACCATACTTGGCAATATGTCACTTCACTTCACTAATTCTTAGCTATAAGATACAAGTGAGATGTGCATGCAAGTTTGTTTCTCTTTAGAGATGGTTTCAGTTTCTCATGCTAAATAGCTCAACACAATGTGAGAAAAAGTGAAAGCACATTAAGAAACAAATAGAACTGAGAGTGAAGCCTTGAAATTATATTAACAAATGGAAATTGGTCAGTTAAAAAAAAAAGGCTCCAAATGAGGATCCTTCCACACCAAAGCAAGTTATATATTCAAGAAAGGATTTAAGGATTTCTCTCGCCTCTACCCCTGCTGGTTCCACCATAAATAATCTACACCTCACAGGACCCTTCCCCCACATCCCCTTCACTAAGGTCCACTCTGTATTTATATGTAAAACAAAAAGCACCATCTTGTCCTAATGGTCCTCACAATCGACCCTTGATGTTTGTTCACACCAAAACCCAAAAGACAATCCAACAATTTTTAAACCACAACCCTAATAACCACAATTTTGAAACATAACCATAAACAAGCCACTAGCAATGTGTGCGTACAAAGCGAATAGTATAATTTGACTTCATGCAGACTTTCACAAGAAATCCAGTAAATAACTAAAACAGGGTAAGACAAAAAACAATATTGATATTCTGAGATGTAAACTCAATTCTGAGAAAAAAACTACTTGGAATTGTGATAAGTCAGAAGTGGCCAATTGCATAAAATGCTTAAAAATTAGATGACTAACTTGAAAGACTAGTTTATTTTTTAAGACTGGACATATCTAGAGATGGAAACTCGAGTCGCACTTAAGTCACAAAAAAAAAAAATTGACTTGCGACTTGGACTCAAACAATGGACTCGAGAAATAGACTTGAAGACAGAGACTCGTCAAAATCAAGTCATTGCCAATTATGTTCTCCTTTTAACAGCATCAAACACCGTATTTTTCTATTCATTCCTCATTCCCTATCAATACATTCTGCAGCAGCAAATATCACAACAATTCTGCTCTAAACACACCAAGCCCTTATTATACATGCGAGACACATCTGAAGGCATGCTTGTTGGAAAAGTGTGGTTATATAAATGAAAAAACAGCAACAGTATAGCATAGTTTTACTTTAATCTGACAATCTTCGTGTTATTTAATTTGAAATACAATCTAGTGTTTCCACATTAATTACCTACTCTGGTGGCTGCCAGTTTCATAATGAGCTTAAAATATTACTACTAATATGAATAAAAAGTATAATTAACCTATACCATTATATTTAAATTGCTTAGCTATTTCTAAAAACAAAAGACTTGACTTGGACTCACGAACATGTCTGGTCAAAACTTTAAGATTGTTAAATACAAGTGGAGATTGGTCGCATTTAAAATCCTAAAAATTAGACTCCGGTTACCCATTGGTTAACAGCTAGCTGGTCTTGACCAAGTTAGTTCTTACACAGTCATAACACAGAGGCAAATTTAGACTTCCCCCCCCCCTCAGAATTGCGAGAAAATAATCCGAATTGAATTTGTGGGATAAAAAGCTGCAATTTCCTTTGTTTTTAATTCCGTGGCGGAAACGGGCTATTGTCCTTGACTAAAGTTAGATGGGTGTCATAAATTACTAAATATGAATTAACGCTACATGTTACATTGCTTTGTTAGTGACCGTATGCACCAAAATTGAAAGTCAAGAATCACAATGTACTTAATTCGGTCACATCACAGCAGCACGCTGGTTACATTATAACAGAAGGTACAGGAAATAGTCCATGTTTTAAATTCGCGTTATGAAGCATGTAATCTTTAATCGATTTTTTTAAAGCATGCTTTTAAATGCACAGACTTGCTTTTGTTTGGCTTTATAACGTTTTTACGCAAACCAAAAACGGAGCTCTAAAACTCTCTAACACCAGAAAACCTTTGTCATGCACAGTCTGCAATGTCAACACGACCAACTTTTAAACGACGGAAACACAAATCGTTCACTACAAGGAACTACTGAACTACTTACTGAACATTCGTGTAAGAAACGCTCCTCTGTCTGCGATGAATGTATTTGTTTTAGCTGCTTTCTCTAAATACTAACTAGCCAGCTCCACGCGACTCTTATCAGGCCTCTGATGTGCGCGAGGGCTGGCACCGTTATAGCCTATGTTGCCATGTCCTTTGTTTTTATGTCGATTTGTGTGTGTGTGTGTGTGTGTGTGTGTGTGTGTGTGTGTGTGTTATTGTACATTTATAAGGAAAACGTTGTATTCTTTAAAAAATAAATCATAATTATTTTATTTGTGTATTTTATACTTAGCGTGCAGTTGCTCCGCAATTGATCCAAATGATTCCGTTTTAGATAAATTAGGTGCGATCTGGCAACATAGTGTGACCTGAATGCAAGCAAAGACAAGTAGGGATAACTGCAGGCTTGAGCAATGGGCGTGGCGAAAGGTTAGGAGGTGCCAAAAGGTAGGGGCGTGGAGAAAGGTCTTAATGATATGGTCGACAAAGCTGTCTGTCAGGGTGTGGGGGTAGGGTTAGGGGTAGATTTTGTTGTACTGATTCACCTTTCGGAACGCCTCATTTCAGCACGCCCATTGCTCCAGGCTGCAGCTACCCCCGTCTCAGCAAAGACTCGGGACTTTGATGCAAGCCTGAGGCTATGGTAATAGACTTTACAGTCCTTGACCTGTAATAATTTCCCCCTGATACGTTCTTTTTGTAAATAAGCAGAGGAGAAATTAACACATCTGCTTTTTGATTGCTTTATATCCAAGCAATTTTGGTCGGATCTAGGTTATCATATATTTGATTTTGTCAATGTTGTACACTCCTTTAGTTTAAAGACATTATTCTTTATTATAATAATATTAGAAATAAACCCCTGGAACATACTAGTGTTTTTTTTAATATATGTTATTAATTTTTCAAATCCCATCTTCTCCCCTTTTTAAAATTGAATTAAACTCACTTTTGAAACCTCTTTACCTTATAAAGAATAATAATTACAAAAACGCTCAATAAAAAGTATTTAAAGAAAACCCATGCATTTAGATGCTTTCCTTGTTTATGATTGTTTTATTCTCATTGTATTGTCTCTGTAATGTCATTTGCAATCAAAGTTGTTGTTTTTTTGTGTGTGTGTGTGTGTAACTTTTAGATTCTTTTGGCCTTTATTTCATTGTATTGCCAGTTGTTTGTTTGTTTGTTTTTTGTAGTTGATTATTTGTGACCTTTTTAAATTTATTTTTATTTAGACGTAAATGAGTGTGCACGCATTTGTGTTTGTTAATTAATTATGTTTAATTGATCTAATATTGGACATTATTTTATGTAATTATGTATATCTATATACTGACTGATCAAGCATTACTGTAAGAGATGGGTTGTTTTTTGTGGAACGCTCAACAGATGAACATTTAGGGACTGAAATGCTGGGGGGGATATATTCAAGGTTGCAGATTGAAGCAAAACATATTCAAGGTTGCAACTGGTGCAAAACAACATCACTATCTCCTGAGAAAAAACAACAAGTTTAGGACTTGGTTACATCTCGACGTTGATAAGTATTGGGTGCAGAATTCTGGCACAATACACTTATTGCGAAACCTCAAAGATGTTGCTGAGTAAGGATTCCTCTTTTGGTAACTGAAACAAGTACGTGTACCCAACTGGGAGGGGGAGCGAGTCTGGCCAACTTGCTTTCTCTCTCACTTGGAGGGTTGTTCTTATCTCGCACCTAATTTTGAAGAATAAAAAAAGGGGTTTCTTTCAGAAACAGTGGAAGCTCAGCCGTGGGATAAGTGCACGTCGCCCAGCATTCTCGGACAGGTGTCGGTCTTCTACTGTGACTGAAACGGGCTCCCCAGTCTTTTGAAGAGTGAAGATGATGGCACAGTTCTGAGGTTGTATATTGGTTATAATACTTTGCTTGGGGTTTTAGTTTTAGTGTATGCTCAAGTTAGTGTATTATTCATTCACGAATATTATCATTTATCCATTTACTCATGATCATTCTTGTATTATGCAATGGCTTATGATTGTCTTTCTTGAATGTGTTTGTCCTTGAATGTGTTTATGATTTGATTATCATCATTTTATGCACTCACTTATGATCAGTATCAGTATTATTGATATCAGCTGTGTGTATCAACAATAAACAGTTGTAATTGCTTGATTAGTATGGTGTAGGGGCCTTTTATTGACACCTTCTCTCGCCGAATTAGCGCCTCACTGGTCTCACATCAGTTTTGAAAACCAAAACAGAAACCATACTAAAACAATTACAAAATTATGTTTTTTTTGTTATATTCATATGACAATTAGATTTATTAGGCCCTATCCTCCCTGTCAAACTATCTGCCAACATCTGATTGATTGATGGCATTAGTGAATCTTCTTTTCACAGCTCAAAAAGTTTCAAAAAGTGATTAAAGGCCTCCTGTCAGATTTGATCAGTTTCGCCATTCTTTCTCCCCTGCTGTTATATGGAAAATAAAAACGAAGTCACGACAATAAGCAAACATCTTAATATAAGGAATCCTATTTAAAACAGTTAACACATGTGATGGAAATTTCAATATTTTTCTTTATTCTCTATATTCAATGCATGTTCTCTTTGCACAGTTGTTGGCCCTCAGTTTTTTCTGTATGCGACTAAAACGTCTGTCAGCCTTTCATCTAGCAGGGTAATGGCTGATCTGGGATTTATTAATATAAGAAAACATATAGAAACAGTAAACACATAATCAGCTGGTTCAGACTGTCAATGTTCTGCAGGTGACTGAAAAACCTGGTTTCTGACAGACACTGAATTTTATGAAACCAACCATGAAACTATGATACAGTTGAACAAAACGTTAAAAATAAACACCAAAAACAGATTTGACAGCCATTCTGGAATTTAGAGAGGTTGTAAATAAGATGAAACTCTGAGAATGCAGAAGATTCAAAAACAAACATATTCCATGTGAGGAAGGGAGATAAATCATTCTGACAAAAATGACTGACAGGACGCCCTCAAGTACAAGTCACAGTGGGGTGGAATAAAATAGGATTGACAGATAAATACAATTTTGAGAAAATTCAACCACTTCTTTAATATATCACTGAATTTGCTTCATTATCATTCTCTCCTCACTGTCAGAAGAGAGGTATGAGGCTGCAGAAAACCCCCACTCCTCTCCTGAGGAGACACAATCAGGACACAATCAAAAGTGTTAAAGTGTGAACCGCCCCATCAGACGATCTGGCTAAGCAGTGACAGGAAGTTGCCCTGGAGGTGTGATGCCACTCAGACTGTGTCTTTGCCACGTGGTTGTGTGGTGGCCCAAAGGAGGTTGTTGCTTGTCTGGGTCGCAGTCAGTGCAGTCAGAGAGGCTCAAAACAGCAGAGTTTCAGGTGCCAAAGGAAGACTTTATTACACAGAGTAACAAAGCCGAGTAAGACAGTCACCACATTCACCGTCTCACTGGTCTTTGTTTGTTCAGATGCCACATTTTATACCCTCTAACTATCAACAATGTTTCAAGGGTGGCGCTTTCTATTTTTTTTATTGGCCATGTCTTTTTTGGCCTGCCATCAATATTTTGTAGCTCCCCCAGTCTGTAATCTAATGGTGGAATATTGCTGAAACGTCCCTTTTTAAAATATCTGGCCTCCCATTGGTTGGAGGTGATTTCATTCTTCTCAATGTTTTCATTCTTCTCACTGTCCTTGATGTCCCCACCTGGCATTTTGTTCTGGAACTTTCAAACTCTGCTCATGTAAACTCACAGTCTATATGCAGATATTCAGTTTTAGACTAATTTAACACATTATCCAATATATTGATTGCTTCCATGATTTACATTCTCTTAGTAATGTTAGTAAACTAAGTAAAATAACATTTCTATAACATTTCTATATTTTACTACTAAATTACACAATGTGTCCTGTTGCATTAATTCTTCAGATATTAAAAGCAGGGAATGTGTTGCATCAGTTATATCCATTACTTCTGTATTCTGAATCTTGCATTCGATGATGACACACACAAACCAGGATGAAGATGAGGGAGCTGACTTTGAGAGAAAAGCAAGAAATTTGGATGCTAAAAGAAAAGAGGAAGTCAGTTAGAGCTCTAGCAAAAACAAAGGGCATGGAGGAATCAAGAGTTTGGAAACCACCAGCGACTCCAACAACCAACAACGACCTGATCAGCTGAGAAAACAACAGTAGTTCATGACAGACAAATCATAAAAGCTGTGAAAATGAATCATAAAAGACACCAACAACTTCCAGAAAGCTGGGGTGATTCTCTGACAATCTACTGTCCTCAGGAGACTTTGACACAGAATTACAGATGCTACACAGCAAGATGCAAACCTCTGACCAGCACCAAAAATAGAAAGGCAAGATTAGAGTTTGCAAAAAAGCACAAATGTGAGCCAGAAGAGTTTTGGAACTGTGTTTATGGACCGATGAGACAAATATTAACCTTTATCTAAGTGATGGGAAAGCAAAAGTGTGGAGAAAAAAGGGAACTGCAAATGATCCCAAGCATACAGCCTCATCTGTAAAGCATGGTGGAGGTGGTGTCATGGCATGGGCATGCATGGCTGCCTCTGGAACAGACCCTCTCAACTTTACTGATGACTTAATGTATGATGATAGTAGCAGAATGAATTTGGAAGGGTACAAAACCATCTTGCCTACCAATATTCAAGAAAATGCCACCAGATTCATTGGGAAGTGCTTCATATTGCATCAGGACAATGACCCAAAACACCCTGCCAGTTCAGTCAAGGAATTTATAAGGGCAAAGAAATGGAAAGTCTTAGATTGCCCAAGTCAATCTCCAGATTTAAATCCGATTCAACATGAATTTCACCAGCTGAAGAGGAGAGTAAAGGCAGAAACTCCCCAAAACAAACAACCATTGGGATTGGCTGCATTAAAGGCTGGGAAAAGTATTTCAAAGGATGAGACCAAGAGTCTGCTGATGTCTATGGGTCACAGACTCACTGCTGTGATTGTGCGCAAGGGATCTGCAAATAAATAATAGCTTTTAATCTTTTATATCTGCCTTATGTTCAACTGTCCCAATACTTATGCTCACATCAGATAGAGGGATGAACTCTAAAAGTGCTGTTCTTTTTATTTGGCAAAACATGTATGTGTTGAATCACCCAATAATAAAATGAGACATTATGTAGTTTTTTCTCATATTTATATTTTAATCATATTTGAAAATGTCTTGACTCCACAGCCAACAGAGCAATTTTGTCTTTCCTGTCCCAATACTTATGGAGGGAACTGTATAATTCATTTATTAATGAATCTTCTTTTTCTTCTGAACCAGTGCTTTTTAGTATCTACTTATTAATTATTATTACGAGTCAGGCTGTATTTCTCTGTTGGCTTTTTAGTCATAAAATAAATTGCAAATATTCAAGAAGTCCCATATATAATACCTAATTCGATAATATAACATTTTCTTTTATTAAATAAAATTAAATAATTTACCATCACAATACCCACAGTTAAATATCCACAAAATCCTTTGTACTAAACATATTTTTTCTGTCATTTAGATTTAGACAGGATTATTTCACTGGCCATAAACACACCCATCCATAATGCTCAAAAAATATCCAAATAAGCATGATATTGGACAAAAGATGACACAACTAGGGACAAACATTTTTAATAAATGAATGAACTGTTTTTTTCCTCTTTCCATTTTTAAATCACTTTTTATGTGCTCTTGTGGTAACTAATGTCCTTATTAAAGCACGGTTTTACAACAAAATGAAAATAATAAACAAAATGAAATTCAGCAAGAATTGACTGTAAAATCATCCAAATATTCCAGTTATTCATGTTGAATGAAATGCATCAATACAAATACACGTAAACATTGAGAACCCCCCCCCCCCCCAGAAAAATATGAACTATTTACAAAAATTCCACATTTTATTTTAAGTGTTAACATCTCATCAAACTGAAATTACACATGCAACATGATTTTTAATCTATATAAAAAAGGAGCAGAGCCCTCATTCCACTAAGTTGCAGGAAAATTCACATTTGTTCTATTTTATTGCTTTGATAGAGGGGTGAGTTAGTTTCGAACCCCCTCAGGACCCCTTTTACCCCAAACCTTTACATGGATAAAACTCCAAATGTATGATGAAAAACAAACAAAATAACACCCAACAGACTAGTCACGTAAAATTATAATGTGTGTGCACAGACACACACGGAGCACACACAAAAACAAGCTAAACAAACATAGAAGTCCAGCTCTGTGACCCGTGAGAGTCCACTGAAGACCTCCATAACGGACCCCACCGCTCATGACCTATGGAAGTGTGGAGGTCTGATTCGTGATGATTAGGTGTTGATTTCTGCACATCTTCAGGAGAACTGAAGCTGTTGCACACCTGGGATCTGCATCAGATGAAACACAGTTAAAAGCATCACTCAAAATGCTTGAAAGTCAAGACTTAAGTGTGACATCTTGGTTTGATTCTGACCTGCTGATAGGAGGTGGTGTACACCATCACATTTTGTTGCTGTCCATCAGCTGTTATGATTCCTGCAGGTAGTGGATTTGCTGAGAGAGAGAAAAGAGATTTCATTGTACTGTATTGGTCAACATTTCTTATATATATATATATATATATATATATATATATTGTATCAAAAGACATTCCACCCCGGAAGGCACATATCAGAGTAGAATTACTGGCTATAGTATTTTTCAGAGAAACAGCTATGTAAACATAACATGTTTCCCAAATATCTATAAACATTTTAAAGGGGTCATTGGATGCCCATTTTCCACAAATTGATATGATTCTTTAGGGTCTTAAAGTCTATAACATACTTTGGTTAAAATTTCTCAATGGTAGTGTAAAAAAACACCTTCTTTACCCTGTCAAAATCAGCACTGTTTTCATCAAGCCGTTTTTTTAGTCCATGTCCCTTTAAATGCTAATGAGCTCTGCTCGCACCGCCCCCCTCTCTTCCACGGGGAGAGAGCAGTACTGTTTACTTTAGCCGCGAAGCTGGCTAACTAGCACATATTAGGAAAGGCGATTTGCAAAGATTCATAAAAAAACGTTATACTCACTTCTTCTGTAAATGAAGCTGGATCACGAATGATTCGCGCGAACGCATTTAGGCAGATTGGGGATCGGCGCATTCACTTCAGAGCGAAAGTAACGTTAATCCTCTGCGTCTTCAGTGGCTCAGATGTCGGGAGTAACTGATGACTGCTATATTCATTATTACATCCAACAAAAAACAAAGCCTCAATTGCTTAATCGGAGACATCTTGTCTTCCCTTGCACCGGAGGCAGACAGCTCTCAGTTCACTCAGGGCGGGTCTAAGCTAAGACGTCTTGTCAATGAACAATGAACTATCGTGCGGGGGGGGGGGGGGGGGGGGGGGGGGGTTGTCTTGGAAAGCAGGGTGGCCAATGGCCAATATCATTTTATTTCTTTTAATTAATATTTAAGAAATTTGAAATCATTTGAAAATGTATTAAACAATAAATATGTAAAATAAACATACTTATACTTAAGAAGACAAAGTGTTTTTCACAAATGAATAAATATTTAATACAAATATAATTAAAAAGGAAGTTAACACTGTAACCAACAGGGCACTCAGTATTCTGGGAAGTTTGTGTGCATTGGGAATCATATATATATATATTTACTTTTTTTTTTCCAAATAAAGCCAATGTAACACTCATTTTATATACAGCACACAGTGAAAATGACATGAATATGGCAGTGGGCAAATGCATAAAGCGCAGCATAGTTTGAAATCACGAGTTTAATGTTTGTCGATCGCGCGTCTCCAGTGAAGCTAAACTCTCCTCATGTCCGCATTTAATTCACACGGACCGACCGTCACGCAGAGAACACGTGATCGTGCATGATACAAATGCACACTTCACAAGATCTCAGAACTGGATTCAACTAAGTTTGCAATGTTTATGAAATTAAATGTCCATTAGTCATTCAAAGATTTGTTTAAATTATATAAATGCATATTTGCTGAATGCTGACGGCAAACAAGAAAGTATTAGGCTATAATGTTTGCCTTTATATTACTATAATAATATAAAAGCAATCGTTATAATACTTTTGTATACATTTTAATTCCTTTGTTTAACTGTTCCATCCGATTATTTGACAGACTTCTCTCTGTATTAGACAGAACTGTTAAAGGTGCTGTATGTAGGATTTTGACTCTACGAAAGCATAAAAATACCATAATATGTTTGCAGATATTTAAGAAACGAAAGCATAAAAATACCATAATATGTTTGCAGATATTTAAGAAACATGCTAAGTTAACATACTTGTTTATCTGATAAACAATGCTACAGTCGGTTATTCTCCTTTGAAAATGTGCATTCCGGGCCGGAATGTTTTGGTTTGTGAAACTCGCCCACTGCCAGTTTACCCAATTGTATTTCAGAACCCCGGGTTGCCAGTTGCCAGAAAATACAGCGTATTTCATGTCATTCATCGCCATGTGCGCTTGTTCCTGTTGGTGTCATTAATCTGGCAACCCACCTGTGCGTCAAGTCTGAGGAGGAGGGGCCGGGTGAAAAAACCCCTCTCCAATATTTTGAATTTGGACTGCAATACCAAGTTCAACCGCTAGGTGTCAATCCTACATACAGCACCTTTAAGGACGACAGCGAAGCGCTGTGTGCTCAGGTGCTGCCGTTCTCAGTGCCGTCAAAACAAAAGTCTGTTGCGCCGTCAAAATTAAAGTCCCGCTTCGAACGCATCCACCATACAGGAAAACTAATCAGCCGATGCCGATATTTGAAAAATGCCAGATATCGGCCGATATATCGGTCGACCACTAGTTGTAACCACTAATAAAGTACCCATCTGTACTAATAATTTACTTACTGAAAGTCTCGTCGGCCAGCTCCTCTCCCATGCCTTCGGTTACTGTTACAGTGCTTATGCCTTTCTCTCCTTTCATGGCCTGAGAACATTCACACAAATATAATGTAAATGCACAACCAGTCAAGAGGAGGAAACCACATCTGACAGCTGTGCAAAGTGTTACTGCTTATTATACCAGACAGGAAGTTAATAAGCCTTTTTACTTCAATGATGTACGATGATGCCATTAAAATGTCAATGTTACCTCTCTGAACTTCTGCAGGTAGAGCTTCAGAGGCTCCACATACATGTCGAAACCCAGCGTGGACATTGCGAACAGGATGTCTTCCCCGTTTATCGTCTTGCGTTTCTCCTGATGGCATCTCTCGCTGGCTTCTGAAGTGATGAAGCTGATGAACTCGCTCACACACTCCTGCACACACTCCTTGGCATCCTTTGCTATCTGAGGTGATGGAGAGAAAGGTTTTCTTTTGAATAACGTGTGTAAAACTTGACTTCACACTAAATTTTAAAGAAAGTTTCACTTTCTTTTAGCAACATAAATGGTATTAAGAAGCTCCGAACAAATAAATTGAGAGGTGATCAAAGTGCATATTTTTATACATAAACCAAATAATACATAAACCAGGAACTAACAAAAATAAAAAGGGTTTTATTTTTCCTTCTCCAAACCAAATTGCCTTAAAAATGACTTACTTTTCCAGTTTGTGGGATTGCATTCTTCATGATTCGAGCTACGTTAGCGATGGGGAGATAGATGTCTTGTTCACGTAGGTTATCTTTGCTTCCATTGCCATCCTCGTGGTCGTTGAGACCCTCATCACCTTCATCTTTACAAAAAATAATTAAATAAATAGATAAGAAATGTTTCTTGAGCAGCCATATAGTAAATTAGAATGATTTCTGAAGGATCATATGACACAGAAGACTGGAGTAATGACTGATGAAAATTCAGCTTTGCATCACAGGAAGATAGTCAAATAATAATTAAAAACACAGTCATTTTAAATAGTACTAATATTTCACAATATTACGGTTTTTACTGTATATTTGATCAAATTAATGCAGCCTTGCATTTATTCAGCTTCTTAAAAACAATTAAACATCTTAACCATTCCGACCTTTTGATCGGAAGAGTAAATATAATTTAATAAGAAATAAATAATTTAGAATAAATTTACAGTTACATTTAATAAATATAATACACAATTATATATTTTTACAACACTTAAGTCAAATAATGTATTATAAATTAATTTATATAAATTTTACATAATAATTGCATCATTATTTCATAATGTATTAATCAATTAATTAAATGATAAATAAATCATTTGTAATAATTTAAATATGACTTTAGCGTCACTTCTTACCTTCTGGAGCTTGAGCTAGAACAAAGTGACTACCAGCCATATATTCTCCTGTTATGCCAAGCTGGGAGGCATCTGTAGTTGAACCGTCTCCGTCCATCTGAAACATAATTTTTTTTCATAAATTTTAGCAATTTACTGGTTGTGTTTCAAAACCAAGTGAGCTGCCTATCCAGACAGCATTTTTGGCCACAGTGCACTATTATACTTACATAAACGTATGTGGGCCCGCAAAATTGAGACAGCCATTTCATCAACATAGATGTACAACTACTAAGCCACTAATATGAATTTGACCTTTCTTTTATTCAGTAATAAATCTTCATAATTATCATCTGTCAGTGAATCACATAAACATACATTTTTCACTTAATGGAGATTAAAACACAAATTCCCCAAACAGACCATCACAGGATTGATTATATAATAAAAATATAAATGGATAATAAAAATTCAGATATTTTTCATACAAATATTTTAGACATTCATTTGAATTAAAGACAAATAATAAATCATACAGTTTATAAATGAGAAAACCTGCAATAAAACCTTAAATGTTGTTGAAGTAAAAAAAATAATAATAATGTTAATTAATTAATTCAAGCTACATAGAAATATAAAAAGACAAAAAAAAAAAACTAAAAGTTACTGAAATTAAAAATAAGAAAAAAATATTAAAATACTACAACAGCATATAAACAATAATTAATAATCCATTTCCACCAGTGACGTACCCATCTGTACTAATGACTAAAAGTCTCGTCAGCTATAACTATATAGCCAATTATATAATGAAGGAAGTCGGTGTAGTCTAAATATGATATTTAATCAATAAAAAGCGAATTAAATATAACAGGGCGCATTATATCAACATTTTGATACCAGAACACATTTTATTGGCTAAAGAGCTAAGTTAGCTATGAACATGGATGTTTGCAAGCACTAAATAAAAACAAACCACACTTTCCCACTGAATCATTCTGATACAATTATTATAATTAATGCATTAAACAGCATTAGAGGGCAGAGAGCAAGGCAGACGAGCTAAAGCAGCCGTGGATCCGCTAAAATTGATCGTAGTAAACAAAGGGGCCGAGCACGATCACGAGCTTTTAACAATTATAAGCAACAGCGAGCTGCTTTTCATAAAGCGCGCTTAATTTCTCATTCTCCCCGCCAACTAATAATAAAACACTCGCGCGCGGAGATTTCCATTCGATGTAACGAAATATGGGTTAGCAATCATTGGCCGGAGCCGCTCACTAACCTGCGATGAAGCCCTGGTTGGTTCTCGTCTCAGCTCGGCCGTTTGGTTGGACAGAAAATGGCTGCGGGAGAGCCAGTCCCTGCGCAGGGCTGAACAGTCCTGGAGGAGGACTCTACCTCGGACACTAGGTGGCGCTTGAACCCTTCTGTTTAAACATGTTGGTAGTGGTTGGCACACAGCACTGAAATCCTTTGAGAAACATGCATCCCAGTCTGTGACCTGGGGCCAGTTGCATGTAAATGTTTAGACTGGTCCTTATGGCTTAAGTTAGACATCTCAAACACTGGTCACTATTTTTAAAAATTCAGTACATAAAACCATAGATTAGTCTAAATTGAATCCAAAAATGAGACTGCTTTCTTATTGGCTATGCTAGTTGGTCAAACTCGTACTTATGTCTTAAAATAGAAGATACATTTATGCAACTGGCTATAGCTTATGAAACATTATTATGGTTACTGTTATTATTGCTAGGGTACATAATTCATGTATGTGGAGATGAGTGCAGCGTGGATCATCTAACACACTGTGTGTTCATTGGATTATATCAATGGATTTTGATATGAAAGTCACATTAAAATGTCTTGGAAATATGTTGTGTCCTCATGATTTATTTTTGTTCGTTTTAATTTTTTTTGTGTGTGTGTACAGCTGATTTTTGTTTTATTGTTTTCCAAGATTGAGACTTAATCAAAACATGACATTTTTAAAACAATGATAATCTGAACAAATATTAAAATAAACATGAAAAACATTAATTCAAGTGTCTCTCTCTGTGTGTGTGTGTGTGTGTGTGTGTGTATATATATATATATATATATATGTGTGTGTGTGTATATATGTGTGTGTGTGTATATATATATATGTGTGTGTGTGTGTGTGTGTGTATATATATATGTGTGTGTGTGTGTATATATGTGTGTGTGTGTGTATATATATATATATATATATATATATATATATATGTGTGTGTGTGTGTGTGTGTATATAAACAGTAAGGACATGGGCAGCCATTTTTGGTTGAGCACATTCACTCCCCCGACCTATAGTCTTTGACCTAAATTCCCTACCAGTACCAAGACTCGAAACCATGACTTTTGGATTACAAGTCCGACTTGCTAACATTAAACTGCCCCAAAAGGGATCTGTATAAAAGAGTCTGTATACAGTTGCCCGGATGAACATTATTCAGAAATATTTGACCAATGAATGAAATAAAAGTTGTTTTCCCAGAAAAATTAAAAACAAGACAAAAATATCTAATGTTGTCCTTTTATAATAGCATGCATATCTCGATGATAAGAGCAAAGTAACAAATAGTTTGTAATAAGGAATTTATTCAACCGTGGATACTAAATGTTAACTAGCTGTAAAGGACAGCGGATCTTTCAGATGATGCCTAAATCATTTGTACAAATCTTCACAAACTTCAATCAGTTTTTCTCTTACATTATTGATACATTTTTAAAGTATACATGAATGAATTGATAGTTGTTTTTTTACAGCAAAAGATAATAAAGTAATAAACTACTCCAGATGATTTAATAAAATAAAATAATATCCTATAAATATGTCTCAGACTCAGAGATGGCGTTTACTCTCCTTAATACATCCTGAAGATGAATAATTAATCAATAAAAAAATCTATTTTTAAATTGTATAAGGCTGCTTAATGCAAATATTTGGACATTAAGACCATATAATTGATAGGTTATCACATCTCAGTGTCAGTGAATAAACCTTTCTGAACCATAAAAACATATTATCGTATTTTTATTAGAGCCAATTCGGAAATGCTATTCTATATAGTACAAAAGAAAGGATACTGATCCAGGAAAATGAGTGCAAATCAGATATTTAACATAACATATGGAAACAGATAACAGCAGTTCTTCATTGAAAGAAGATAGTTGTGTGACTTGGAGAAGTGCTATTGTCACATGAGGCAGCATGTGCGACTCATTGAACTGCACACAGGGATTTGACTGGCATGTATGGAGAGGTTGATATTTCAAGTGATATTTCTGGCTGAACTGTGCAGAGAAATGGCAAACATGTAAACCAACACATTAGATAACAGATCAGATTAAATCTGTTTAATGAAATGGGACAATGTCATTTTAATGTTTATGTCACCAGTGACATAAGAAGAAAACACAGCGTCAGAAAGCCAGTGCCCAAAAGATCCCCCAGAGCCGTCAGATACGGGATGGAGAAGCTATCAGGATCTCTGCCGCACTTCCACAAGCAGTGAACCATCACATCAGCGATGCCCAGCAGAAGAAACACCTGAATGAAAGAAGATTCCGAATAAAATACCACACCTCTCCTTAATAAGACATATGCTAACATCTCTTTCACTTGCCTGCATGAAAGCAGCTACCAAATAGAAGAAAACGAAGGCTGCAGTGGGCGGATCCGGGCTGCCTTGTATTAGGTAAATGCTGTAGATGAAGATCAGGTGACCCGGGATGGCCAGCGTGAGCAGCACCTGTGCTGATCTTCCATTCGGCCCTGTCAGGAGCAAGGAAGAGTATTTTTTGTACTCGATCCGAAACCTTAAACCAGGTCAACTCTCCTGCAGAGTTTAGCTCCAACCCATAGATGGAAATCTGTTACCTGTGGTGCAAAAGCTGCGGCAGGGGCAGTAATATCCTTTAGCGTTGTCTGGTAGTTCACCCAGTGGACAGTGGAAATGAAGATACGTGGCTATACGACTAGCCTGGATGGAAACCAGATTACCACCAACACCTTAAAGGAATAGTCCACACAAAAATGAAAATTGGTTCATAAATTACTCACCCTCATGTGGATCCAAACCCGTAAGGCCTTCGTTCATCTTCTGAACACAAATTAAGATATTTTTGATGAAATCCGAGAGCTATTTGACCCTGCATAGACAGCAATGCAGACCCAGAAAGGTAGTAAGGACATCGTTAAAATAGTCCATGTGACATCAGTAATTCAACCTTAATTTTATGAAGCTACGAGAATACTTTTTGTGCACAAAAACAACTTTATTCAACAATTTCTTCTCTTTTGTGTCAGTCTTCGACATGTCTTCATGAGAGAACCACGACACATGCGTGTGCATTCCTCTGTTTGTAAACACAGTCACAGCGCATCGTCAGAACACCAGCTCCTGCGTCAGCAGCACCACACACATGCGTAATCCCAAGACTGACAGGGAAGATAAGAAATTGTTGAATAAAGTCGTTATTTTTGTTTTCTTTGTTCTCATAGCTTTATAAAATTAAGGTTGAACCACTGATGTCACATGGTCTATTTTAACAATGTCCTTACTACCTTTCTGGGCCTTGATCGCGAGTTGCATTGCTATCTATACAGGGTCAGAAAGCTCTCAGATTTCATCAAAAATATCATAATTTGTGTTTAGAAGATGAACAAAGGTCTTACGTGTTTGGAACAACATGAGGGTGAGTAATTAATGACAGAATTTTCATGTTTGGGTGAACTATTCCTTTAAGGAAAGGTTGAAATTAAAAGGTATGTATAAAATTTGAAACAAATAGTTATTTGATTGTAATATAGTATCAGTGTAGTCTGACCCACCATTTATAACAGGACTGTAGAGAACAACTCCTCCAAGCTTTGGATTTGCAATGGTACGGTCCAAAATCAGTCCTCCAAGGCTGGAGATATGAAACCAACACCAAAATATGCTGGTTGTACCAATGTAATTGGTACAGTTGCACCATCATATGCTAGACTTATACTGATGTACCAAGAGAGAACATTTACCTGCTGATCACCATTGCAGTTATTATTGGCTCCCAGCTGGAAAGCAGCAGTTTTTGGCTTTCAGGGTGCCGAAATGATAGAATTACCCAAACCGGCGTCAGACACAGGAAAACAACACACACCAGGTAGGTAATATAAGGGTAAGGCTCTACAGAGAGAGTTACAGCATAAAAGAGCATTAAAGAGAGTAAAACAACCCACAACTAGTCATTAGCCAGTTACTGGTCTTCCCTCCGCACCCATGCAGTAAAAGAAGCCTTGACTGATGACGGCGAGCAGTCCAAGTGTGATGATGTCACCTAAACTGGCAGCGATGGGCGTGGCTATGTTGTCAGGGTTTACGCCCACCTTCTTGGATCCAACAATCACACCAACCATTACGATGCCTAGAAAGATTTGCATCGATCAAATCCATTCTGAATTTATGTATCATGCAGTATAAAAATCACAAATAAATTTTTATGTACATTACCATTCAAAAGTTTGGGGTCAGTTCTTGTTTTGAAAGAAATTAATACTTTTTTCTAGCAAGGATGCAGTAAGTTGATCAAAAGTGACAGTAAAGATATGTACAATGATGCAAAAGATATCCATTTCAAATAAATGCTGTTCTTTTGAAATTTCTGTTCATCAAAGAATCTGAAAATATATGTTTGTCAGCACTAAGGAATTTCTCCCATTAATCATACTGACAGTCTCATCCATTTATGCTAAATGCTGATAATGTGAGCTATGTGGCCTGAGGATGTTGGGTCTATATTCGGGACCTGTATGGAAAATGGGTTTGCATGGCCAAGATCACAAGCCACTCATTCAAGTGAGAATAACCTCATGATCAGCACCCACAAAGATGATGTCCTCCTTATTTGAGGCCCATGAAGCGTTTAAAGATTATACATGGTCTATTTTAAGTAGATAAAAATTGGTCTGAAACAAAAGCGGGATGCAAACCCTGCAGGAGGGATGCTGTGAAAGCTGTCACAACGCTGCAACAGCAAAGTAGAGCTACGTGGTTCAAGATGAGCTCCTCCTCCAGGATCCAGCCAAGAGCTGAGGCTACCAGAGCAGCAAGGAAACCCAAAACTGTAGCTTGTACCTGAAGAGACAAATAGAGTTTAATGAAGAATAGAATTTCACCAAGCAAGCATCAAATGAGCAGGATTAACCTGTTTGAGGGCGAGATTTCCAATGATCAGGTTCCACCACTCCCTTGAAGAGTTAATTCTGCCAACATTCACCTGCAGGACAGATATTCACATGTTGAATGACTGTTTATTCATTTACTTCAGGAAATGTAAAGCATTACAAACAAAAAAATAAATAAACTTTTAATTTTGTTCAAACCGCAACATTTACAGTAAGTATAACTCTGAGGGCTGTTTTCTACACAGCAGGGTGTGAAGTTCCTCACCATGACCTTTTCCCTGATAAATTACCTTTAATGGAAAGTTTCCTAGATCTATGGCTCTTCATGGAACCATAGATAATGAATAAAGAATCTTTATTTTAATTTTGTGGATGCAAAGATACATTTAATGAATTTAAATTAATAATAGAATATTTTAACCATGAATGTAAAAGAAAGTATTTGCACTATAGTGTCCCCACCAGACTTCTTAACTAGGTTAACCAGCAAGACTTCATTGCTCATCTTCATCAAAAAAACATTCTAGCTGACCAGCTTCACAAGCTAATATTTTTAAGGATGCACCAAAATTAAAACTATGGCTGATATAACAAGTCAATAATTATTGTCTTATTTATTGGCAAATTTTTTGTTAGAATTCTACACTATTTTGCGTAAATACTGTAAATAAAAAATACTATAAGACAAGTGATTTTGCGCAGGTCAGCATTACAAAGTACAGTAAGAAAATTTGATAATTTTGCGATTCGCTAAAGATTATATTTGACAGTTTTTTCAATTATGATTTTTTTTTCAAGATTAACATTTAGCTAGCATTATAATGCTAAAGGTAATCGAAAAAAAATAGAAAAAATATTCTGAAAAGACTGAACATCCAATATCAGCCAACAGCGCTAAATTTAAAAAGTTAAAATTAAGTAACTCATATTTGCAGATAAACCAATATAAGTATATAGACAACATAGTAATCTTACAGCGGTGGAGAGTCTTGATGCCAGTGTCATCTCCAGGTTCCCCTTCAGACCCAGTAGAGGTGGGACAAGGATGAAGATCTCAGTCACATTACGGAAAACGTCCCAATGCTGATTCATCAACACAAAAACAACCATTTATAGTCAGCTTCTCCACAATTGACCCCATCATCATCATTTCCCTCACTCACCTGCACTACATCCAGCAACATCCCTGCCAGAACCGTCCCAAAACCAGCCAGGAGGAACGGAAACAAGATCTGCATCACCATGGCCCGGACCGACTCGCTCGGCATCTCCTGGCCATGAATTTGCGATATGGTCCCAGAGGCCAATGCTGTCCCGTAAGACTCATTGGGAAGTAAGGGATCCGACTCTGAAAATGCCTTGCTGCAGAAGCTTGATTTTCTGTCGGGTCTTCTTGTCTCTGGCGTAAACTGATGCACATTTTCTCCAGATAATAGGTGAACTGAGGTCAGCTGACACTCTTTTTGCTTTTCTTCAGTGACGGATCCCATTGTCAACACACAACAGTCTCAAAAAAATATATAACAGTCTTGAGTTTGAATTAAAAGTACCAAGAGTTGTTTATTGCAAACAAATCATGTGAAGGTACTTGATATAATGAATCTTAGATTGTGTATATAGAATAATTTTAGATCAAATTAGTATAGATGATTTGAGTTGGGTGATATAGTTGCTTGACATCTCACCTGAAAAACATGAAACACTTCAAATCAAGAATAACTGTCACACTTTACCAGGAAGCAAGGGGAAACAGAACGAGGAGACGAGGAATTCACAAACAGGAGTCTTTAATAATCCAGTGGGGAACATAAGGAGACACAGGAACACATGGGATGATGTTCAAGAACCGACAAACACTAACTGAAGGACTGGGGCTTTTAAACACGATATTTAGGGAGGAAGACGAGACACACCTGGAATCATATTAACAATCAACATGAGGGAGAAACTGGGTCTTGGAACACATGGGGAGCAAAAAACAAAAACAGCCCATGATCCTGACATAACGTCCCCTCCTCGCACCGTAGAAACATCCAAAGGGGAGGGGCAGGCGGGAACTAAGGAGGAGGCTCAGGAGGAGGACGGACACCCGGGAGGGGGCCGGCAGACAGAGACCAGGGAGGTAACAAAGGAGGGAGGAGCCAGGGGGGACCCAGAGCAGGAGGAACACAGCTGGACCCAGGCCGCAGCCATGACGGTGGCCCACGGTGGAGCCGACGGAGGGAGGAGCCATGGAGGAGGAATGGCCGCTGACTCCAGGGGGCCGACCACGGCGGCGGAGCAAGTGGAAGAGGAGCCCGAGGCCGAGACGGAGAGCCTAAGAGCAAGGGCAATGGCGAGGATCCGGGGGAACCAAGGTGGAGCAGATGGCGCCGGCGACCAAGGCGGCGATGGGGATCCAGATGGCCGCGGTGGAGCCGGAGTGACAGAGGACTGAAGATGAGCCAAGGGGATGAAGGAGCCTGACGGAGCCAGAGGGACGAAGGGACGAGGTGCAGCCGAAGGAGTGGAGTCCTGAGGCGCAGGATGGTCGACGCCAGACCAAGGCGGAGCCGGAGGGATGAGGGAGCCCGTCGGAGCCAGTGGACAGATGGACCACTGTGGAGAGGAGGGAGCTAGGAGCCATGGTGGAGCTGACGGGTCAACAGGCCGAGGCGGAGTCCGGACCTCAGAGGCGGGAGGCGGAGTCAAGGGAAACTCCGACCACGGTGACGCTGGAGGATGGTAGTCCCGCCGAGCTCGCACCGCATAGATGGTGGGCTGAGGGCGAGCAGAGGGGCTGCCAGACGACAGCGGTGGAGGAGGCAGGAGTGGGTGGGAGGGCGGGCATTTGAGAGCCTCCAGACTACCAGGGCTGACCTCAGGAACGGGAGCCAACACTGGAGGGCGCTCTCGAGGCGCGGGCTCTGGAGGACGCTTTCGAGGAGCGTGCACTGCACCTTGACTGACGTTATCAGCGGCTCTGGCTCCGCAGCGATCCTCAGCTCTGTCGCTCCATGCGGCGATGGCTTGTTGGTCGCGGCAGGCTCCGGCTCTCTGTCAGCGGTGGGCTCGGGTATGTGCTCCGTGCAGCGGGGAGATGGTAGGCTGGGCACTGGGTCTGGAGTGGATCTGGCGAGATCATCCTCGGGGCAGACAGTGAGGGGAGATCCGTTTCTCTCTAGAGTCCATGCCACGAAGGTGGCGAAATCCTCTCGAGGACCATCTTCGGACGACAACGCTCAGCACGTGGTGTTCAGGCTTGCATCACAGAATGCGCAGAGCGCGCCGTCCGGGTAGCTGGTGGTGTTAGTTAATAACAGGAACAGTCTTGTATGGTCCTCAAGAGATCGATCCTCCTGCTCCAGCAGGAGGAGGAGGAGGAATTCGGGCCGGACGAGGGGATCCATGGGGACACAACGGAAAGATAAAAACACTGAGAAAACGAGAAACAAAACGGAGGGTACAAACGGAGGTAACCATTTCACACTTTACCAGGAAGCAAGGAAACACAGAACAAGGAAACAAGGAATTCACGAACAGGAGTCTTTAATAATCCAGTGGGGAACATAAGAGACACAGAAACACATGGCATGACGTTCAAGAACCGACAAACACTAACTGAAGGACTGGGGCTTTTAAACACAGGATATTTAGGGAGGAAGACGAGACACACCTGGAATCAAATTAACAATCAACATGAGGGAGAAACTGGGTCATGGAACACATGGGGAGCAAAAAATAAAAACAGTCCATGATCCTGACAATAACATTACAAAAATAATTAACATTAAACCAGGGTTATTACAGTTAACTAAAACTAAAACTCATTTAGTTTAATTTTATGCACTAAAATAAATGACTAAAATTAAAGTCATAACTTTACATTTAACAAAATGATTAAAATGAAAACAGAAGATATAAAAATGGAAAAATAAAAATGAAATCAAAATATTACTATGTAATGGTAGCCTATCCCAATGATGCTATAAAACACCGCCTCAAACAGATAATTTTGAATCTACTTCATTGTTAAATATTGACAGCTTGACATCACTTAAAAGTTTAACTATTAACATAATGGTCTCGTCTGTTATAGATGCCAGCCAGCATTTTATAATTTATTATTTCACATTTGATTTGAAGTCATCCTAAATGTAACCACTGTACATCAGTCAAACTATTAAGCTTATAGTTCAAAATTAAACACATTTATTTGTCTAAAAATAAACTATAAAATGTGTTTCCAACAAATTCACCAATCTGAGATGCTAAATAAATTGTAGAATATAGAATAATGTTGAAATAAATAAATAAAATAAATAAATAAATTAGTGCTGTCAAACGATTAATGCAAACGATTAATTTGAATTAACCGCATTCAAAATAAAAGTTTTTGTTTACATAATATGTGTGTGTGTGCTGTGTATATTTATTATGTATATATAAATAAAAAAATATTTACATGTATTTACATGCATATATAATTCATATTATATATAAATATATTTTATATATAAATGAAACATTTTTCTTAATTATATACATGCATGGGTGTGTATTTATATATACATAATAAATATACACAGTACACACACATATATTATGTAAACAGAAACTTTTATTTTGAATGCGATTAATCGTTTGCCAGCACTAAAATAAATAAAATACTGCATGGCACAGTTTATGCACAATAAATAAATAAATATAAATAAAATTATTTAAATTTTAATTTGATATATTTTGTCTCATGTACACAGGAATGGAAATTTAATCAATTGTAATTAACTGTAATTAATTAACTTCAATTAAATAGCCAGTGTTTACAAAAATGTATCTTACCTCAAAGCAGCAAAGCCTTACAACCAACAAGCTGAATATGTGGTGGTTGTCGAGCACTTTTCTTCATTCTTTTCTCTCATTCAGCCTCCAAACACATTATTAGCCCAAGCAGACTGACTGTGTGACAGTGGAGTCAATGCAAGGTTAGTGAAGCCCATACATGCCCATGAACTCTTTTGGCACACGTTTCTCATTAGAAACCCGAGGACAGACTAAAACAGGGCTGCACGGTATATGGTTATGAATGCAGCCTTCAGGCTTTTGCGGTTCAACTGACTGGTGTATATTGATGCATTCATTTGTACAATTAGTTGAGGAAAAAAAGTTTCATAACTTGAGTTGTCGCTGTGCTTTATGGCGCCACTCGCAGGACAGCGTGAGAACTGCAAGTCAAAAATACATGAGAAAATACATTTTCGTTTTTAATAGCAATATTTCTATTTTTTAATTCACCAGAGATTAAACATTTACTCGAATACATTATTTCTCTTTAATTTATTTCATCAAAATTATGACATTGCTTTATCATTCTTCCAAAACCCCCTGTCCTCAGAACATTACTCAAAAGTTCATATACTAATATATATTGCAGTATATATATCTTAAAAATATATAAGTAACAACATAAAACGTAGATGCTGGACTAAATAGATATCCGGGCATTTTCGATGGGCTTTTATTTTGAAATTCATCCCGTAGCGTAACCGGAAGTTCGCTTTCCTGTGTGAATCATGTGATTCCCAGCACAGCAGCCCCTCCCCTTACTGTGCAGTAACCCCCAAACAGACTGCGCTAATGGCAGCTCTCTGAAAACCCCAGTCTGTGTCGTTTCTATCAGGATGGCTGTGGATTCATTATCTCCTGATTGGGAGTTTGATCGCTTTGATGATGGGTCACAAAGTAAGTAACGCGTCTGACCGGAATGATACTAGTAATTTGTTGTGTAAAATATGCATAAATCCTGCAGCTAGCTGAGTAATGTTAGCTAGCTGTCAGATGACCAGGGAAAGTGGCCAAGTTCAAGCCCCCTGATTAGATTAGTGTGTGTGGTCTTTATTGATTTCACAAAAAATGTGACAAGGAAGTCTTTCGCTTTCATTTGAAAGTGTTTCCATATCATTGCATTGGAAAATTGAATTTCCTTTAATGCAAAATAGATAAATAATCGATTGACCAGTGAATTCAATGCTCAGAATAATATTAATCATTTGAATTATTCTCTTTATAGTATTAAATGTTGATATTTATGTATGTATTTATAATATGTATATATATAATACACACACATGCATGTATATATTTAAGTAAAATATGTTGTTTATATAGTAAATATTTATTCTAAAATTTAGTTTCACACAAATCAGGAAGGAAGTCATTTTTATCTTTTATTTCTGGTTTTGTGATTGTTGATCTGTTGCATTTGGTTCCTTCCTGTGCAGAAATTCACACAGAAGTGCAGGTTAAAAACTATGAGAAGTTCTTAGAGGAATATACCGCTCAGCTCCAGGGTGTTGAAGAAGCGTTGGACGACTCTGTCGGAGATGTATGGGACTTCACTCTGGACCCCATCGCTTTGAAGGTGTTATTTCATGACTTATAGCTTAATAACAGTGTTTATTTTTTTTTATTAATTGTATTAAAATTAATTAATTAATTAATTGTATTTATGCCATATCACTCTCCTTGCTCTGTCACACCAGCTCCTGCCGTATGAACAGTCCTCACTGTTGGAGCTCATCAAGACCGATAATAAGGTATGAGATGTTGAACAGTTTGCTGTTTTAGATGCTGCAGTTTACATGTGATGCGAATACTGAATGAGAATATGTCTATTATGAGTTTACCTGTTGCTTTTTTCTCTTCTTCTTCTTCAGGTGCTTAATAAAGTTATCACAGTGTATGCAGCTCTTTGCTGTGAAGTTAAAAAGCTGAAATATGAGGTAAGTGAAAATGTATGACGAGACATGTATAATGTTCCAAAAGATTTCTGTTTCAAATAAATGCTGTTCTTTTGAATTTTCTGTTTATAAAAGAATCCTGAAAAAAATGCATCCCAGTTTACAAAAAAAAAATAATAATAATAAGCAGCACAACTATTTTCAATATTAATAAAAATAATAATAAGCAATGTTCTTTAAGCATCAAATCAGCATATCAGAATGATTTCTGAAGGATCATGTGACACTGAAGACTGGAGTAATGATGCTGAAAATTCAGTAGCATCAAAACATATTAAAGTAGAAAAACTGTTATTTTAAGTTTTAATGATATTTCACAATATTGCTGCCCCCCCCCCCCCCCCCCCATTAATTCAGATCAAGTAAATGCGCAAGTCTCTTACTTAATTAAAATAAAAAATAAAAACTTTGCGTGGATGTTTATAAAGTCAATTAATATGAATTAAACTGAGCACAATTGTTAATTGTCTTATTTGAACGGTTTTGTGCTTTCTACTTTTAGGCTGAAACCAAGTTCTACAATGGCTTGTTGTATTATGGTGAAGGAGGTAAAAACTACCGTTTTGGTTTTTGCTGTTCAGTTTACATCCTGTTTACACAAGATCCTATTAAATTCAACATGATTCACATTTTATTTCTATACTTGAAAATCTGAGTGAATATTAAACACAAATTAATAAATTTTGTCCTTCCGGAATAGGATGTTTTGTTTTGTTTTTGTTTGAAATTGCATGCATCTATTAAACTTAAGCTTTCAATTTTGTTATTCAACTTTAATTTCATTTAATCTGTAGCTTTTAACAATAATAAAAAAAAATTTAAAAAAAGTATTGTGTTTGAATTTTTTATTTTTTTTGCAGTGTCAGACACTAGTGTGGTGGAGGGCGAGTCTCAGATTCAGATGGGCCGCTTCATTTCCTTCTTACAGGTTTGATATAATGATCTTTTTGAATTGTTATTGATAATATATATATATTTCTGAACATTGTTTTATTTGGTTGAATGTAACAGGAGCTGTCTTGCTTTGTGTCGCGCTGCTTTGAAGTGGTGGTCAACATGGTTCACCAGCTGGCTGCTTTGTACAACAGCAACAAGTGAGAAATTTTAAACATTCTCATATTATGTGGATGGTTATGTGACTGCAGTGTTGCTAATTTTGTATTTTTTTTGTATGTCTCAGGAGTGCAACAAAAATCATTGAGTCCACAGGTGTACACTTTCAGGTAATTCATGTCCTCTTCAAATTCAAATCAAATTCAAATTTTATTTGTCACATACATATACATACGTAGTACGACATGTAGTGAAATGTATTGTACGACTGTCCAACAAATTGTCCAACAAAATTAGAAAAACCTCAAGTTTACAAAAATACAAATAGAAAAAGTACAGTAACCATATATACAGAATAAACTAGCAATAAAATAAAATAACAAATAGATATGAGAATAAAAAATAGAATATGATTCTATATAGATTCTATAAAAAGTAAAGTGTATGTCAGTGATAAAGTGTCCGTGTGCTGTGCTGTGCAGTGCAGTAAAGTGTATAAGTGAGTAAAAGGATACTAAAGACAAAGACAAATGGTATGTAAGTCCCACTCATTTATCCTTCCGTAACCTTCTACAAATTAGTGCAGATTGTACTTGAAAAATGTGCAAAGTGGAAGTGTGGGGTGATGTGATTATAGTGGAGAGTGGTTAAGACTCCGAATGGCCTGCGGGAAGAAGCTCCTCCTCATTCTCTCTGTGTTCGCCTTCATGGAGCGGAAGCGTCTCCCTGAACGCAGCAGAGAAAAGAGTCCATTGTTGGGATGGCTGAGGTCCTTCACTATCTTCCTGGCCCTGGTCAGGCACCGCTTGCTGTAGATGTCCTGCAGGTTAGGGAGCTCGGTGTGAATGGTACGTTCCGCTGAACGCACCACCCTCTGGAGGGCTCGTCTGTCCTGCATAGTGCAGTTCCCGAACCAGGAAGTGATGCTGCCCGTCAGGACGCTCTCGATGGTGCAGGTGTAAAAAGTCTTAAGCACCCGAGAGGGAAGTCTAAAGTCCTTTAAGCGTCTCAGATGGTACAGACGCTGCCTGGCCTTCTTCACCAGGGTGCTGGTATGACAGGACCAAGTCAAGTCCTGCGTGATGTGAACACCCAGGTATCTGAAGCTGTCCACTCTCTCCACTGGAGTCCCGCTGATCGTGATCGGCTGGTACGACCGCTCCTGCTTCGTACTGAAGTCCACTATCAGCTCCTTAGTTTTGCTGATGTTCAGGTGTAGACTATTCACCTGGCACCAACTCTCCAGGTTCTTAATCTCCTGTATGTAGGCCGTCTCGTCGTTGTCTGAGATCAGGCCCAACACAACAGTGTCATCAGCAAACTTAATGATGGTGGTGGAGTTGGAAGTGGCCACACAGTCATAAGTGTACAGTGAGTACAGCAGGGGGCTCAGAACACAACCTTGAGGGGCTCCAGTGCTTAGGGTGATGGAGGATGAGGTGTGTTTACCCATCCGTACGGCTTGCTGTCTGTCCTTCAGGAAGCTGGAGATCCATTGGCACAAGGATGTGCTGAGACCAAGGACCTCCAACTTGGAGGTGAGTGTGGAGGGAATTATGGTGTTAAACGCTGAACTGTAGTCCACAAACAGCATTTTTACATAATTCCCTTTTCTGCAGTCCAGGTGACTTGTTGTGGTGTGGAGGAGGTGTGAGATGGCATCCTCCGTGGAGCGGTTATGTCTGTATGCAAACTGTAGTGGATCCAGTGTGTCTGGTAGTGATGCAATGATGAAGTCTCTGACCAGTCTCTCAAAGCACTTCATCACCACTGATGTGAGGGCTACAGGGCGATAGTCGTTTAGGCAGGTGGGCTGCGGTTTCTTGGGGACAGGAACAATGGTGGACTGCTTAAAGCATGAGGGGACTATGGACTGTTCCAGGGAGAGGTTGAAGATCTCGGTGAACACCGGTGCTAGCTGGTCAGCGCAGGCCTTCAGAACCCGACCTGTGATGCCATCTGGTCCTGCTGCCTTCCTGATGTTCACTCTCTTGAATGCCCTCCTCACGTCATGCTCCGTGATGGTGAATACGTTGTCCTCACCGGCTTCCTCAGCGTGCATGCAGTTAGCACTGCTAGCGCCGTTAGCGTGATTAGCTGCAGCCTCGAAGCGAGCATAAAAAGTGTTCAGCTCGTCAGCCAGAGAGGCGTCCGCATTCCCCGATCTGGAGGGTGGTGTTTTATAGTCCGTGATGGTTCTAAGTCCCTGCCACAGGCTCCTAGAGTCGCCATGTTGGAATTGCGACTCTAGTTTCCTCCCGTAGCGCTGCTTCGCCTCCTTCACCGATCTGCGCACGCTGTAAGATGCAGCCTTGTAATCATCCATGTTCCCGGTGATGAGCCCTGTGTTGTAGGCAGCGGAGCGGGATCTCAGGGCGTCGCGGATGGTTTTATCCACCCACGGCTTCTGGTTGGGAAACGTCCTGATGATGGTTTTCTGCACCGTATCATCCATTAGTTTCTCTATAAATCCCACAACCGCTTCCGTAAACAAGCTGACGTCATCAGAGCTGCGCCGGAACATGTCCCAGTCTGCGTCATCTAGCGCGTCCTGCAGAGCGGCCACCGATTGGTCCGTCCAGCGTTGGACCTCCCTCTGCACCGGGGCTTCCTGTTTCAGCCTCTGTTTGTAAACAGGCATGAGGAAGATGGCGGCGTGGTCCGATTTCCCAAACGGTGGTTGTGACTGTGCCTTGTAGCTGTTCTTGTATGGGGTGTAACAGTGATCTAATGTCCTTTCGCCCCTGGTGGGGCAGCTGATGTGCTGATGGAAGTTCGGCAGTGCACGCTTGAGGTTGGCACTGTTGAAATCTCCCAAAACAATGAATGCGGCGTCCCGGTGCTGTGTCTGGTGAAGGTGTAGTGTTTCATGTAAATCCCATATCGCAGTGTCCGTGTCCGCTTGAGGTGGAATATAAACGGCACTGACGATGACCGAGCTAAATTCCCGAGGGAGATAAAAAGGGCGACATTTGATGGTCAGAAGTTCAAGATTCGGTGTGCAGGAGCGTGAGAGGGGAACAATGCTCGCGCCGTCACACCAGTGTTTGTTCACCATCAGACATACTCCACCTCCCCTAGTCTTCCCCGAGTCCAGCGTTCTGTCCATGCGGTAAACCGAGAAGAACTCGGCCGGCTGGATGGCGTGGTCTGGTACCGCTGGGTTCAGCCATGTCTCGGTGAAGCAGAGAAGGTTGCAGTCCCGAATGTCCCTCTGGAACCTGACTCTTGCCCTGAGGTCATCGAGTTTGTTATCCAGCGACTGGACATTGGCGAGCAGGACACTTGGTAAGGGAGCGCGGTGTGCGCGAGCCCTCAGCCTGTTCCTGACGCCGGCTCGTTTCCCTCGAGGACGCCGGTACGGGTCGGGTCCTTTGTTCCTCCTCAGGATCTCGCTTGGCCAGGATGGGTCCGGGTTCAAAATCGGCGAAAGGTTAGTGCATTGTGCACCAATAGAAATAAGAGTGGCCCTGTCGTATGTAAGAATGGCCATCTTACAAAAAGAAACCGGTGTTTATAGTTAACAATACGAAAAAATAACAAAAAAAGACAAAGTTTGGTCGGAGCAGTCGTGACGGCAGCCGATCTCACCGGCGCCATCTTCATATGGTTCTTCACTGCAACCTGACATCTTGTATTGATGGTTTCTCTTTGTCTACAATCAGACAGTGTACGAGCATCTGGGAGAACTTCTGGTGGTCCTCATCACCCTGGATGAGATCATGGAGAACCACGCCACACTGAAAGATCACTGGAAGATGTACAAAAGGTGAAGTGGGACCTTTTAGATGTTGAACTGCTCTGTCAAATTTAATGTTGGTAACTGAAGACAAAATGAAGGCCTTTTTTTCAGTATGAATGTATTAAATTGTGGTTCTTAATTTCTTACCACAAATTCTTTGTTGTTGTTTGAAGGTTACTGAAATCTGTCCATCATAACCCAGCTAAGTTTGCCATTCCAGAGGAGAAACTAAAACCCTTTGAGAAGCTTTTACTGAAGCTAGAGGGGCAACTGTTGGACAGCATGATTTTTCAGGTCTGAAGCGTCCCCATACTTCCTCAATTTTCTGTTTTTGTATTTTAAAACCCATTTCTGCTATTAGAAACATAGCGTTGTGGGCATCGAGGAGATTTGAAGTCAGGTCAACTTTATGGTAATGAGCTATAATGCAATTCGTCGGCAACCAATCGGAATGTAGAATTCCTCCGCTTGAGAGGATTCCAGAGAACACAGTCCTGTAAACTTTGGTTCTAACCACATTAGTTCCCAAGCATTTTCGCGCTAGAATGCTTTTTTTTTAACGCAAATACAATTCATATGCTCAAAACAACACCGATTTGACCAATTGCATTAAGGGTACACTTCAACCAGGGCTGCGTTTCCCAAAAGCTTCGTAAGCCTAAGTGCATCAACTAAGGCTTACGATAATTTTGGGAAACGCAGACCAGGACAGTTTGCAATGTAGGCTGTGCACAAATTAATGAAAATGTTAATTAAAGACCAAGGCTAGTAAACGTCTCCTATAAACTACATGTTGAAATTAGACTAGCACTTAACTATGAACACAAAAGCCACGCCACACAAATGGCTTTTAATTGGTTTATTTTGTTAGCAAACAAGTAACTATAATTATAACTAAATTATATTAATTAAGTTCTTTTCATCAATTAATTTCTTGATTAATTTATACCCTGCTTGTGGTCAGTCTGCACAAGATCAACATGCTTATTTGCTTTGTGGCCTTAAATACAAGACCAAGCATTCGATCGCCAGAGCATCGACAAATCTTTTTGTCACAGCGTTGTTGGCAGGGCCGCCAGGGCGAATTTTGACGCTCTCGTCGGCAGTGGTGTGAACGCACGGTTAAAGGGATAGTTCGCCCAAAAATGAAAATTCTGTCATTAATTACTCGTCCTCATGTCGTTTCAAGACCTTGGTTCATCTTTGCAATGCAAATTAAGATTTTTTGATGAAATCCAAGAGCTTTCTGACCCTGCGTAGACAGCAACGCAACTGACACATTCAAGGCCCAAAAAGGTAGTAAGCACATCCTTAAAATAGTCCATGTGACATCAGTGGTTCAGTCTTATTTTTATGAAGCTACAAGATACTTTTTGTGCACAATGAAAACATTGTTATAATGCATAATTCTTCAGTGTATGTTGTTAGGAGAAAATGTTTCTTTTCTACTTTATTGCATTATTGATCATTGAAATATGTCACTTAACAGAAATTAAATGAATATAACTAAAGGTTTTCTTTTTCATGCAGGCTTGTGTGGAGCAGAGGTTTGATGACCCAGGAGAAGGTGTATCGGTTTCTAAAAACAGTGCCTTTGCAGAGGAATTTGCGTATAATATCAGAACCATTTTTGCCAACGTTGAATCAAAGCTTGGTTTGTATTTGTAATTAACCTAAATGAAATACCGCTATATGAGATATCTTGGCTGTAGACAACAACTGTTATGATCCATTGGACTTGCAGGAGAGCCGTCAGAGATTGATCAGCGGGATAAATATACAGGTGTATGTGGCCTCTTTGTGCTGCACTTCCATATCTTCAGGACTGTGGACAAGAAGATCTACAAATCCCTGCTGGATGTGTGTAAAAAGGTGGGTACACTAACTAGTGGGAACGAGTGGGATATATAAATCTGCACTTTCAGTCATTATGAAATTTCCCTTCTCTCTCCTCCAGGTCCCTGCAGTGACATTAGCAGCTAATATTATCTGGTTTCCAGACACTTTTCTGACAAGCAAAGTACCTGCGGCAGCTAAACTGATGGACAAGAAGAGCATCCAGAGCATCCGCAGCAGCAGAGATGCATTCCTGCAGCAAAAGGCGCAGACACTAATGAAGTAAGACATACACGCTTATGATATGATTCATAAATCAATTATGATTTAGCCTAGTAAAATGTAATGGTCATTGTGTTTTACATCATTTATAAATATATAATTTAGGGTTCCATGTATGTGTTTCTATGCAGGGACATGCAGTCCTACTATATATTTGTCACCTCCTGGATGATGAAGATGGAGTCTATATTATCAAAAGAACCGAAACCAGACAAACTGTCTGAGGATTTGAGCAACAGGTGTAATATCTTTGTGCAGGTAGAGACTGACGTTTTCTTCTTTTCTGTAATTTTCGAGATTAAATTGTTCTGTATAGAGTTGGAAATTTATACATTTTTGAATGACATTATATTTTTAGTGCAGTGACTGCTTCATAATCAGATGTTTGTGTTTCTGTAGGGAATCCTGTATGCTTACAGCATCAGCACCATCATCAAGACCACTATGAACATGTACATGTCCATGCAGCGGCCAATGACCAAGACCTCGGTGAAAGCCCTCTGCCGATTGGTGGAGCTGTTAAAAGTAGGTCAATGAGTCATAATATTATATTAACAGCAAATACTTGAGTATTTATACACATATTTTTTCATATTTTCATTTGTGTCTTTTATATGTATTCAAAACATACAATTTATGTATTTATGTTGGTTTATATTAACAATCTATGTGAAAAATGTACTATGTAGTGTACATTACCTCTAGCAGCTTGCACTATTTATATAGCACTAGACAGTGTTCACTACAAATCTAGTATATGATAATGTGCACAATAATTTAAATACTATAAATATAGTACATCATTTTAGACATTAATATTAGTGTTCACTACATATCTAGAATATTGCTTGTAGTGTGCACAAAAATGTTGATGCTTATAATAGTGTGCATTATACTATATATCTAGAACTGGGTATTGTGGACAATAGTTTAGACACTAGTAGTAGTTTGCACTACAGTTTTAGTTCTTTCACTGTAGTACTCACAATTTAAACACTAATGTGTGCACTACAAATTTAGCACATGAATTGCAATGTGCACTATAATTTGGACACTAATAATGATGTGCTACATATAGTATGTTCACTACATATGTATGTTCACTACTACTACGTTTGGTTTAATCTGCACAAAAATCTTTAGAACATTAATAATAATCATTCATATCAGTGTGCGGTATACATCTAGTATATTTAGGTGTGCATAATTTAGACATTAAAAGTAGTCTGCACTGCAGATTTAGTGCATTAGTTCTAGTTCTCAGGGTTTAAACCGTAATAGTGTACACTACAAATCTATTACATTACTTGTAGCATGCACAATAATTTCAAAACTGTGCACTACAAATTTAGTAAATAATTTTACACATTAATAGTAATATTCACTACATTTCTAGTAAGTTCGTTGTTGTGTGCGAACAAATTCAACACTAATTTTAGTGTGCACTGCAATTTAGTGCATTATTGTAGTGCTAATGCTGTGCACTACAAATGTAGTATATTAGTTGTAGATAATTTGGAAACTAATAGTAGTATTCACTACTAGTATATTGGTTGTAGTGTGGACAAAAATGTTGACACTAATAGTAGTGTGCACTATAAATCTAGTACATTATGCTGTAAGTATTGCAAACTGTATTGGTTATTTACAGGCTGTCCTAGGTACTGTACATTTAGTTCTAGTGTACACTATGTAGTATGCACAAGTTCTAATGTACAGTGATAGCTAATGTGTGCTAGTTCTAGTTAATAATGTTGTGTGCACTAGTTCTAGTTCACTAGGCAGTGTCCACCATAAATCCACTACTTTAGTTAGTACACTAACTGTATTGCACTAGGTAGTGTGTGAAGTGTGCAGTGTTTATGTCAGTGTTTGTCATGCACAGGCTGTGGAGCACACGTTCCACCGGCGCTCACTGGTTGTAGCAGATTCTGTGTCTCACATCACGCAGCAGCTGCAGTCTCAGGCTCTGGCCTCCATCTCTACTGCTAAGGTACAGATGCACCACCGTTACCCAAACACCAGCTCCACAGAGCAGATATTCTAATGACAGATTATTGTCCTCCTTCAGAAACGCGTGATCTCTGATAAGAAGTACAGTGAGCAGAGGCTGGATGTGCTGTCGGCTCTGGTTCTGGCTGAGAACACTCTGAACGGGCCCAGCACCAAAGAGAGGAGACTGATCGTGTCTCTGGCTCTCAGTGTTGGCACTCAAATGGTGAGTATGGATAAACAGTGTAAATCAAATGAATGGCCATTTCATGACATTTGTATATAAAGTGTTAAAATAAATGCTGTCAAGAAGCCTTCAACACATTGAACAAGCTTTGAGTTTCCAGTCTGTTTGACTTGGTTGCAAACTGCCCAAGGTGTTAAATAATACAAATATTTAGTTTGTTTTGTGTATTATTGTTTTGTCTTGTGTATATTTTTCTTTGTTTTGTGTTTTTCTTGTGGTGAGTTTTTTTTTTGTTTTCCTGTTTTTTTGTTTTGTTTTATTTCTGTTTTGATTTTGTTTTTTGTTTCGTTGCATTTTCTAATTCTGTTTTTTTATTTATTTTTGTTTTGGACAGAAAACCTTCAAGGATGAGGAGCTCTTGCCTTTACAGCTTGTGCTGAAAAAGCTGGACTTAATCAGTGAATTAAGAGAGCGGTAAGCCCTGAACTAGTTCAACTATTTACGATTAGCAATAGCAGATTTTGATTCTGTGACTATTGTGACTTTGTTGTAATTGCATGATGGGATAACCTCTCTCCTCAGAGTCAAAGTGCAATGCGACTGCAGTTTCCTGTACTGGCATCGTACAGTTTTTCCTATCTACCTGGATGATGTGTACGAAAACGCTGTGGATGCCGCCAGAATTCATGTAAAACTCTTAACACTATCTATTCTTAAAACGCACTTAACATTATTGTTAAACAAACGTGTTATTTAAATATGTATATATTTTCACTAGTACATGTTCAGTGCGCTCAGAGACTGTGTGCCCACCATGTTGCACGCCAAACACATGGAGTCATGTGATCAGCTGCTGGAGTGTTATGACACTGAGATCATGGAAATCCTCAATGAGGTAAAGCAGAGTGCTGGCTGCATATCTTTTTGTAGTAATTTTGCATTTTAGCTCATTTGCATGTTTTTCTGATTGTTAGCACCTGCTAGACAAGCTGTGTAAGGAGATCGAGAAGGACCTGCGCTTGTCTGTGCACACACACCTCAAACTGGATGATCGAAACCCTTTCAAAGTGGGCATGAAAGATCTGGCTCACTTTTTCTCTCTCAAGCCCATTCGCTTCTTCAACCGTTTCATCGACATCAAAGGTAGGGCAGATAAAACACTGAATGCATGAGCTACAATATATATAGTGGACATAATCAATACTTTAAAGGGGACATGTTCTACATATTTGTCTTTTGTCTGTGAAGTTCACTTAGAATTTTAGTCAATGTTCATTTCCATCAAAAAGGAAATCATAAACAAGCAGTTTTTGCTACTGGTGTAAGACCAATGACTACAAATCAAGGGTTTTTTGTGGAAAATTTTGGTTAAAAAAAAAGAGTTTCAAAAAAGTTTAAAAATGTATTTTAAGCACTACCAATGTCAACTCGCTAAAATATTATTTTTTAACAGTGTTTTAACACATTATTAAATCTGATATCATTAATATATAATTCTGTCTGGTTGGAAAATTAGATTTTATTTTTTAAATGCTTTACAGTAGATTCAGCTTTAGTGAAGGGAAAATGTAAATGTGAGAAAAAAATAAATATATATATATGTAATATTATAATATATATATAATTATATATGTATATATATATTATATATGTGTGTGTGTCATTGTAATATATAATTATAAGAGTATATATAATTAAAATTGACAATTATATATATGATTTATACATATGTGCATATAATTATTTAATTTATCATACAAATACTTCAATCATACAATGACTTTATACATGAAAATCAGTTGTTGCCTTTATATTTTAAGAATGGAGTCTTTTGCTGGAGAGCATCATAACCTTGAGCTTTATCTCTGCCTTCTAATCGTGATGTATGATATTAAAAATAAATCCTCCATTTCCTGCAGCCTATGTGACTCACTATCTAGACAAGACATTTTATAACTTGACGACTGTGGCTCTTCATGACTGGGCCACGTACAGCGAAATGAGGAACCTCGCCACTCAGCGCTATGGTTTGGTGATGACTGAGGCTCATCTCCCCAGCCAAACTCTGGAACAGGTGTGTAGCTCACCAGATAATCTCAGAAAAGATCTGCTGCATTCAGCCTGATATCAATGTGTGTGTCTTCTAGGGCCTGGACGTCTTGGAGATCATGAGGAACATTCACGTCTTTGTCTCACGCTACCTCTACAACCTAAACAACCAGGCAGGACTTGACCTCTGACGTTATTATTGGCCCACAAATGTAGTACTTCACTTGATGTGTTTATGTAAAACATCTTCTCTATTGTGTGTAGATCTTCATTGAGAGGACCAGCAACAACAAGCACTTAAACACCATTAACATCCGCCACATTGCCAACTCCATTCGCACTCATGGAACTGGCATTATGAACACAACGGTATGTACAGATCCTGCCAGGACGGTCCCAGCTAACAAAAATATACATATTTTGCTAAGATTCCCATTAAAGGGACAGTTTCCCAAAAATGAAAATTGTCAACATTTACTCACCCTCATGTCGTTCCAAACCTGTTTGAGTTTCTTTCTTATATTGAACACAAAAGAAGATATTGTGAAGAATGCTGGTTATCGAATAGTTGATGGTCCCCGTTGACTTCTATAGTATTTCTTTCCCTACTGTGAAAGTCAATGGGGACCAAAAACAGTTTGGTTCTTCAAAATTCTTCAAAATATCTTGTTTTGTGTTCAACATTGTGTTCAAGAGAAACTTTTACAGGTTTGGAACGACATGAGGTTGAGTAAATGATGACACAATTTTCATTTTTGGGAAACTGTCCCTTATGAAGTTATCTTCGAATGTTGTCTGAATATTCAAAATATCCCGTTTTTAAATGTTTAAAAAAAAAATTTTCTGGGTTATATGAACATTGGAATTTTTTTTAGGGAATGTTCAATTTTAATGATGATAAAAACATAATAATTATAATTTAATAATAATAAATAATTAGTAGTATTATTATTAATAATAATAAAACAAAACAACAGTGACAACAATATTAAATGAACACAACAATAAGCAGTTATCATTATTATTATTATTAATAATAATAAATATAAAATGATTATTATAAATTAATAAGTGTAACTAATAATAAGAATAATTAAATAATAAAACAAAAATTATGATAAATGAAACACACTAATAATAATATTAGTAATATTCTCTGACATTCAAAACATCCAGTGTTTAAATGTTAAAGAAATGTTTTTTTGTTTTGTTTTTTTAGATGTTTGAACAATGGCAAAAACATTTAGGGGAACTTTCCATTTTAATAATGGTAAACAAAAATATTAATTATAATTAAAACATACCAATAATAATAACAACAATAGTCATAAATAATTTGATTACTACTACTACTACTAATGATAATAACGGCAACAATAAACAATTAGTAATTATAAAACATTTAGTAATAATAATAATAATAGTGGTAGTCATAGTAATAGTATAGTAGATATAACTAATAGTTACTGTTAAATATATTATAATTATTAAATAATAATAATAACAGTAACCATAATAACAATAAAAAATAGTGATTGTAAAACCATAATAGTATAGTAGTTAAAACTAATAATTATGGTCAAATATACTACTACTACTACTACTAATAATAATAATAATACATCTCTGATGTTCTCTGAACCATCTGAAACTATTAAACACTTAGACGAACGTCCAGCCAAAATGTTTCAGAAAAACATTGCATGAATGATGTATAATGTTTTTGTTTAATGTTTTGAGACTGTTATTAAAGACTAGGAAACTTTGAACAAATGTTATTATCGTTACTGGAGGAATGTTTGTTCATAACTTTGAGGAAACCTTACCAGAACGTTCCCGGTTAGCTGCATCTGTATTACGTGACCAGTAACATCTCATCATACTGATGGCCTGAAGTGTCTCTCTGCAGGTGAACTTCACGTATCAGTTCCTCCGCAAGAAGTTCTACATTTTCAGTCAGTTCATGTATGACGAGCACATCAAATCCAGACTCATCAAAGACATCCGCTTCTTCAGGGAGACCAAGGATCAGACCGACCAAAAGGTGCGCTGGTCTCCATTCGCACGTCATGTAATGAAGCAGTGTCATTTTATGAAGACATGATCTTCTGTTGGTTTCTGATGTATGTAGTACCCCTTCGAGCGAGCAGAGAAGTTCAACCGTGGCATCAGGAAGTTGGGTCTTACTCCGGATGGTCAGAGCTACCTGGATCAGTTCAGACAGCTCATCAGCCAGATCGGTAAAGTTTGTCTATAGGTTTTTAGATGCATCTGGGAACTCTTTCCTTTTGTAATGTTCTCAACTTCATAATGTACATGCTGGGATGTGTAAGGCTGTATGACTTTTCCGGTGTAAACATAATGTCAAGGAAAAGACACCGAGATGCAAAGGTCTTCACAACAAAGCAGCAAATTTAAAGTTCACAAAAATTATATATATATTTGTATTTAAGAATTTAATCAATAAATGTTAAAAAAAATTCTCCTTCTCTTCCCATTCTTTTTCTTTCTTGCAGGCAATGCCATGGGTTATGTGCGCATGATTCGGTCCGGAGGGCTGCATTGCTGCAGCAGTGCTATCAGGTTAAGTGTCATCTACTACTATTACATACAAAGATTATTTGACTGAGACATTCAGATCGTGGTAAAACTGGTAATACTAGATAAATAATAATAGTCTTCCCACACAACACTTGGAGCTTAATGAGACGCATATGGTATGAACATTATACAAATCGTCCTACAGAAGTCAAGACAACCAAGACATTAGCAAGCTACTCACATTCAAACATGTTCCAGGTTTGTTCCTGATCTAGAGGACATCGTTAACTTTGAGGAGCTTGTGAAAGCAGAAGGCCTTTCTGAAGAGACGCAGAAAGCCGCCAGGTACTGTACTGATGTCAGTCAATCAGTGGAATTCATAATAATAATAATGTGAATAAATAAAACAACAATAATTAATAAATACTGCAAATACTAAAACAACAATATTGTGAATCAATATTTAATAAATACTGCAAATACTAAAACATAATAATACTAAAAACAACAATTATAATAACTAGACATTATTAATAATAAATAAAACATAACCACCATAACAATACAACAATAATATACACAACAACATTAAACAATTATTATTATTACAACATACCAAAAATAACAATAAACAATTAGTAATTAATTATTACTATTAGGTTTATTATTTATTATTAATAAACAAACATTAATAGTAGTAGTAATATTAATACATAAATGTAAAAAAAAAAAAATACAACAACATAAATTTATGATGATGATTCTAATATCAATAACAATGATAATTTGTATTATTATTATAAATGGATATTAAATAATTCTACAATATAATCAATCAATCAACATTTATTTGTACAGCCCTTCACAACACTCAAGGTGAACCAAAGTGCTTTCCAATGAAAAGAGAGCAATGAAACAAAAAAATATAAAACCAGCAACAAAAATTACATAAAATACACAAAAATGTCACAACATTGCTAGATATTAAAAGCCAGTCTAAATAAATGAGTTTTAAGCTTAGATTTAAAAAGACCCAGGTCAGTGTAATGGTGCGCAAATCGGGGGGAAGCTTATTCCAGAGTCTGTGCCCAGCTACAGAAAAAGCCCGATCACCCCAGTGTTTGTACCGTGACCTCGGTACTTCCAGCAAAAGTTGATTTGTTGACCTAAGAACCCTGTTTGGCTGACGAAAAGCCAGCATCTCAGTTATATACAGTGGAGAAAGGCCATTGAGAGCTTTAAAAACAAACAATACAATTTTAAAATCAACTCTAAAAGAAACTGGAAGTGGGGTGATATGCTCTAACTGGGCCGCGGCATTCTGCACCAGCTGAAGGCGATTGAGGGACGACTGTGAGACACCAACATAAAGTGCATTACAGTAATCTAATCTTGAACTGATAAGAGCATGAATAGCTTTCTCAAGGTCAGAGTGATTCAAAAAAGTTTGACCTTGTCCAAAAGACGTAGTTGAAAAAATCCTTTAACCACGCTGTCAATCTGTTTATCAAATTTCAGGCTACTATCAAAAGTCACCCCGAGATTTCTGACAGTTGGTCGAAGCTTGGAAGTCAGCGCATCAATGTCAGAAGTTACAGACTCTCCAAATAAAATATATTCAGTTTTTTCCTCATTTAGGTGAAGGAAATTTTGCTCTAAACATAATTTAATGTCATTAATGCAATTAATTAATGACCTAGCTGCGTCAGCATTTTTTTGTCTCATGGGCAAATAAATTTGCAAATCATCAGCATAGCAGTGAAAAGCTATATCATGCCTAGCTATAATAGATCCAAGAGGCAGCATGTAAAGTGAAAATAAAACAGGCCCGAGAATAGAGCCTTGTGGCACCCCGCAAGAGAGAGAAGTGGTGGAGGAGGACGAGTATTATTAATATAAAAAGTTTATTATTATTATTGTTGTTAAAACATACACAAATAACAAGTAATTACTACTATTAGGTTTAGTATTTATTTGTTATTAATAAATTAATAATAAAACATTAATAGTAATAGTAGTAATATTAATATATAAATGTTAAATAATAAATACAACAAATTTATTGATAATTATAACAATAATACAAATTATTATTAATATATGTAAATATCATTTATATAATATAATGACATAAATAACAATAATAATTTGTTTTATTATTATAAATAATTAATTAATTTTAAAATACAATAATAATTAATATATAATATTATAATTATAATAATTATTGTTATAAAATAAGTATTAATTTATTTTTTATTTCAGCCAACTGGACTGTGTGCTTAGTGACCTGACCAGTAACTCGGCTGAAGGAACTGAGTACTTCAAGATGCTGGTGGGAGTTTTCGCACCGGAGTTTCGTAGCATCAAGAACATGCACTTGAGGAACTTCTACATGATAGTTCCTCCTCTGGTGGGTCTTCAGAATGGGATCTTGGATGTCGAAGTCTCTTGCTAATTGCAGCATGATCTCTTGAATAACGTTCATCTTTCTAATCCCTCGCAGACGGTAAATTTCGTGGAGCATTCCATCAGCTGCAAAGAAAAACTAAACAAGAAGAACAAAGTGGGAGCTGCGTTTACAGACGATGGTTTCGCCATGGGTACATGTTTAATACAGTTATAAAGGTGATATAATTTCTTTCCATGGGCTAAAGATTCAAGGACCTTTTCTGTGTTTTCCAGGAGTCGCCTACATCCTGAAGCTTCTGGACCAGTATCAGGAGTTTGACTCCCTCCATTGGTTCCAGGCTGTGAGGGAAAAGTATGTGAAGGAAATGAATGCGGTGGTGAAGGAGCAGAACGTTCAGTCCACCAGCCAAGACGAGAAGCTCATGCAGACCATGAACCTAACGCAGAAGAGACTGGACGTATATCTGCAGGTATGCTCCATCTTTGTGGTCTTCAACAATGATGGCCAATGGCTTTATTTAATCACATCTTCTTTCCATTTGTAGGAGTTCGAGCTGCTCCATTTCTCTCTGAGCAGTGCTCGGATCTTCTTCAGAGCTGATAAAACGGCAGCCGAGGAGACCCAGGAGAAGAAAGACAGAGGTTGGTCGATGGATCCATGATCTCTAGAATATTTTATGTTGACTTTTTGCACCACAAACACTCATTTAATCACTCTTTTCAGAGGAAGTTGGCAAAACTGGTCCAGGTTCCTCAACGATCGAGGGTTCTCCTGGGGAAAGCAGTGCCAAGTGAAACTACAAAGGATCTTGAACGATATCAATCACTTGAACAGCATGGACTCGCTCCAGAGGAGGTTATAAACATTGACCCTCCAGCCACCATACTACTGTTGGAGTCTGTACAGCTTGCTTAAACTCATTTTGGCGCTACGCCACCTGCACTCATTCAACTGGAACGGACTGTGGATTTGGACCAACGCTTCGGTTTTAGATTATGATTGTTTTATGTATCGACAACGATGTTCAACAACTGTTTTGTCAAGCATTATGCGATTGTGTAAATTCAAGAAATGTGATTGGTAGATGAATGTCTATTTTTTTTTTTCCTTAAAGGGATAGTTCTCCCTCATGTCGTTCCAAATTCACAAGATCTTCGTTCATCTTCTGAACAAAAATTAAGATATTTTTGATGAAATCCGAGAGCTTTCTGACCCTACATAGACAGCAACACGTGATGAACGAAGGTCTTATTGGTTTGGAACGACATGAGGGAAAGTAATTAATGACAGAATTTTTGGGTGAACTAAGCCTTTAATGTCCTATTGATTGTTAGGAACAAGTATTTTTAAAGGATAAAACTGGCCTTTAGGATACAATTTATTTTTTTAGCTAAAGAAATTCAAAGACCTAATTATATTTCACCCAAAAATTTAAATTATAACCTGTATGACTTATTTTGCAGGATACAAGATATAGATAAATAAGAGATTATCTATCTATATATATATATATATATATATAAATTTTACAATGAGAGACCAATAGGGTTATTTTGGACCCCACTGACCATTGTCCCACAGACAAATATGGTTCTTCAAAATATCTTTTTATGTTGCTCAGAAGGAAAGTTGTACGTGTTTTGAATGACAAGAGGGTGAGTGAACAATATCAGACTTTCCATTTTGGTTCATTTTAAAGTTTATGTAAACTAGATTTTTTTTTTTTTTCTCTTAAGAGTACTAATTTACTTCACTAATGATTATCTGCCCAGAAATCATTCAATGCCATACTTTTTGATATGTGAAATATGTATAATATAAAATGTACCACACTAACATATTTAGTCTGTGCTGCCTAAAATATATTGCAATGTGTCTTGACAGTAAAAACACATCAATTGTCCTTGAGCACTGTGAAGGAGGAAGTTGAATTGCACTTGCCTTAATAGTGATCGCGCACTACACAGCAGTTTCTTCACATCAGTGACATTCCATCAGATTTTCTTGCCTATACTGACCTTTTTGTGTTAACCATTAACCTCATGCTATCTTTATTAAAAGACTTGGAAAAAAGCACAGCTTCAGGATTATTCATGCATTACAGGCACACACACAATGCTCGTACCGAACACCCCCTTCCCATACAGAGTCCAAACACTGGTTCAGGAAAGCTGTTCTGCTTTATTACAAAGAAAGGGAGCTTTAAAGGTGGTCAGAAAATACAAGATTGGTCTGTTTTTTGTACTATGGGTTTTCCCTTTCCTACGAAATGCTTCTATTCAAATAGCTGCAGCTGAAATGTCTCCACCCCCTTGTTTTTTTTCTCATAATACAGATGTCCTCGCTCTGGCCTTCCGTGTCGCCTTTATTCGTTTAGTTGAATTGGTCTTTAAGTGCACAGGGTAACAAACGTGATTCCCCGTCTGGCAGCTCAACATACTGTTCACTAATTTTTTTTGTCTTTTGAGTTTTTGCTTCTACCACATAATGCCATTTCTGTTCACCTCCTAAAAAGGAGGTCAAGCATAGGTACTTCTTCCAAAATAGACGCCATGTATATATATATAGATACATCTATCTATATATATCATGTATATACACATTCATACATACATATCTTTATTCATGTGATGTCAAAAAATTAAAAAAATGTACACGTTTATTACAAAATCGTAACAAAGACTGAAAAGGGTTTGTATTCATTCTGGAACAATGTTTCTCGGTAAGCTCACAACTGCCTGGTCCACGGGTTGTGCCCAACAACGGTCACTGAAACAGTCTGATTGGGATTTATTGATGCTAAGCAGAAAACACCTCGCCGGATGAACAACGCGGGTGAATGGAGCAAAAGAAACGGGAAATGAAAGAAAACGGGGAGGAAAACAAACAAAAAAAAGCACCTCCTTGATGTTAATGACAGGGCCGCACGTCCTTCCAGACGACGACGGGAGAGCAGCGAGTTTTCCCACATAAAAAAAAAGCAGAAAACAATTTTTGTGTTCTTTTATTACTAAATAGTGCAACAATGAACATTGCATTTTCTTTTGCCCTTGTGTATTCACATGTATTGGATTTGTCTTTGTATCTGTCCTGTTTGTTAGCGCAGCGCACTTCGGAAAACAAAGCACGAACTGCGTTTTTCTCTTGAATACCAATGGATGGGTTTGTGTGCTGTACTGCAACTTCAAAGACTCCAGGCAAACACCAAAAGGGGCTTTCCATCAGCGGAGTAAACAAAACATTGACCCTGCTCAAAATGAAATGGAGGGAGAAGAAAAAAAAACGCAAGAGGGGAATTTAAAAACAGAATGAAAAGTATTACGAAGTTTTATGTTCGGGCAGCACATAATTTGTAAGGCAGGGCCCCTCCCCCCAGTTCTCAAGGTGGAGACCCCGCCACCCCCCTCCCCCTCCCGCAGTCCTAGTCCAGAAGTTGAGGAATAAAACCAGGTTTTTTGTGGTCAGGCAGGTCGGCTGGCTGTCTGTTGCCGATCGCTCCGAGAGCTCACAGGCGCTGACGGACTCAGCTTCAGAAGGCCTGCTGGGCCGGATTGTAATTGAAGGTGGTTGGCACGTGAGGCCGCTCCTCTAGCTTGTCGTATTCCAGGTGAAACTCCTGAGAGAGCAGAGAAAAGCACAAAGCTGAAGTTGTCTTACACCTACATGTATACAACATACACTTCACTTGAACGTTCAGTATAGCGATGACATTATTAGCATCAGTAGGTAAGTGTGAGCGATTGGTCAATTAAGTAGGTGCAGGTTTTCAAATATTTTCTAATAAATATTGGGCAATTTTCACACTGCACCTGACCTCATTTTTCAACATGTTCACACATTCAGGAAAGACAAAATAGGGTACTTTTAAACACACAGCCATTTAGAGGGTCTTTGTCAGTTACTATGGCATAGAAATGTGCAATTAAATGTATAATAAATCTCCAAAACGTTCTAAAATCTAATCCACAATACTATGATAATCTCCCAAAAAAATAAAAATAAAAACATCTAAATTCTAAAAATAAATACTAATATTTTAAAATATTTATTTTATATTTAAAATGTAATTTTAGATGATTACTAATTTAATATTTTCAAAATTAATATTTTGCAAATGAAGTTGAGAGATTGTGTATGTTGTGTGCCATTATATTGTAGTTGAGCATTAAATCAACCATCGTTCTCTCAAGATATTGTATGATATTGCAGAGATTATCATATTTAAAAATTCACATTAATCACCACTATTACTGACATTGTGTGTCATTACTATAACAGTCATTCTGCTGCTCCAGTATACTGATATTGGTTTGAGATGCTGACATCAGAAAAAAACCCACAATAGCACAAACCAGAAGTTAGGTTTAATCACTCAAGTCAGTAATTATCAGCAAGTGTCTCTAGCTGTAGAAAAGAAAAAGGTGGAGGAAGAGGACCCTGAATTCAGTATCTTTACCTTAGCGACCTTCCTCCAGTTATGACAATCAAAGAAGTAGTATGTTCCTCTCTCGTAGGTGTTGGTCTTTAGCGTGGGCTCCATGCCAGGTGCTCTTGTGATCCAAACCCTTTCCTCTTTATGGTACCGCCAGTCCCGGTTGAAGCTGCAAACAACAAAATATTCCATTTGAACTCTCAGCTTCCACCGGTGGTTGGTTATCAGCAAAAAGAGTCCTAGAATGAGGTAATCAGCAGGACATACAGCTCAACAGCAGCAAGGAGTTGTAAGAGGTCTCCTCCATTCATGTAGTAGAGGTAAAACAGCAGGTCTTCACCGTATCGTCCCAGTTTTATTGCAGCCAGCTGTACAGAGCACATTATAAGGTTAGCAGCATCCACATATTACAATTTCAATGCGGTTTTACTGAAGTGTTTTACACCTCACCTTGTCCCTTATGTGAATGTTGGTTAAGTACTCTGAAGGAACATGGAAGTCTAAAAAAACAATTGCATTTATTACTGAAGAGCCAAAATGAAATGCTCATCTCTACAGGTTAAGTCAAAATGAACTCTTACCAATGTCTTGTGGTCGACATGGAGCTGAAGCCCAGGGAGATGCAAACTTAGGATACAGATTCCTACAAACCGAAATAAAATTAATGTGTGTACAAAACGAAAACACTTACTAGAAATCAATATCTGGCACAAGAAAGCATCTTACTCCGGAGAGTTGAGGTTGAGTCCTAGCGTTGTTAGGTCGCTTCCTAAAGCCAGGTGAACCATCCCTGGGTCCGTCTCAGCTGCCCGAATGAATGTCAGGAGTCCAATCATCCCAAACTGATCCGTCACCATTCCTGAGGGAATGTTTGTTACCTTGCCTATAAAAAGATGTGAATAAATGTCAAGCTTGATTGAGAGTGTCCAACGGACAGGGTTGCTACATCTTTTGATCAATTAATTTCCATGAATTTTCCAGCAGATTTTTACTTGGCAAAGAGCAAATACTAGTCAGGGTTATTATAGTTAACTAAAACCATTTTATGTTTTAAAAAACAGTTTGTGTTACTTGAAATAAAATAAAGTTTAACTGAAATAAAAAAACTAAACTTACACTCATTTTATTTCAGCTATATTTTATATTTACACTTTCATTTAGATGATCTTGATGTACCAAGATAACTAAAACTGAAATAAAATTAATGAAAACCATATAGACAAACTATTAAAATTGACAAAAACCCAGTAAGCATCCCAATAATAAAACAATAACCCTGTTTCTAGTCAGATTTAATATTCAAAATTCTAGTGTAGTTATATTTTAGTTACTCTGAACATAGCTACACACATATATATGTTTTATGATGTATTGAGTTATTTTTATTTTACAATTTATTAATGCTTAAATTTATTTCAAATCTTTTTATTGGTCTTTTTTGTGACAATACAGATTGAATAATGATAACAAGGTGAAGATATTGTCCATTATTAATCCCTTCCGCAATCTCCTTGTTCATATTAAAATTATTAAATATTAGACAAAAACAATAATAATAATAAAATAAATAGAAAATAAATAAATACCAAGTGAAATACAATAGATACAATTAAGCGTTAACATTTAAATTTAATTTATTTTATCTATAAATTATTTAAAAATTATTATTTAGAAATGATCTTTATATCAGAATTCTAGTGTAGTTATATTTCAGTTACTCTGAACATAGCTAGAAGTATACATGTATGTGTGTGTGTGTGTGTGTGTGTGTGTGTGTGTGTGTGTATATATATATTATTATTTTTTTTTATGATGTATTGAGTTAGTTATTTTACAATTTATTAACATTTAAATTATTATCAAAATGTATATATATATATTTTTTTTTTTTATATGACAAATATCATAAATTATTTTTATTTATAATAAAAATGTCCATTATTTAGACATGATTTGAGATGTTAATGACTTGTATTACTTTTTATGCGCTTGGAATTATTATTATTTTTAAATTATTTAAATATTTTTAAATACAACCCTACCTGTTGCATTGAAACCTTCTAAAACAGTTTCTGGAAGAAAATATTTTTTATTCAAAAATAGTTTTATTCAACACACGTTTTTAAGCTCAAGACACTTTGGCAGTTGTTTGAAATACAGAGGTGCATGTTGCTAGAGAGCCTCACCATCAGGCAACACCTGGATCCCCTTCTTTTGCTGGTTGTTGTTCTGTGCTGATGATGTCTTGTCGCCGGGAAACTTGGGTCCATCTGCACTTGAGCTGCCCTTTCCTGAAGAGTTCAAGCTCTGTGGAGACAGCACAGGCCACGACAATCAGTAAAAGCTCAAGCAATCACAGTCACAGCACTGGACGCCATCACTTAAATTTTAACAGCCACGCATCCTTACCCATCCTGCAAAACAATGACATGTTATTTATGCAATCTCTCCCTGAAGCTTATGAAAGATCAAATTCAAGCAATACTGACTGATTTGCTTTCATCCGTGCTCAATGTCGGGTCCTTGTAGTTGGGCCCGGGCAGGGCTGGGAAGTCTTCGTTGTGAATGGAGAAGTCCTGCGACTGTTCATTCGATGGCTTTGTGACCATTCCAACTATGGAGAGATACATTTTAATACAAATTTGAGGGTTACTGTGAGGAAATCAAAATAAAACCCCTGACCTTGTCATGCATTCACAACACATCATTAATTGAAGGAGAAGCTTGCTTAGTCATAAATACTAAGAGGGTTTCAGTTTCAGCAAAGTAATGTGACTGTGTAAAATGAACTTGTACCATAGGGTGCCCTTCCAGCCAGCGGATTATGCAACGGTGTTGGGTTGCCGTTTCCCTCCCTCCGACTTCTGTCTGCAAGTGCTGGGAATTCTGAGAGGTCTATTCCTGTCACATTTTCACTCCCATCTGCCACGACAGCAGAAAGAATAATAAGAGAATGAGCTTTTTTCTTTCCAGAGCACAATTTAAGCGTCACGGTTCCTGACGTGGTGTATCATCACGAAGCACGCTCCATACAGCACTCACCTGTCCCGTTGAAGATGTTATTGGATAAGGAGTTCATGCCAAACCCCTGGCTCCGGCCCATTCCAAATCCTGACATACTACAATGACACACATGAGGATTTGACCCTTTTGTTAAGGTCAGTCTTAATCAGTCTTGATTGGCCTTATCTTGGCCTAAGGTGAAAGTTAATTAAAATACACATATATATGTATTTAAGATTATGAGAAGCCACTTTTTAACATCATCTTTAATTTCTGCAATAAACAGAAAAGAAGTCCATTGATGACCGGAGATTCGAACAAGCTTTCAATGTACATATATGTAACCATATTTTGCCTTAAAAAAATTATGCATTTAAAATGTATTCAAACAGAAAACAAAAATATTAAAAATCTGCCACTACAGGTTGATATCTTACTTTTATTTTTAATCACATACATGCATTTTAATGCTTTGCAAACATACACATTTGGTTTTCTATGACATTTGTTACTGACACAGAATGACTTGTGATAGTCTTGGTTGTATCATAATGGGCTGAATATACAAACCAATCAGTAAGTATTTATTAAAATGTTTTATTTTTGACTGAGTTTCCTGTTTAATAATAATGATAATAATAATAATAATAATAATAAGCGTTGCCACAACTCTCCATATAATAAGCTGTTCGATACAACATCCACGGTTCAATACGCGCTTGTGAATTGTCACTTTTAAGAGAACACAGATAAACTATATTGTCACAGGTGAGTGTTTATTGTCTTAATGTCTCATCATTCAAAATGTTTCGATTTTCTTTTTATTTAGTTAGTCAGTGGCTATGTTCACATGCACACTTCTTGTTTCAATCAGATTTATGAATCTGAATGTAATGTTTACATGAACGATAAATAAAGTGATCGGGTTGATGTGTGCATTTATGTCACTTAAGCTTCAAATCGGAATTGATTTTTTTTTTAACATGCGAACACTGCACAAAAATAGAGTTTCCCATTGTTTGCACATAACCACTCTCCTACACCGTTTCTTTAACTGTTTTAAACAGCAGCATTAATATTTATCCATTTCTCAAACAGATTGATTAAGGTGTTTACATGAAGGCTTTACAGTCCGATTGAGCCGGCAAACCAATTACAAACGGATTATTTGGTTGCATGTAAACGTAGCCACTGATGGCTGAAGGCCTTTGTCCATATTAAGGATTTCTTGGAACATCATAAGTTCTATTACTTAGTTTCTGTGTGAGGGTGCCCTCCGGCTTCCAGTATTAATGAAACAGACATTACATGTGTTTATAGCATTCAATAATGACCAATCCAACCTATTTTGGGTAAAAATAGGAAAAATAGTACTTCTCTCAAAAGACATTTGAAGTAGACACATGACAATCCATGTTCCTTTTTTAAAAATGTGTTTTAAAGGTGACATATCATGAAAATCTGACTTTTTCTGTGTTTAAGTGCTATAATCGAGTCCCCGGTGCATCTACCAACCCAGAAAACATGAAAAAGGACAACCAAGTAACTTTGTTTTGGTAAGTCTTTTTCTGCAAGCCTCTGAAAAAAGGAGTGCATCTGATTTCTCTCCCTCCGTGTCGTGGTAAGGGGATCTTATTACAATATTACGCCCTTTAATCAGCACGTTTCCTCCCATGGCACCGTCATTGTGTTATCGCAAGCAACAACGGTGTACCAGTTCTCACTGATGAGCACAGAACACTGTTTAGAGTCCCAGCATCAGAGACAAGAAAACAGTGGATTTATTCTTTTATATACTGTATATTACGCTGCTGCCACACAGATCTTATATAAACATGGGATTTCTTTCCCAGCTGTTTACTTTTACAGACATAACTGACTGTTTTTGTAACTCATGTGTTTTTAACAAACTTGTGTGTATTTGACAGTTTAAGCACAAGAAGAGAACTTAGTTTTGTACTCGCATACCATGTGACAGCAGCTTTTGTGCGCATGCTTCGGATGTGTTCGCTCAGAAAACCATATAACAAGTTTAAACTAATATAGTTTAAAATGCATGATTTGAGCACGATAGACACGATAATCAAAACCAAACAAAATGTTTTTTGCAGAGTATCTGAGGTACGATGTGTAAAGGCACAGTCCTATTCTGGAAAAGGGGGCAGGGAGCAGCAGCTCGTTTGCATTTCAAGAGGCATGCACTAAAACAGCGTGTTTCTGCTTTCACGCAAAATAGGCATTTTCAAAATTATATAAGAAATGAACCGTGGGGTATTTTGAGCTGAAACTTCACAGACACATTCTGGGGACACCTGAGACTTATGTTACATATTGTAAAAAGTGCATTTTAAATCACAAAAAACACTGATGTGCCAGGCCGAAACGAACTGAAAACTGTGGTCAAAAAAAAAAAAAAGTTATGTATTGAACCGTGGGCTAACTGTATTGTTGCATCCCTAATAATAGCACAATTTTCTGCAAATAAAAATGTGATAAATTTTAAAATACATAAAAGTATACATTTAATACTAGATTTGAAAATATACTATATAATTGTAATATTAATTATATTATACTATATTGTATTTTACATATTATATTCATTAAAATATTTTATAATAGAATCTCTTGTTTCAAAAGTAATTTGGCTTATTGAGGGTTGGGCAAGTAGTTTTTTTTTTACTAGGTCAACCCTCAGTCCTTACTGTTGAGCCAAAACATTCTATTATTGTGGCAAATGAAAGCACTTTACATTACAATTCACAACTTCAGAAGTCACTTTATAATTTGTTTCATTCCCATATCATTGAGCACAATCTGACCACTGTCCTGGCACACGTAATGCTGTACAGGTAATTTCTTTTTAAATAATAAACCTGTTAAATTGACAGTCCTAAAAAGCCATACCAAAGCAAGTTGTTTGCTATCGCTATCTCTCGTGTCACCATTCTTACCTGTTGATGGTGAATGGCTGGCGTGCTGGCTGCTGCTTGGGCATGCAGATAATGCTGGGAGAGCTGCGGTTAGGGCTACCCAGGCCAGAGCTGCCCATGCTGTTGGTCCTGCCGCTCATGCCCATGCCCTGCCCTACCTGCGAACTCATCATGTTCCTGGTGTTCATAGGCAGGATGCCCCTGCGGAACACCAGCAAGGCCAGGATTTAATAGATCACATCATTAATCAACATAAATCAAGCAGAGGAGATGGCGTACCTGTTCGGCGAAGGTGGTGTGTGCAGGGACATTGTTGGGACGCCTGTTGTTGGGGTGCTATGGTTCGGTAACTGAGTGCCTTGTGTTAAATTCCGGTTCAATTGAGGGTTGTTGTTGCTCATGCCTCTTATTGAGAAACCTAGTGCACCTACAAAATGAGTCGCTGATCAATTGGTGCTCAGAATCAGAGCACATGGTGTTTCTATTAGCATCACAACGATTTTTCATTACTATAAGCCATACTGAAGACTTGTACTCACTTTGCGGACCATACAAACTCGCACCAAGCTGTGACAATTGACCTGACGATGACGGCGAGGGAGATGGCAGCATCTGAAAACCGAGAGAAGTTAGAACATTTCATTTGAATTTGAATGTTTTTAACATTACGTGCCAACACAGAAATTAGAAACATATTTATGTTTACATATGAAAGAAGTCTTTAATGATCATTATGCTTTTATGTTGGCATTTATTTGATCAAAAATACAGTACTATTATTAAAGATTACTACAATTTAAAAGAAACATTTTCTATTTCAATATATTTTAAAATGTCATTTTTTCCTGAGATGGCAAAGCAAAATTTGTCATTGTCACATGATCCTTCAGAAATCACTCTAATAGGCTGATTTGCTGCTCAAGAAATACTTCTTTTTATAAATCTTGAAAACAGTTGAGCTGCTTAATATTTTCATAGAAACTGTGATACAATTTTTTCAGGATTATTTTATGAATAGAAAAATGAAAAGAACAGCATTTATTTGAAATAATCTTTTGTAACCTTATGAAGGTCTTTACTGACAGTTTGGATCAATTTAATGCATTCTTGCTGAATAAAAATATGAAAATCTTCTGAACAGTAGTGTATATTTCTCACACATTTCTCTCTCTTAATTTCAATTACTGACAAATGAAACTATGAAGAACAAATGAGATACATTAGATGTGTATTTGCTTCATCTGTGTATTTTATCACTGTAATGTTGCCATTTAGAATGACAGGAAATGAAGTTTGTCACAACTGCAGGTCAGTTCTCCTCATAAAACAGCTTGTTTTTAGTACACAAAATGCCATCTGCAACAATCTGTACCATAAACCTTCATAATTACATCATAATTTGTGTCCACCATGATTCTTGGACACGATCCCAACTTCAAGAGTCTGGAAATGATGACTTTATGCTGGTGTTCATGTGTACTCAACTCATAAATATGACCATTCTGAGTTGACTTCACTTGAATGCATTAAAAATAGTCTGTGATGTAATTATCAGAAATGTTTAGAATCATATGTTTATGAAGGTATAGATTACTTGAGTTACTTAGATTATTAAGTTAATAAATTATTATTTTGGCAATAAAAAAAAAGTAGTTAATTTTTATTTTTGACAAATGTGTTAAGAATATGTCACATTATTACTGCTTTTGCTGTATTTTAGATCAAATAAATTATTAGAAATGGGCGTATGTTAGCATCGCAGATGTATTGTACAACTTTTGCTGTATTTTGGATCAAATAAATGCAGGCATGTAGTGGTGAGCAGAAGAGAATTCTTTAAAAAACGAAAAATCTTACTTTTCAAAAACTTTTGACTGGTAGCGTATCGGCTTAAAATGTATTTTTTGTTGGTCAGGTCAGTGAAGATGTTGACAGTGCAGGTGAAATATATACTATTAAGCTAATAATAATTTAATTTCATCATTCTATCAGATCTCCAGTCAGCAAAAGGATTTGACACAATGAACACAACCATCAGAATTAACTAGTATTAACGTACGTCTTTCTCCGATCGATGCTGGAACATTGACTGCTGGCAATAGTATATGTTCTCATCAGGGTAGTCACTTTCGACCCCCTCCGGAAACTTCTTTCTCGTTGCACTGAACATTCCGTTTGTCACCTACAGAAGAGAGGAGACGGTTAAAACCAAGATAATTCATTCCTGAACCAAATCATACCAGATTATCTTTCTACACGTCTAGTGGACATATCCTTAACTTCTATACAGCACAACTGATAACTTGTAATAAATAATAAATTACCACTGCAGAATAAGACCCAAGGCTATATGTTAATTTAGGTGCATTATAAAAAGGTACAGGCTATTTTGTCAACTCACTTTACACCTAAATCATACAATTAGGATTAGTAAGATTAAACTTAATTGTAACGTTACTTTAGCCGTCAGTCTAATGCTATAAGAACACTTAGACCTACCATAGCGGTACGTTGTTAAATAAATAATTTATGTATCTTTTCAAAACAAAGAAGGTATTTGCCGTATGGTTGGAAGACAAATAAATATCACTTTCCAAACTGACACCTGACAACAAACACAGAAACAGCTTAAATCACCAGCTAAATCCATGAAAAACATCAACATACTTCAACATACTCACATTTCCATATACCGCGACATTATTAATAACATGACAACGGATTCCTACGTGTTATGATGTTACGAACACAATTACAGAGAGAAATAAATAAAACAAATAATCGCATGTCACGAAATGTTCTCATTTATATAAGCTAGTTAACGTTAGCTGTCTCGTTAGCTGTTAAGCTGCTAACTACAAATAAGGCATTTTCGGCATAAATAAAGATTTTGATGGAACCCAAAACACACTGGACCATTTAATCTACATTAGTCGTGGTGCTTTAGTTTTATAACAGATGTCTAGACGCGCATAATACATGTATCTATCTGTTTAAATGGTTTAGGCCTGTGTTTCGGCTGTCTGTTTTTGTTAGCGCTTAGCGCTAGTCGGCTAACTCCGGCCTCGAACAAAAACAGAAACCAGTAAAGCCGTGCAAACGTGTCAATGCATTCATTCAGCGACTAAATAACTGCTTGGATATGCGCACAAAGCTGCAAATGTTCATTTGGCCCTATATATGCGATGCAAACCCTGCTGTGCAATGTATTTTTGGTGAAAAAGGAATTGACTAACCGCATTAATTTACCCTCTCCTCTCAGATCCAAGATGGCTGTGTTTCCTACAGACGAGAATGCTGGGGAATAGCCTTTACCCTCTGACCCCCTGACCTTCAGTTTATTTCATACTAGACTGAAAATTGTGTTGGACACTGTCTGCTGGATATTAGACACTCTACAGGACACTTATGAGATTTTTATGATGTTACAATGGGAGGAAACAGTTAGACTGTAGTCACTCTTTTTATACCTGAAACATCATTGGCACACAGTTTCATTAGCTGATGTTTTGCAATTATCATATTTTATAATAATAGTGTGTTATCTGCCATTTAACAAACTCTTCTTAGAGTACAGATTATCTTAATCGTTTAGAATATTTATATTTACATCTGCAGCCAAATGCAGGTAACACATTGAATAAGAATTCATCATTTGAGCTGTCTGACACAAAGGTGTTTAAGATTAAGTTGTAAATCTTTTCGCTGTAAAATCTTTCACTGATAAGTCTTTAAGGTCTGTTTCTTGTCAGCAGCTTGAAAATAACAAATAACATATATATAGAGAGATTATCTTAAGAAATTCCAGAAGGGGTGATCTTGCATCACATTAAAGAGGTATCCGTAAATAATGTTAACCTAAGACAATATTTTATTCACAAATCTAAAGCCACTAGCTTACTATGTTACGTAAATCCTGATCTTTAGCAGCGGAAAATAGTCAAAATACATTATAATCCTATTTAATGTTTTATAAAATATGCTTTTATGTAACAACATACAAATCTAGAGTGAACTATATTGTTTGAAGGAAGACATCTGTCACTTCCACACACAGTAAAAGGCTCATAAATACATTCCATTCAGGAAATCTGCCTGAATCCAGATGATTTTAGCTATTCATAGCTACAATTTGAAGTTTTGGTTCCTTTCTGTGTTGATTAATTATCATTTGGATGTAAACGTGATCTTTCTCATCATCTAAACTTTATTTTATGATGATCAAGTTTGTTTTTCTGAGAGTGCAAAGCTCACTGTACATTTCACATCTGCAGCCAAGTGCAGGTGAAAAAAAAATCTTATATTTTTTGCAAGAATGCTTACAGGGGTGCAAGAATGAATACATATTGTCTAATGATGGCTGCACCTATGTATATATATATATAAATCTCTGTTATGTATATTTAAATACATTTCTGTCAACCACTTAGAACAGCCTAAAAGAAGTGGTTAAATAGTGCTTGGAGGATTATGTTGATAGTTTAAATCTTAAATTACATTTAGTTGTGATCTGGCGTATCCCATTTCTCACATTCCATCTGTTCCCTCCACTGTGAAGTGGTACTCATGCCTTTCAGACAGCACTTGAGGGTTCTCAATCACTGGAGACCTTTGATAGATCACTAAATAGCTAAGCCTTGAGTTATGAGAAGAATGACTGGGAGTGCAATATCATCCAGTGTTGCATTTACTCATAGAAGTGATTTACTACTTTTGGATTAAGGATCAACATTAATTTTTGATAGGGAGGAAAATTATATCTTACGTGTAGAAAACATTCATAAAATAGTTTTGGGCAAGTCTGGTCTGATCTCAAAGGTGAACCTATTAAAATATAATAAATTAAGTAATAGTAAAAAGGTCAATAACATAAAGCTCATTTTCTATTTTGTCTGGATCTTTTAATTTATTAAAAATACATTTAAATGGATGGATACATACAAGGCCTTATATAACGAGCATGTTTTTCATTTAATATTTTTACAAATACATTAATTATTTTTTTATTAATTTATACATTTTTGTTTGTTTTGACATAAGGAAACAATATCAGCATGATAAAACTGTCCTGATGTCATAATGAAGAAGAAAAAAGCCTCATTAAAAGTATTCAATTCTGTAGAACAATTGAAATGTACATAGAAAATCATAATATATTATAAGAGAAATATATATTTTAACTTTCACTACAAATAATATTAATATATACAATAAATATATATAATTCAGAAATTATATATATATATTATAATATTTTTATATTAGATTTTTTATTTGCTATCCCTATATACTCTTTAACTTCCTAAAACTAAATACTGTGGTATGCCATGTGATATCGACAGCTTCTATTGGTTGTCCATAACTGGGCAAGTCTTATCTTTGGGGTGGTGCACTCAAGTGGTCTCTGTTATGTAGAGGGTCCTGACTGAGATAAGCGCTTAAATAGAAGGTCTCAGATGACCCTCAAATTCCTTAATCGCACGATAACTTTAGGCTTATCACAGCTCCCGGACAGCTCCACCTTCCAGCGCTGGAAGACATAATTTATCCGGAATGGGGAGGAGCGTGTGGGATGTCATCTCTGGTGCTCTCTGCAACTGGCAGGGCAGAGGTGTCAGCAGAACACAGGAGCATGAAACACCACACTGCTGCCCATCGTCTCATTCCTTGTGACAAAAAAGCTTGATGATAAATGAAGATCTACGTTTTCGGCAACCTGGTAAGATGAAAGGAACATTCAAGTTTTTATCTTGTCTTTTCATTGTGACTGGTCTACATTTTTAAAAATACGGGTTCTTTATTGGCATTTATGGTTCCGTGATGAACCTTCAACATCCATGGAATCTTTACATTCCACAAAAGGTTCTTTATAGTGGAAAAAAGCTCTTTAGATTTTTATGTTCTTCACACTAAGGTTCTATTAAGAACTGGTCACTGGAATGTTCTTTGGAGAAGCAAAATGTTTTTACCAATGGGATTGTTGGAGTCTTTGTTTTTAAGAGTGTACCCTTATTTTGTTTCTGAAGATACCATGAATGTGGACCGAGAAGATGGGAAATATTGTGCGAGGTGCTGTCGCCTTTGTGCCCTCCGAGAGATGTCAACGTTTCTTAGTAGGCGACTTGAAGGAGATGCCCCTTGATCGTACTCTAGACCTAAGTAGCCGGCAGTTACGCCGCCTTCCAGTCAGAGCTTCTGCCTTCGATGAACTGGTCAAACTCTACCTGAGCGACAACCACCTGAGCAACCTGCCGCCAGAACTGCAAAACCTGCAGAAGCTCCAGCTTCTAGCCTTGGACTTCAACTGTTTCGAGGAGCTTCCTCTGGTCGTATGCAGTCTCATTCAGCTAAACATCCTCTATCTCGGTAATAACCGACTGTACTGGCTGCCGAAGGAACTGCGGCAACTCACTGAGCTTAAAACCTTGTGGCTGGAGACCAACTGCTTCACCAAGTTCCCTCGAGTAATATGTGAGCTTCCCAACATCAAGACCCTCCATTTGGGATACAACCAGCTGCGTAGCTTACCGACTGAGCTTGAGCGACTGGAGGAGCTACGCAGCATCTGGCTAGCAGGGAACTTGCTAAATGATTTCCCTCCCGTGCTGCTGAAGATGCATTATTTGGAGGTGATCGATGTGGACCGCAATCGCATTCGCCAGTTTCCGTCGCTCACCTGCTTGAGAGGCTTGAAGCTCGTCATCTACGACCACAATCCTTGCATTAATGCGCCGGTGGTGGCAGACGGTGTGAGACGGGTAGGCCGCTGGGCTGACAGCTCTGATGATGAGGAGGATGAAGGTGATGGAAAGGTTGCCAAAGCAGGTGTGAAGGCACAGGGATTACTGGAAGAGAACGAGTGAAGAAGATCAGTGAGGAACCACAGATCAAGCAGCTATAAAGAGCATGATGATACTTATGAGTTTTTGAAACTGCAGAAGATGGCTGATGAAATACTGAGGACACTGCTCTACAAATGTAGTGTCTTTTATATTTTTATATTAAATATAGAGTTTTGTAGATTTTTGAAGTAGAATAGAAATTATTTAAAATTAAATATTGTAATTATATACTTAATGATATTCATAATAAACAATTAGAACATATATTAGAATTGAAATATTTACATTTAAGAATTAAAATATGAAATATTTATAGCAATTTACACATAATTTTTCCTGTCTATTTGTAACAAAGATGCTTATGTAATTAAAGGGAACCAATTTTCTTGATATGAAGCAAGCCAAAGTGATTTCTTTCTTTCTTATTGTGACATTATTTGTGGTACTCCATGAAATCGCAACATAAAATTTATCTGTAGAAAGTATTTTCAGATCTCAGTCAGGGATTTGTTAATTCAATCAGATTTTTAAGTTTTCCATGTCCATTCTGTGAATCTGTTCAGTGAGGTTGGCCGTGTCAGTGATTAATGGTGGAATTCTAACAATGTGCCCCTGTTCATAAATAATGCAGGTTTCCTGTAACAGATTTGGGTCTCCATTTTGATGTAAGACTCTTAATAGGTTTTAATCATACTCTAGTGCTTCTGCTTTCAGTTCACTGGACTCACAGGTTCCAAAGGTGTGAACAAGTCAACAAAGGATGATAAATAATTATAAGTAATACAATTTTGCTTAAAATGATGTAAATTTTGTTAGCATATTTACAAAATAGAATCAGTGCCACAGTCCCAAAATCAAGTGTGGGAGGTGGTCATATTTTGGTATGACATTTTTAGCCTTGTGAATTAAACAGTATAAACAGGGGCGCAAATACGTTTTTCAGCCTGGTTCGCATAAGAGTACCTGGAGATTTGGTTTGGTCCTCACACGGACCATGGCATGGAGTGTGACCCATAAAATAATAATAAACTTTTAAATAATAATAAACTAAATAATCAAGTGTGATAATACTATTTTATTTTTGTCCAAATTCAGGGAAGGATCTCAAAACAAAAAGGCCAACAAGGCAAAAAACAAGACAGTATAGGAACGGGATACATCAAACGGCAACATGTATCCCCAGAGTTCAACCACAAGTACAACAAATACCATTAATACAAATAATTACAATTAATTCACCCAGACAGTGCAGCGGGAGTGTGGTGTATAAATAGTCCATGACAATGGGGAACAGCTGGGAGTGTAATTTGTGACAGGTGTGTGTGATATGCGGCAGGTGTGTGGAGTTAGGGGAATGGAGTCCGGGAGGACGGGACATGGTGACCTCTGGTGGAGAAAGGAAGAACTGCAGAGCCTGGACTCGTGACAGGACCCAGGGCAGAACCAGCGGCCACCACAGCGGTGTGTGTGGAGCTGCCACCTTGGAGCGGGTAATGGCGGGCTCCACCGCTTCGGGGGGCACATCAGCGGACACCGCCGCCTCGAGGGAACTTTGAGCGGACACTGCCACTTCGGGAGATCTGTGAGCGGGAACCACCGCCTCGGGAGGCTCGTGAGCCTGCACCGCCGCTTCGGGAAGGCCTGAAGTGAGTTCCGCTGCCTCGGAGGCAACATCAGCAGACTCCGCCGCTTTGAAAAGGCCTGAAGTGAGCTCCGCTGCTTCGGGAGGTTCGTGAGCGGGCACCGCCGCTTCGGGAAAGCCTGAAGCGAGCACCGCAGCCTCGGAGGCAACATCAGCGGGCTCCGCCACTTCGGGAAGGCCTGAAGCGAGCTCCACGGCCTCGGAGGCAACATCAGCGGACTCTGCCACTTTGAAAAGGCCTGAAACGAGCTCCGTGGCCTCTAAGGCAACATCAGCGGACTCCGTCGCTTCGGGAGCCTTGTGAGCGGGCACTGCCACCTCGGGAGGACCGTGAGCAGGAACCGCTGCCTCGGGAGGACCGCAAGCAAACCACGCCGCTCGCACCGACATCAGCGGGGGTTCCTGCGCGCTGCGTATCAGCCCAGGACGCTCTGGGAACGGGCGCGAGGTCATGGGTGCGGCCGACGAGGCTTCTGACGCCCTTGGATCGCCGCATCGGGAGAATTGTGAACGGGCTCCGCCGCTAACTCCACCCTGAAGGCCGAGCCGCTCAAATGCAGAGCCAGGTTTATGTAGTCCTCCAGCGACTCCTCGGGGGTCCAGTATGGCATCAGGGATTTGAAGGGCTCGGCCAGGCCTCCGTAGAAAAAGACTATGAGGCAGGTCTTCTCAATAGCCGACCGACTAGCCACTCCAACGAAGTCCCTGGCATAATCCTCAATGCTCCGTTCTCCCTGGCAGATGTTAAGCAACCTCCCTGCTGGACCCATGCTTGCTGGGTGAATTCTGTCACAGAACACTTAGGGAGCGCCGTGGAAAGACAAGGTCTGGATCCAAATGCAAGGAAGGATCTCTTTAATAACGAAACAAAAAGGCCAACAAGGCAAAAAACAAAACAGCATAGGAACGGGATACATCAAACGGCAACACAGTGCATGTATCCCCAGAGTTCAACCGCAACTACGACAACTACCATTAATACAAATAATTACAATTAATTCACCCAGACAGAGCAGCGGGAGTGTGGTGTATAAATAGTCCATGACAATGGGGAACAGCTGGGAGTGTAATTTGTGACAGGTGTGTGTGATATGCGGCAGGTGTGTGGAGTTAGGGGAATGGAGTCCGGGAGGACGGGAGATGGTGACCTCTGGTGGAGAAAGGAAGAACTGCAGAGCCCGGACTCGTGACAATTTTAAAATAAAAAGGAGTATTACATACAAATACAATTATTTTATAGTAAACTTAAAAATAAAATGCTAATATTTTAATTTTTATTATTATTATTATTTGAATTTGAATTGTCATCATTTTCAAACGTTATACTTATGTGCACCCCTGAGTATGAACCTCACAAATACACAATCTGCACTTAACAGTATAAGTTCAACATAAAACATTAAATGTGACTATGGACCACAAAACCAGTCATAAGGGTCCATTTTGAAATATACGTCATAAATAAGCTTTCCATTTATGTATGGTTTGTTAGGATTGGACAATATTTGGCTGAGATACAACTATTTGAAAATCTGGAATCTGAGGGTGGAAAAAAATCTAAATATTGAGAAAATCGCCTTTAAAGTTGTCCAAATTAAGTTCTTAGCAATGCATATTACTTATCAAAAATTAAGTTTTGATGTATTTACTGTAAGAAATTTACAAAATATCTTCATGGAACATGATCTTTACTTAATATCCTAATGACTTTTGGCATAAAAGAAAAATAGATCATTTTGACCCATACAATGCATTGTTGGCGATTGCTCCAAATATACCTGTACAACTTATGACTGGTTTTGTGCTCCATGGTCACAAATAATATTAAATGTACAAACGTGAAAATAATTTCAATATATCCTACAAACTATAATAATAATAAACACTTTTAAAATTTATAATAATAATTGAAACATAAAAATGTTTAAAACTTAAAATCACTGACAAGTCATAATAATAATTTTTTTTTTTATTGCAAACAAAATAATAATAGTAGTATAAAACAATTATTTAAAAAATATATAAAAGACCAGATCAAATCACTGAAATATATAATAATAATAATAATGTGGAAAAAATAATATCAAAGACAAGTTTATAAATTATTAGCATTGTTGTTATTATGTTGTTTTGTAAATAGGATACAAGCCACTGATGTATAACAATAACAATAATTTATGTAATAATATAATTTGTAATAATTATATAATAATAATTTGTAAGTCGCTTTGGACAAAAGCGTCTGCTAAATGACAAAAGTAAGTAAGTAAAAGTATATAACTCTTAATAATATATGGACTACTATTTTTACACTGCAGATCCGGAAGTCCTTATTTTCCTTTAAATACGTCGTAATTATGCAACAATAAGATACAAACGAATAGGGTTAAATACATTTTCACCAAATCAACATTTATAGAAATATATTTGTTTGTTTTGAAGAAAGACAGAGCGCTGACGTTGCGTAAGGACTTTTATTTTGAAGGACAAGAAATCCATCAGCCATTTGGAAAGCAAGCACAGAGATCAGTTCCACGCAGGGCTGTGATTCAGAGCGGAGCTCCGATATTAACAGTCGCGATGGGGAAGAAGACTCGCGCAGGCACCGGCAGGAGAACCATATTACAGCTCTCCCCGCCGGGACCGAACCGCAGCGCGACGGGAGCGGCCAGAGAGAACGGGGTCGGCTCGGGATCCGAAGGTGGGCGAGAAAGACATCAGTGGACGTGTAAACCGTAAAATATTAGAGCAAGACGAACCATTTTAAGAGAAACGCGCGCTTCTATAGCGAGTCGAAAACGAGTTTATTTAGTAAACTTACTCGCCATTTGTGATATTTGGCAAATCGTAATAAAAATTCCGTTCCGTTGTTGCTATAAATGAACTTTGTGTGATTCAGTTCTTACCTTTTGAATAGCCGTCTGTCAGGTTTAGCGTTAGCCACCGATAAATGTGCGTGCTGATGTAGCTTGTCAAACTGGTTATGATGTAAACAACATGAAATGACAAGTAATGATTTATTTTGATATTTAAGCGAATTGTTTGCTATTTAAGTCATTTATAAGCCACAGTTTCGAGTTAGCATCGCAGCTGCACTGGGCTTCAGACAAAGCGTTAGCCAAACATGCTAACGTTAACTCACCCGCACCGGAACAACAAGGATGACTTTGTTATAAATGTTGTAAATGTTATAAACTTTATTTCATATTGTAGACGAACCTGAGGGTAACACAGATGGTCAGCGAGAAGTTAATGTAGTAATGAAGACACCAGCTGTAAAGGCCACACGTAAGTTATACCAGATTGCTATTACTATGTACTGTATACAAGTAATGAGTCATAACAAATGAGTATGCATATATAAACTCTTACTTTTAGTTATCGTTAAATTTTTATGAAGTTATTTACTTATTTTTGTGGAATCTGATATAAATGTATTTATTTTATATTTTACTTTGTGTGTGTGTATATATATATATATATATATATATATATATATATATATACATACATACATACATACATACATACATACATACATACATACACACACACACACACACACTCACCTAAAAGATTATTAGGAACACCATACTAATACTGTGTTTGACCCCCTTTCGCCTTCAGAACTGCCTTAATTCTACGTGGCATTGATTCAACAAGGTGCTGAAAGCATTCTTTAGAAATGTTGGCCCATATTGATAGGATAGCATCTTGCAGTTGATGGAGATTTGTGGGATGCACATCCAGGGCACGAAGCTCCCGTTCCACCACATCCCAAAGATGCTCTATTGGGTTGAGATCTGGTGACTGTTGGGGCCATTTTAGTACAGTGAACTCATTGTCATGTTCAAGAAACCAATTTGAAATGATTCGAGCATTGTGACATGGTGCATTATCCTGCTGGAAGTAGCCATCAGAGGATGGGTACATGGTGGTCATAAAGGGATGGACATGGTCAGAAACAATGCTCAGGTAGGCCGTGGCATTTAAACGATGCCCAATTGGCACTAAGGGGCCTAAAGTGTGCCAAGAAAACATCCCCCACACCATTACACCACCACCAGCAGCCTGCACAGTGGTAACAAGGCATGATGGATCCATGTTCTCATTCTGTTTACGCCAAATTCTGACTCTACCATCTGAATGTCTCAACAGAAATCGAGACTCATCAGACCAGGCAACATTTTTCCAGTCTTCAACCGTCCAATTTTGGTGAGCTCGTGCAAATTGTAGCCTCTTTTTCCTATTTGTAATGGAGATGAGTGGTACCCGGTGGGGTCTTCTGCTGTTGTAGCCCATCCGCCTCAAGGTTGTGCGTGTTGTGGCTTCACAAATGCTTTGCTGCATACCTCGGTTGTAACGAGTGGTTATTTCAGTCAAAGTTGCTCTTCTATCAGCTTGAATCAGTCGGCCCATTCTCCTCTGACCTCTAGCATCAACAAGGCATTTTCGCCCACAGGACTGCCGCATACTGGATGTTTTTCCCTTTTCACACCATTCTTTGTAAACCCTAGAAATGGTTGTGCGTGAAAATCCCAGTAACTGAGCAGATTGTGAAATACTCAGACCGGCCTGTCTGGCACCAACAACCATGCCACGCTCAAAATTGCTTAAATCACCTTTCTTTCCCATTCTGACATTCAGTTTGGAGTTCAGGAGATTGTCTTGACCAGGACCACACCCCTAAATGCATTGAAGCAACTGCCATGTGATTGGTTGATTAGATAATTGCATTAATGAGAAATTGAACAGGTGTTCCTAATAATCCTTTAGGTGAGTGTGTGTGTATATATATATATATATATATATATATGCGCATACATGGGTCAAAGATGAGTCATTCCATTTTGGTGGGCGCATCAAATTAAGTTGACAAAAGTGTTTTTATGTACATTATATGACAAAATCATTCAGTGAGATATTTATGCAAAATAAAAGAAACCAAAGATATTTATGCAAAATAAAAGAACTACCTGTTCGTAAAAGTGATCATACATTGGTAAATATTTAAAGCTACAATTAATTATTTTGGGGGCTGCACTTAAATAGAATCTTTCAATATCATCTAATGATTATTGTTATAAATATGCCTCGCAAGATTTTTGGTGTATAAGCTATTTTGTGTAATATTTTTTTTTTTTTTTTATATATGCTGTTGTATAGTTTAAAGAATGTCATTTTACTACATTTGATTCTGTTTTACCTTTATTTGCTCTGTAGAGGGTTTATCTCTGCTTGGAGCGTATGAAGACAGTGAAGATGAAGATGCAGCTGAAAACACCTCGACTGCCACGAAGGCAAAGCATAACCAGTCCGCAGACATTGACAGCACACTTGCCAATTTTATGGCGGTGAGTGAAGTCATGGGCTACTTAAGACCAGATGTATCGATTTGCGCACAGTTTATCTAAAAATCTGTCTGTAATTTTGACACTGGCTATCAAATGTCTTTCCTAAAGGAAATCGATGCGATTACGACCCAACCAACCCAGACAAGTGAATCTGGGACAGAGCCGAGTGCACCAGCCCCGACTCCTCCTCGCCCCGACCCCAAACCAGACCAGCAGACTCAAGATCAGAACGGACCCGCACAAGAATTTCAATACAACACACAGTACTCTCTCGCAGGAGGTGAGTTTTCTAATGGACTGTTTCTGTTTTGTGTATGTAGTATAATTCTAATTCTTAATACTTGTCTTCTTGTGTTATAGCTGGGTTAGAGATGGGTGATTGGCAGGAAGTGTGGGATGAAAATACTGGCTGTTATTACTACTGGAATACTCAGACCAATGAGGTGGCCTGGGAGCTCCCGCATTACCTGGCAAACCAGATGCAGAGTCTACATTACACGGGCAGGTGAGTTGTGAATATGAGATAAACAGAAGGAACATTTTCCTGGCAGTCAGTAGTCAGTTTTAAATGATTTTTACTAGTTGCAAATTGTCATTGTATAAAATATTGCAAAAAATATTTTAACAAAAATATATTTTACGGAAATATTATTATGTGATGTGTATATATATATTGTGTGTGTATATACACTACATATATACACATAAAAAAAAAAAAAGCATTTTACTTTGAATATTATTTTCCCCAGTTCTTCTGTAAATGGCAATGGTGTGGCACATCATAGTGGTTATACTGAACAGCAGTCTGTTGCTGCTGCTCCTGCATCTAAGAGAGAAAACAAAAAGAAAGCAAGTATTTTTTTGACTTCTCCCTAAATTGCATGAGATGGGAAAACTACTTGAAATCAACTTTGGTCATTAGTATAATTCTGCATCCTCTGTCCACACAGGAAGTAATCGAGAGTGTTGTGGCTTTGACCAGCGAGGAAGAAGAGAGGCGAGGTGTGGCAGCTACTCTCCTTGCTCCTCTTATCCCAGAGGAGGTGAAGGAGGCAGAGGAGAAGTGGAGAAAGAAGGTGCTGGCCATAGAAGAGACTGTAGAAATAGCCCAGGAGGTAGAAGGCGAAGGCACTCCATCTTTGGACTCCCCGGCTCTCCGAGATACGGACAGCCAGAGTAACCAGCGCAGCAGGAACCACTCCGCAGAATCTTCTGACAGAGAGGAGGAGGCAGAAGAGGACACCATGGAACTAGAACTAGCACTAGAGAGGAAAAAAGTGAGTTGCTTTATTTCTCATTAGTTGCTATTTCTATATTTTGATTATGCAATCAATATCCTAGATATTGTCTGATTTCATGCCCAATTAAGCCAATATTGTCAATGAATGAATTTTTCTGTATAGTTTTGTTTGTGAAAAGCTGGTATTGAAAGTGTTTGTTGTCCTGCAGGCTGAGCTTCGTGCCTTGGAGGAAGGTGACGGCAGTGCCGGTGGTTCGAGCCCCTGTTCTGAAGCAAGTCAGGATGGGCCTCGTAATTTGCTTTTGCAGAAGAGCAAATGGAAGACTGCTTTCCTCCGTGCGCCAAGTCCTGATTCGAGCAGCCGGGGCTCAGACAAGGCAGGATGGGCCACTCCAGAGCACTCAGACAATGGTAAAGATTGGCAGTAATAATAGAAGTGCTTAGAATTGTAATTAATTTGACAGAAATTAGGTTTCGTACATCATGAATGAATGACTTACTGAACATTTTGTGTTTCAAGCACATTCCAAAACAGCTGAGAAGCAAGGAGAGGAAGATGAAAAGGAGAAGCCTGTATCCAAAGCTCTTCAAAAGGGAGAAGAGGATCTCAAGGTAATTGAAATGAGTTGAAGTCAATGGAATCAAAATTGACATTTTTTTTCTTTAATACACATTTCTGCTTTTATTGCTTTTGTACTGATCTCATGCTCACAAAGGCTGCATTTATTTGATTTATTTGAATAGAAATACAGTAAAAACAGTAATTTTGTGAAATATTATTGCAACCAATAAATAATTGTTCTCTTTTAATGCATGTTTATTTATTTCTGTGATGGCAAGGTCAAGTCACATTTATTTCTTTAGCACTTTATTAAATACAAATTGTTTCAAAGCAGCGTTACAGTAAAAAACAGAATCAGTTGTGGAAACTTCTTCAAATATAAGACTTCATCCTTCAGAAATCAGTTGGTGCTCAAGAAACATTTCTGAAACAGTTGTGCTGCTTAATATTTTTAGAAACGGTAAATGTTTTTTACAGGATTCTTTGATTAATAGGAAGTTCAAAAGAACAATATTTATTTTCAAATAGAAGTCTTTTGTAACATAACAAATGTCTTTACTGTCACTTTTGATCATTTTAATGAATGCATAGAATAATAGCATTAACTTCCTAAAATCAAATCTCGTTTTAGCTGTTTTTCTTATTTCATTGCAAAAAAATCACAACTGCAGAAATAAAATGAGCAGCGAAGAGCGTTTTTCGTATTATATTTAAACAACTTCAGGTATACCCTTAATTACACAACTTTGAGGAATATTTAGAGGACATGAGCTGCAAGTTACAATTACTGGTAATTTGAAATGTTATGTGATAGACTTCATTAAAAGTTGTTGGTCTTGCCTCCTTCAGTTTCAGATCGGAGAGCTTGCTAACACACTCACCAGCAAAATGGAGTTTTTGGGAATTGACAAGAAAGCCATCTCGAACTTTCAACTGCTGCTGCTGCAAACGGAGGTAAGAGCATAACATAAGTGGTTTATGCTATATAAATAAAACCATATATATATATATAAAATGAAAATTATGGTAACACTGGTTAAGTGACCAATTCTTGCTATTAACTAGTTGCTTATTAGCATGCCTATTATTAACATTGGCTGTTTATTAGTACTTATAAAGCACATATCACTGCCTTATTCTGCACAACCATATTTTAGATCCCTTAAACTTACCCCACACTATCTTACAAACTATTAATAAGCAGCAAATTAGTAGTTTGAGGCAAAAGTTGTAGATAATAGTGGAAATTGGTCCCCAAACTAAAGTGTGACCATAATTGTGTGATGTTAACAAAAAAGTTTTAAATTTTTTTGAATATATATTTTTTAATTGTATGTATTTTTGTTTATCTGTAAACACATTTAAACTAAAGATATTTATTCTGCTGATATGCATATTGAAATGGCCTTTCGACTCATTTCCCTTCCTCCAGACGCGGATCGCAGACTGGCGAGAGGGTGCCCTGAACGGAAACTATCTTCGGCGCAGGCTGCAGGAAGCTGCTGAGCACATAAAACATTACGAACTTAACGCCACTCCCAAAGGCTGGTCCTGCCACTGGGACAGGTACGCGCTCCTTACCTTTCACATCCTTATCACTCCCCCTCCCTAAAAGTCCCCCTCCTCATGTGACGATTGACACTGCCTTCGCTGCTATGACAAATGCGCGACTGATTTACACTTGATTGTATTACTGGGGAGTGTTTACGAGCACGGAAAAAGACAGAAGGTAATCCTGATAAGGGAGCGTCTCTAAAGAGCCAGCCTGACCGCCAAAGATTTGGGCCCCATCTCCTCCCCTCAAAGTCAGTCTAAAGGGTTAGGAAGGTGGTTGCGCGTGCGAGAGCTTTGAACTTTACAGGACTGCCCCCAAAATGATGGGAGAAATGAGTGACACAGAGTGACCACGTGGAAGCAGCGTGTCACAAGCATCAGTAAAGGAAGACGATGCCTTGCCCTCGGAGCCTGAAGGTCAGACCAATCTATTTCATTGTTTTACTGGATTTCTTTTCCATGCACACTATTGATGACTGTTCAATAAAAATGTTGTCTTTTACCCTCTGTTGAAGATGCCTGCCTTAAGGCATCTAGCGGAGGGGTTTTGTCACTGTCAGTGTGAGTATTGCCATGACAATTGAGATGAAGTGATTTGTAACAATGTCTGTAAGCTTTTCAGGATTGGAAATTTCAGTTTTTTTTGCCATGTTTTTTTTTCTTAGAGAATAAGGTGGGTTCTTTATCAGTGCATCCCTTCCAATCTGGCTTCTCCTATGGGCTCCCAGTGAAGCCCAGTTCAACATTCCCTCATTAGGGAACTAGAGCCCCACTTTCCTTTGACTCTCCAAGGGTCTCATGATCTTGAAATCAGTTGAGGGAACAGTTGCTAAGACGCATCTGTGTGTTTGTTTCTTCACCTCTAGAGAGCACAGACGGTACTTCTATGTGAACGAGAGGACCAACGCTTCCCAGTGGGAGTTTCCAGCTGTGGAGGAGAACGAGGAACCCAAGCCGCCCCTGCCGCCCACTTCTGGCCTCAGAGACACAAGTCAACCATCTGCAGAAACCACTGGTGCTATAACAGGTAAAGGTTGTTGGTTATGACATCTTTTAAATATTAATTAATTTCAATTAATGAATAAAATGACTTGAATACACCTTTTCCATATGAATATGTTTTTGATTTAAAGGGGTGGTTGACTGCTTTTTTTCTAGGCTTGATTGTGTTTGATTGTGGTGCAGTCTAACATGTTAATGCTTCGTTTAAAAGAAAAAAACACATCATTTTTCACATAATTTACTGTTCTACTCCGCTCTCTCCATTGTCTGATAAATGCTCTGATGATTTCCTGGTTTTATGAAGCCCCTCCCTCAAAAATACGCGATGGGCTAAGATTGGTTAGCTGGCCCAGTGTGTTGCTTACCCGCCTAGTACGCATGAAGAAACATCACGCCCCTCAACTCCACGGCATGTGCTCCGGTTGTATTGTAAACAATGACGTCGTCAATATTGCTTATCAGTTCGAGCCCGATTGAGACCCAGAGAATCTTAGTGAAGAGGATCGCGCAGAACCTGTGCAAACACACGGCTCTTAATGGTATGTTTTTTTGTTTGATGTTGTCTCATACTTCTAGATACGCTATTATTTGTAAATGCTACTGCTTCTTTTAGTTTCTAATATACAGTTTTATCCTGATTAAAGCTTTAATACAGCAGAATACATGATTGCATTGTAGCATTTTTCTAACAGTAAGAAGTGTTTGCCAGCAAGTATTGCTCTTGCTCTAGTGTTACCACGGCAACCATGTTTAACAGTTCTTGTAACTATGTGAAAATTCTGTCTATGCACATAAAGTGAATAATTGGAACACCGTTCCATTGAAGGAGCTGATGATCTGAATGAGAGAGAGAGATGCAGAGCAGAGGGAGACGAGGAACAGGATGAAAAACTGATTTTGAAACTTGTGAATCCATTAGAATCGTTTTCATATTCATAGAGTAGTTTTGACGGCATGGCAACAACTCATCCTCTTCTTTATAGTAGCGCAACATGGCCCCGTCCCCTTTGTTGAATGTTCCTGAGGGCAGGGTTTATGTAAATTTCAGGGTTTGTGATGTCACCAACCCGGGAAGTAGCTTGTTGTAGTCCCTGCGAGCCTTAACTAGGTATTAAACTGCCATCATTTTAAAAGACTATCTCCGTTTGCATTGAACTTTCAGCATCGTAACTTTGCAGATATTGTTTATGCTCAGAAAGCAACATTACACACCAACTAAAGTTAAAAAAGTTAAATCACAATCAACCAAAACCTTTAATAAATTTTAATGTGAATATTTTATTAATGTCAAAAATGTCATATAAACACATTTTAAAACACATATAGGGCAGCCAGAGTTTAATAAAATAAATGTGAAGCCTGTTTTATAGCGAAGCACAACACTGTGTTAATTTATAAGCAAACAGCTCATGATCTGGTGTTTTCAGTATATTAAATCTCAATTTTTATCCATCTTTTAAATACTTTATTTTTATAGAGAAATATTACATTAGTAATAGCTTGTATCTCATAAGAATAATAATAAATACTGAGTATATTTAATATTGTCGCTTGGACATAATCACAAAATAGTTGGCCAAATTGTTTAGGCCTACAAAAAAGCACAGCAAATCAGGAGTTTTTTTTTTTTTTTTACATTTTAAATCGCAATTAGATTTTCTCCCAAATCATGCAGGGCTAGATAAAGGTGTAGGGGTAACTGTCTGATTATGAAAAATCCAAAAGCCTCATTAAAAGAATGGAAATAAATTCAAATATGAAAGAATTAATAATTTGACATTTTTATGACCTGGGAAAATTTGTTTCATGATGTAAAATGGTACTCCTTGATATTTAGGAATGAATAATTCAAGATTATTTAAAAAGGGAAAAAAAGTACCTTTTTACCATTATGGCAGTGTAACATAATAAGCATCCATGACGTGTAATGAAATGTTGTTTTTAGAGCTGTCAATCGAATTAAAAAAAGTTAACTAATTAATCGCACTTTTTTTTTTCTGAAATTAAGCGTGATTAATCCTACCTAATATTAAAGTTGTTAAATATACTTTTATATTGCAATAATTTCACATTCAATCTTCAAATTAATGCAAAAACTACATAAAGACAGTATATCTTTAATATTTGTTTAATGGCATCTTTTTTTTATGACTGAAGGGAAGTATCATTGATACCAATACTACTGATGTCTCTAGGAAATTATTTTTTCCCTAATATTTAACCATTGACTTTAGCCATTCAACATTAAAGTATAATTGAGAGCGATCAATTTGAACATTTATTAGACTTTAAAAAATAACTTCTAATTTAAGTGAACTTAAAACAATCTTCATAAATCCATTATAATAAATGTCATATTTAGCTACCTGTGCCCTTCAGCAAGTAGGAAATATACAGAAATTGAATAAAGTTATCAAACACTAAATTCTAAATTAAATATAGATAAATCCTTAAAGCTACAAAAGTTATTTATTTTATTTTTATTTTTTTTGAGTTATTGATAACCGACATCACAACAGCTGGTTATTAGGTTATTTGGCTGCTATTGCTTTAAGAGCTGCTGCTGCTGAACATGACACGGATCTCACAAGCATGCTCGTAGTTTCATTGGTGCTTTATTATGAAATGATACAGGCTACAGCGCGCTCCGTCGTATTTGTGCGTGCAATTGAAGAGCATGCGCTACGAGCACAATATAACTGCTGATAGGACAGGAAGATTAGTTTTTACTGACATATGGCCTGACAGCATCTGACCGCAGTTCACTGATGTTCTACTGAATCTCCTTGCCACCTGTATTGTTTCTGCGCTTGTTTGACTAGTGCCTGAGTGGAGTTCATCTGAAAAGTCTCCTCTCCTCGTTTTGCGTTTAAATGAACGCACTTCTAAGCAAGAAAAAGAGTCAAGCAGCAGTTATGATTGGGGTGGCCAACCCTAGCCCCGCCCCGTATTAACTGCATTAACGCAGGTGATTAACGAAAAATTAACACTAATCATTTTATTTTTTTCAATAGGAACTTCGTTAGGAGATGTGCAATCTTATTGGATGGTTCCCCACCCTCCTCAGCCACCATTGCCACCACTTCCTCCAGAGGATCCACCCCCTCCACCTACAGAGCAACCGCCACCACCCCCTCCACCACCTGAATCTCCTCCTCCGCCCCCTCCACCACCCCTCGAGGATGACGGAGAGATTGAGGAAGTGGAGATGGAGGATGAGGAGTCAGAGCCTCCGGCTCCTGGAACAGAAGAGTTCAAGGTCACTTTTTGGTCTTGAGAGTTAAGATTTAGTTTATTATGCTTTAGTGCATAGTGAAGCTATATGTTTTGATGTCTTTTCCTCAGGCGGCTGAGGCAGCAGCATCTTTGGGACTTGCAGCTAAAGCCCAGAAACGCAAGGCCCCAGGCTCAGTCCCACTGCCCAAAACGGCCACCATCGGCAGCAGCCCTATTCTTTACACTCAACCCATTGTCACAGCTGGTGAGAATAAACTCCTTTTACAAGCATCAGTATTTTCAGTGAGCATCCTTTCTTGTGGAAAGGTGTTGTTCCTCATGTTCCTTTTGTTCATTCACAGCCCCACTTCTAGTTGGAAATGCTTACTGGGGGATGACACCTGCAGTTGCACCTCCTCTGCCTACAGAGAGCATAGTCCCACCAATGCCAGCCCTGCCGCCCCAACCACCTCCTCCTGCTCCACAACCTCCCAGCACCCTGGAACCGATGAGCAAAACACTCACAGACAAAACAAAGAAACAAAAGAAAGAGAAGGTGGGTGCTTTTGGTTTGTTTTTTTTGTTTGGTGTTTTTTTTTTGTTTTGTTTTGTTTTGTTCTTGTGGTTTTGTTTTTGTTTTTTGTTTGGCTGTCTGTGTGTGGGGTTATTTTAAATTTTTTCGGTTTGTATTTTTTTGGGATATGTTTTGCTGTTATTCTTTCATTTGTCTTGTTTGCTTTGGGGTTTGTTTAGCATTTGTGTTTGGTTTGTTTCTTGGGTTTGTATTGGTTTAGTTTTTTGATGTTTTTGGGTTCTTTTCCTTTTTTTTTTTTTTAAATGAGATTTTTTGAAGATGAATTTAGACAAAATAATTTAAATACCATCATTTTATTTCTTAAAGACGAAAAAGAGCAAGACAAAGATGCCGTCCCTGGTAAAGAAGTGGCAGAGCATTCAGAAAGAGCTAGATGAAGAGGAGAAGTCGAGCTCCAGTGATGAAGATAGAGACCAGCTTAACAACAGACGGATTGAGGAATGGAAACAACAACAGCTTTCATCGTAAGTTTGAAGAAGCTATTACAAACATTGTCAGCATACATTTGAGAAAAATACAGATTGTTCAAATGCTTGTCATTTTTGTCTCTGCTTGCAGAGGGAAATCTGGGAAGAATGCTAATTTTGAAGCACTTCCTGAAGACTGGAGGGAAAGACTGTTAAAGAAAAGAAAGATGATGGAGAGTTCATAACATCGCTTTTGAAAACGCTAAACAAAGAGCATCTGGCAGAGGTGGACTGAACTGTGCTATTGTGTTGTGTCCCACTTGCTAAGCTTCAGTGGATTTAGGTGGGCAAACTTGAACGAATGTTTCTTTATATAAGCACACATTCAACTCTGTGCTGTTAAATTCAAATGCATCATCTTTTGTCTAAAGGTATACTTTATGGTTTGTTGTAAAATAATAAAACGGCCTCTAATGTCTGGAAGTTATTTTAAACATGCAGTGAAGGTTAAATGTACAGGAATTTTTGTTCTATTTTTTTTATTTTTATTATTACTCCAACCATGAAACCTGTGCACGATTTTTCTGTAAATTAAAATTTAATGAAATCAATATTAAAGGACTTGTCCATTTCTTTAGTTTCTCAGAGCTGTTCATTTTTTTGTACGTCAAGTGTGCAAACCATCAGCTGTACAGTGAGCTCTGCACTGTCATGGGTGACATTTAACAGTGCTTTATCTGTGTATCCAGCTAAGTGTTTTAAAAGCTAAGCTTCAAAATCAGTGGATCAATATAAAAAGATCAGACCAACAGACCACTGTTAGCAAGAGTTTCAGACACGCTTCCAAAATTACAGTTGAGACTTCTGTGTTGTCCACTCCTTTGCACTTTAAAGTATGCTTCATATGTGAACTAACTATATATATATATATATATATATATTTCCCATTGACGATGTTGTGATAGTCAACTCATGTGCCAACTTCTTTTTTCTGTAATATTAATGAACATTCACTAAATGTCTTTCTTTTAAATCGAAAAAATTGGTGTAAATGTTGCCTGAACTGGGGCTGTTGAGCCATCAAACCTTTTCTACATTGTAAATAAAAAAATTTCCACAAATATTTTGTTCAAGCAAATCTTTTTGAACATCTTTTCTATTTATTTATTTTTGGGTGTAAAAGTTAAACACTTCCAGTTAGCAGTTACTATCATCGAAGAAGCTATTAAAATGTGTAATTCAAATAAGAGGTATAATGCTAACATGTATAGAAATATTTCAGTTAACATTTCTAATGCACATTTAGTTTAATAGAATAATAGTTAATAAATAACACATTTAGCTGAATTAACACTTGAACTGAAAATAAGTGGATACTGAAATAAAAAATAAAAAACTAAATACTAAAAAATAAAACTGACACCCAACTAAATCTAAATAAAAATTTGAATAATACAAATAAAAGGAAATTCGAAGTAAATATGGAATAAGTTGTATTACTTTATATTAATGTAAAATAAAGCAGCAAATAGACGTTTTGTTCCATAAGCATTTACACACACTCACACGTGTATATATATATATATATTTTTTTTTTTTCATTTTTGTTTAAACATTAAAGGAAAAAGGTATTAACATAACGGAAATATGTTCATTTCTTCTCTACATGCGTTCTTCAAGCAGGAAGCGTGCGTCGTGTCCATGGCAACAGTGACACAAATGGCGTCAGGGGCGCCTCAACAATAACTGTAACGAGGACATTTCCATTAGAAAGTATAACTGTTTACCTCTCTGCTAAAACCGTTTTAATTTTAAAACACTAACCACTATGCAGTTTTCCTCAGGGGTTTAAAGCAAGATGGTTCTATATTAACCAGCGGTGTTATTTGATATCCTGTCAGCAGGCGCTTGTAAATTAAGTTATTTGTTGTTTATTGTTATTTATTGTTTACTGTGCCTTAATGAGCTGCGTGCTATCGGGAATGCAGGTGAGTGATGGCACAACATTTAATGCTGCTTTGCACTCTGCGGTTACAGTCTAATATTACACAGTTGGTTAACATGCCAACTCACTGATACTCGATGCCTCTTAACCTTCTGCCCCTTTGCTTGTACTTAACTCGCTTTGTGTTTTCCTATCATGTTGAACCAAAGAAATCAGATGATCCGTACGAGAGATTCATTTTGCTTCATCTTCAGCATTATGGATTCCTCTCAGGTAGGTTATTCGAGTTATTCGCTTTTGGATGGGTTTAACAACGCTTGACTCGTTTAATGGGGTTTCTATGTCCTCTGATAAAGCATTGCATATTGTTCTTACGTTTTGTTTCTGTATATACATAGACAATACCTCTTCTGTGCATGCTGGAGTCCCCATCAAAAGAGAGTGGGAGGGCAACCGAGATTCTACTGCTTCCGACATGATCAACTCACCTTCTGAGAGCAATGACTCCAACTTCGAAGAGGAGCAGGAGGAACCCAAGCCATGTCAAAGTAAATATGTAAAACTCTTGGATCTGGGTCTGTTGTGTTCACAGTGATGTGAAGCATGGGAACCCATTTTTCCGCAGAAGAAAAAGCCGTGCTTTGTTAGACTATAATTATGACATAAAAATTGAAATTATGACATTATGAAATATGAAGTCATTAAAAAAAAAACAATAATTAAGGCATAAACTTAATTGTTTTAATTTTTGTCTCATAATTAAGACTATGTCTTAAATGTGACTTTTTATATCATAATTATGACTTTTCTTATTGTGAGTTTTTGGTCAGTTTCAATTTTGTTTCTCATGATTTTTCATCATCTTTTATCTCATATTTTTTATTGCATAATTATGAAAGTATGTCATTATTTCAACGTTGCTTTATCTCATAATTACAATGAGCATGTTATAATTGTAACTTCTCATAATTTTCTATATTTCTTTCCTCATTATTATATTATTATTTTTATTTTTGTCATTATTTTGCTTACCTTTTATCTAATAATTAATTACTAATGACTTAGTTTATCAAAACTTAGACTTCTTATGTTTAAATTTAGAGTTTTTGCTTATAAATATAACTTTATATAACATGATTATGAAGTTGTTTTTTGTTTTCTTATGTGGTGGATATGGGCTTCCATAATGAAGCATGATCCGATATGTCAATTAAAATATCGTCGTTTACGAGACCTAAATAGAGTTGATCCCATATAAAGATACTATACTTTATCTTGCAACAAATCACCACCATTGCCACCTAAATAATGATAATTTTGTATTTTCTCTAAAGTTCTTTCAAGTTGTCACACAATACGCAACACTTGAGCCCAAGCAGCTAGTTCCCATTTGAAATTCATGGCCTTTATAAAAGATTCAGACACTAAGAACACATAATTGTTTTAGGGAGCATGTACCAATGAATTGTACGACTTGGTTGCATGGGTAATTTTGATAATCACTGCTGGTAACAAATGCTTCTCACATGTCTTTTAACTACAGCATGTCTGTTGGGTAATACATTTGATTTTGTAATGTCTGTGTTTCATTACTTTGCAAGGTTTTTTCAGCTTAGACAAAGTTCTTAGAACCCGACAGCTTGTGTTTGATTTTGATGGTGAGCGACCCATTCCACGCCTGAGGGAGCCTTTGGACCTCTTCACAATCCCATCTACCTCCTGTCCATTCCAGGGCGTTCGCTGGCCCATCGAATGTGAAGTGATCCGTGACAAAATACAGCATATAGGTATCAGTGCTTTACTTAAAAAAAAAAAGGTTTACACTATTAATACAATATTATTGTCAGATACCAAATCAGTATGGACACTTTCTTTGAACCCAGAATCTGTGAATTCATATAATACAATAAAAATTTAATTTATCCATACGGTGATTTGAATAGATCTCTTTGATAACTTTTTATTTAAAACTGTGAATACATAAGGATCATGTGACACTGAAGACTGCAGTAATGATGCTGAAAATTCATCTTTGAAATCACAGGATAAACTTACATTTTAAAATATATTCAAATACAAAACAGCAATTATTTTAAACAGCAAAAATATTTCAAAATTTTACTGTTTTTGCTGTACTTTGGATCAAATAAATGCAGGCTTGGTGAGCAGAAGAGACTTCTTTAAAAACATTTAAAAACAATTACTGTTCAAAAACGTTTAACTGGTAGTTTATATATTATATATATATATATATATATATATATATATATATATATATATATATATATTTTTAAACTCCCTGCCAAATCGAAATTGTGTTGTGCAAACAAAATAAAATAAATAAATACATTTATATATCATTGAAAGGACCCTTGCACCCTCATGACTGTGTGTCAAGGTCAATAAGTCTTTTAAAATATCAGATAATTTCAGATTTTTATGACAAGACAAGGTTAGTTCAGGCTATAAAGTGTCATGTGGTGAGACTCGCCCAAAACTGATTACATTTTTGAATGAACTGTTCATGACATTGACACACACACACAAAAACTTTTTACCATGCGAAATGTTTAAAAACATTTTTTGAAAATGCAAATTAAAATGAAGTTTCACCCTTTTTAATCTACACAGCATTTTGATGTGATGTTTTTAGTCTCTTAAAATACCAGATGATTTGCCTTTTTATTCCAAGACAAGGTCAAGTTTTAAAGTGTCATATGGTGCGACTCACACAAAAGTTATATTTATCAATAAACAATTCATGCTATTTGCATGAAATTTAAATAAAGAATCTTAAATAAATAAATAATTTAAATTAAATAAAGAATTTTAAATAAATAAAGAAAAAAAGAAAGAAAATAAAAAAATGACCACACAAAATACATTTAAAAACGTTTTATTTTAAAATAATAATTAATTTTCACCCTTTTGAAACTAGATTTTTAACCTAGTTTTTTGTATGTGTTAATAAGTAAATAATTCTGTAAACCCTTCATTTCCTCCACCACCATCTTGAATTATTAATATTTTGAATGTGTGAAAAACCAGAATGGGACCCTTCAGAGCCGGAGCCATTCTATCAACCAACAGGTGATGAACAGGCTCCCATGCCGATTGGAGGGTTGAGAGGAAACACTGTCTACCGCATAGACCCAGGTAAGAAAATATATATATATATATATATATATATATATATATATATATATGTCTTAATTTGTCATTGTTCCTCTGTGCAAAAATCTGTAGCTACTTCCAAACTTTGGTTTTATATCCTCACCTTTTGGTTCACCACACCATTTAGCCACAAAAAACTCCTACTTCACCTACTCTCGTGTGGGTGGGAGCAGAGGACCCATTAAAAGTGCCACGACCTGTGCCAACCATCAGGAGGAGCCTACGCTAGCTTTTGAGTCCCGTTTTGAGAGTGGAAACCTACAAAAAGCAGTGCAAGTGTGAGTCACACAGCTTCATTAATATTCCCACAAATGGTTTTGTCTCTTCTGACAAGATGTAAAGATGTATTTAAACCAAATATCTTGATTTAATTTAAACTACTCTCTGATCTTGGCTTTCCAGTGGTCATTATGACTATGAGCTGACTTTGCGCACTGACTTGTACACCACTAAGCACACTCAGTGGTTCTACTTCCGAGTGAGGAACATGAGGGCAGGCGTCACCTACCGCTTCACCATCATCAACCTGATGAAGGCAAGCAGTCTGTATAGTGCTGGAATGCGCCCACTGCTCTACTCTGAACACGCTGCCTGGCTGAAGGGGGAAGGATGGCAGCGAACAGGAGCAAATATTAGGTGACAAACAGTGATTTCTCACCATGAACACAAAGTTGTGGCTCAGTTATCTTATTTGGTAACTCGATCAATGACACAAAGGCTAAGTGTCCATGATGAATAGGAAGGAAACATCTTTTCAAAATAGGCTATAGTTGTAAGCTATGTAAGCCCATTTCTACCACATATGAAAAAAAAACATGTTTAGGTAAATCATAATTGTAACATAAGAAGTCATAAATATGATATGTTATAATTATGAAATCGATATTGACAAAAAGTCAAAATTATGATATACTAAGTCCTTATGGTAGCCCAGCAGTGCACAACACAATGAAATCTCCACAACACAACGCATAGGAATCATTTTGTTGTGTTGTGCTAATTTCACAGTGTTGTGGCTTGTTTCTGTTGTGTTGTGCTAATTTTGTTGTGATTTGTTGCAACTTGTTTCCATTGTGTTGTGTTAATTTCGTTGTGTTACGGATTGTTTTCCATTGAGTTGTGTTAATTTCATTGTGCTGCGACTTGTTTCCGTTGTGTTGTGGCTTGTTTCCATTGAGTTGTGTTAATTTCTTTGTGTTGCGGCTTGTTTCCATTGAGTTCTGTTAATTTTGTTGTGTTGCGGCTTGTTTCCATTGAGTTGTGTTAATTTCGTTGTGTTGTGGCTTGTTTCCGTTGTGTTGTGGCTTGTTTCCATTGAGTTGTGTTAATTTCGTTGTGTTGTGGCTTGTTTCCATTGAGTTGTGTTAATTTCGTTGTGTTGCGGCTTATTTCTGTTGTGTTGTGCTAATTTCGTTGTGTTATGTATGGCATGTTTCCGTTGTGTTGTGCACATTTTGTGGTGTTGTGCACTGCTGGGCCACCGTAATTATGAGATAAAAGAAGTGAAATAATGAAATAAAAGGTCAAAATTATGTGCCTTTTATGTCATATTTTTGCCTTTTTGTATTGATAATTTTGATAAAATTATCTGCTATTTTTTGAGACTTATTGATGTCTATGATTGCTCTGATAAAATAATGATAGGATTTTTCCTTTATGTTTCTACAAGTTGGTTACACCACGACTTTGATTTATTAATGAGCAGTAAAGCAATTTTTAATAATAAAAAAAGCGCTAAAATAAATACAATTACCAAAAAAAAAATGAGGCTTTTTCTTCATTATGATATCAGGGAACTTGTGCCACTTGACATGTTTGGCTTTATACCAACCCCTAAAAATATTATAAATTATTTCTGAATAAATTAACCGATCCAGACAAAAAAATTTACCCAACTGCTGTCTCAATGTCTTTTATAGGTACTACAGAAACAACACTGAACAGGATGGTAAAGTGCTGTACTCCCTCACTTGGACTCTGGAGTTCCCTTTCGATGGTGACACCTGTTACCTGGCCCACTGCTACCCATATACATATTCAAACTTACAGCATTACCTGCGTGAGGTCATCTCAGACCCTGTCCGTGCAGCTTACTGTAAGCTGCGGGTGCTCTGTCGTAGTCTGGCGGGAAATGCGGTGTATGTATTGACTGTAACAGCTCCGTCCAACAGCTTAGCAGAACGCAAAGCCAAGCGGGCAGTTGTTGTGACGGCACGGGTGCATCCTGGAGAAACCAACGGCTCTTGGATGATGCAGGGTTTTCTGGAGTTCCTGCTGAGCGACTTGCCTGATGCGCGTTTGTTGAGGGAAATTTTCATCTTTAAGGTGAGAGAAGGAGTGCAGGGCACGGATGGAGAACGGGTTTTGGCCAAAATTTCTATATATACCCATGTCAAGTGCTTTACGAGATGTACACAGTTTACTACAGTAAACTAACAGATGTTCTGGCTGCAGGTTATACCGATGTTAAACCCTGACGGTGTGGTGGTGGGAAACTACCGGTGTTCACTCACAGGCCGCGATTTGAACCGGAACTACCGCAGTCTGCTGCGTGACTCTTTCCCATGCATTTGGTACACTCGCAGCATGGTGAAACGGTGAGTAATAATTTGTTCATGACAATTTGTGTCATGTTAAGTACAGTCAAACCAAAATTTATTCAGACACCTTTAACATTTCTTACATTATAGCACAGTATTCGCTATAGTGTAGAAAATGGGGATAAAATATGACAAGAACTCAGTTAAACTGTGTCAGAACAAATTCATCTTGATAATGTCAGATAACTTTAATAAAAAGGTATGTAATGGATAACAATCAACCAAAAATTATACAGCTGTTAAATGTAAGTACACAATTAGATAATCATAATACCAATTGAGGTCAACCAATTACCAAGCAATGTTTAATTTTGTTCATTCTGTGGTGTAAAACGTTTGCATTAGCAATTAAAGAAAAACACTTAAGCAAAACATGGTCAGGTCAAAGTGTCTGAATATTTTTTGATTCCAAATTTTACTGGTAGTCCACTGTATGAAGAATTTTTGGGTATAATATGTCACATTTCACTTTATTTTGCTATCTTCTCTTACATTTATGACCTATAGTGTCCTGAACCCACTAGTAAAAACTTATCAAAAACTATATCTGGTGTCTGAATAATTTTTGGTTTGATTGTATAAGGCGTTTTCTATTGACAGTAGTGTATTAAAGTATGAAGCACAGCTCACACAGAAGTCAGTGCGACAGCCTCTTGGGCTGCGCGTCGACGTACAGTGCCGTTGCACTTCGGGCGTCCCGAGTTTGAGTCCCGGCTCTCGGACCTATCCCGATCCCATTCCCTCTCTCTCCCACTTTGTTTCATGTCCTCTATACACTGTCCTATCAAATTAAAGGCCAAAACATAAAATCTAAAAAAATATATATATATTTTTTTTAAAACGATAAATGTGACTGCACCTATACACCCGGTTAATTTGATCCCACAGGTTGCTTGCTGAAAGAGAGGTGGTGGTCTACTGTGACTTTCATGGTCATAGCAGGAAAAACAACGTGTTCATGTATGGATGCAATGATCGGAAAGATGCCTCACAGTGTCTTCAAGAACGCGTTTTCCCTCTCATGATGAGCAAGAATGCTACAGACAAGGTTAGCATTGGTTGTCATAGTCATAATCTCAAGCAAAATATGTGTTCAAATTTTGAATGCATGCTTTTTTCTTCTCATAGTTTTCTTTTAGGAGTTGCAAGTTCAAAATTCACAAGAGCAAAGAGGGCACCGGCCGCATCGTCATGTGGAGACTAGGCATTAGGAACAGCTACACAATGGAGTCAACCTTCGGAGGCTCCACACTAGGTATTTACATGCTTAGTTATCAAAAAAGTTTGTAAAAATGTATTATTATACTATTATATAATGTATTATTTATACACTATTATAGTTTTTAAATATTTTAATTGGGTTTTATTTTTGTATTTTAAGATTTTTGTAATTTTTGTAATTTCGTAGTGCGATTTTGTCATTTTTATTAGTTTTTTATTTTTTAGGTTATATTTTAGTAATTAATTTCAGTTAGTTGCCAAGACAGAAATGGATGTTTTCTGTATATAAGACGAGTTTTTTTATTCTTAGGCGACAGGAAGGGAACACACTTCAGCACACGGGACCTGAAATCAATGGGCTATTACTTTTGTGACACTCTGCTTGACTTTTGTGACCCCGACCCAGCCAAGGTGGCCTGTCTTTGGACTTACTTCTTTTGTAATACAGTTTTAATCAGATTTAAAAGAGCATTATTAATTGAAATACATTTTAAACAGACCAAACACTGTCTGGAGGAGTTAGGGCTGTTATTGAGACAAGAGGTCAGACGGAAGCTGGGAAGAGAAGTGGACTCCTTAGAGGATCTGTCTGACATTGACATTGAGTCTAGGTAAGAATACACTCAAATAAAAACATTCCATTCGAACATGTTTGTAAAAACATCCTGTGAACATTTGATAACTACATGTCAGATTATTTCACAATGTTGATGTTCTGTGCAGCACAAGTGGATCAAACAGTACAGAATCAGATGGACTTCCTGTTCATCTTCTAAATGCCACAAACCAGGTGCAGTGTGAAGCAAAACCCTCTCAGTGACATCCTAAAGAATATTTCTGTTCATTCTCTTAATGTTCTGTGATTTCTATAACAAATGTAGGGCAAGAAAAAACACCTAAGAAGCCGCAAAGAAAGGAACCGACTCCGACAAGAACGAGCACAGAGCACAGGACCCAAAATTATTCAAAGGAACATCAAACATTTGGTAGGTCTTACTAAATATGCATTTTTATAGATTAAAGAGCATGATCTTAAATCTGCAAATTACTAAAAAATGTTTAGGCACAAGTATTAATTTATTTAAACAAATAAAAAATGAAATGTACTTTTAAATTAAGTTTAATTTAAGTAAAATGCTATTTTAAATATAATTAAAAGTAAGGGTATGTTTTAATTTAGAAGCATATTCATTATATCTATATATATTTCTGAAGGATCCTGTATCCTCAAATGAAGATGTGGTCAAAGTGAGAATCCAAGAGAAAACTATGTGCTTTGTGAAGGATACTAAGAAACAAAAGGTAATTTTTTATGTGAGTTTGGTCCAGAAATACCAGCAAAAACACAAAAAAGTGTTATACAACGTAAAAGACCAAATAAATAATATTTAACTTTATAAAATGGATAGTGAAAAGTTGTATTTTCTATGCTATGTAGATGCCATGTCCGGTAAGGGCGAATCAGACTGTGAGGTCTTGGATCCCTCATCCCACCACTCACATTGGTGTTGTAGAAAATGTTTCAGATCTATGGGGGAACAGACCAGAAAAGGTAATTGATCTGGATTGATATTTTGGATAATTGATATTGTCAGGCAGTGACCATCAAATAATTTTTAAGATATGGCAGAATACTTTTTTTGCAAACAAAAACAAACCCTTTTTATTCCAGATTGTGCCTGCCACCAGTCTGCACAATGGTTATTCATCTTACCGTCACTCTGTCTCAGGTAGATATACTTAAATATATAAAAATAAATCCTGTCTATCAAATGAAATCAGTTAAAACTAATGTGTCATTTTTCAGTTGATACTGGGCATAAAACATATCAGCACGCTACCTCATCAGCCCCCCAGGGGCAATTACAACGACAAACCCACCTAGTTATTGGAGGTCAGAAAAGATGTCCGTCAGTACCAGCCTCCAGAGAACGATCTCTGACTATACCAGTCCAACCGTACACAATGCCCTTGTACCCCGATTACAGACTTCAGCCAGAAGTGAAAGGCATGTCTTCTGACTTCTTATGTGCTAATTTTCAATAAAATTCTGACCACATAGTTGACATATTTATCATTTTGCTGCGTCTCACAGAAAGACCTCATATTTCGAACATTACACGGAGGAGGTAAGTTAGCTACATCACATGACAACAAAGTACATTTCACAGTAGAAGTGGCATAATAGTATTTGTAAATTTTACAATTTTTTCACAAAATGAGCTCATTTCAAATTTGATGCCTGCTACAGGTCTCAAAAAAGTTGGCCCGGGGGCAACAAAAGGCTGAAAAAGCAAGAAATTTTTTAAAGATTCAGCTGGGATTCTAGCAACTAATTAAGTTAATTGACATCAGGTCTGTAACATGATTAGCTATAAAAGAGATGTCTTAGAGAGGCAGAGTTTTTCAGAAGTAAAGATACTTTAAAAAAAAAAATGTTCCTCAAAGTCAAATTGCAAAGGCTTTGCAAATCTCATCATCTACAGTGCATAACATCATCAAAAGATTTAGAGAAACTGGAGAAATCTCTATGTGTAAGGGACAAGGCCGAAGACCTTTGTTGGATGCCAGGGGTCTTTAGGCCCTCAGACGACACTACATCACTCATCGGCATGATTCTGTCATTGACATTACTAAATGGGCCCAGGAATACTTCCAGAAACCACTGTCAGTAAACTCAATTCGCTGTGCCATCTGCAGATGCCAAATAAAGCTCTATCATGCAAAAAGGAAGCCATATGTGAACATGGTCCAGAAGCGGCGTCATGTCCTGTGGGCCAAGGCTTGTTTAAATTGGACTGTTTCAAAGTGGAAAAGTGTTCTATGGTCAGATGAGTCCAAATTTGACATTCTTGTTGGAAATCACAGATGCTGTGTCCTCCGGGCTAAAGAGGAGGGAGACCTTCCAGCGTGCTATCAGCGTTCAGTTCAAAAGCCAGCATCTTTGATGGTATGGGGGTGCAAAAGTGCATACGGTATGGGCAGCTTGCATGATTTGGAAGGCACTATGAATGCTGAAAGGTATATAAAGTTTTTAGAGCAACATATGCTCCCCTCCAGATGACATGTATTTCAGCTGGACAATGCAAAACCACATACTGCAGCAATTACAACAGCATGGCTTCGTAGTAGAAGAGTCCAGATGCTGAATTGGCCTGCCTGCAGTCCAGAACTTTCACCTATAGAGAACATTTGGCACATCATCAAATGAAAAATACGTCAAAGATGACCACGAACTCTTCAGCAGCTGGAAACCTATATCAGGCAAGAATGGGACCACATTCCAACACCAAAACTCGATGCCCAGACTTCTTCAAGCTGTTTTGAAAAGAAGAGGAGATGCTACACCATGGTAAACATGCCCCCGTCCCAACTAGTTTGAGACCTGTAGCAGGCATCAAATTTGAAATGAGCTCATTTTGTGCATAAAATTGTAAAATTTCTCAGTTTAAACATTTGTTATCTGTGTTCTACTGAGAATAAAATATAGGCTTATGTGATTTGAAATTCTTTTAGCTTTCAATTTATTCAAATTCAAATAACGTTCCAACATTTCTGGAAATTCGGGTTATATGTGTGTATATGTGTGTGTGTATATATATATATATATATATATATACACATACACACACACACACGCATACACACACAATATTAAACAAATAAAAAGTAAAGACTTTTCTCCCATAGTCAACAGAAACTCAGGCAGGAGCGTCAGATGCAAGTGACCCATATTCCCGTCAAACATTTAATGCCACTAGACAACATGGTAACCCTGAGGATCAGTCATAAGACAGGTAAACATTTGTTATTTCTTTAAATACTGGTATGGCCGATATGCTGGGAACAAAAGTAAATAAATTTGCACTGCACTATTTGAAATTCAATATCAGACTTAAATACACAGTCTCCAAATGTTTTTGGCAGTGTATTAGTGTATTATGATACCTACAACCTGATTCATTTTCCCATGTTACCAGATGCTGTGGCTGGCCTTGCATCACCAGATACAGAGAAGTCCAGAAGGGCCAACCAAATCAGTAAACAAGATGCTTCCTGTTTCCTCCCTGACCTACACAGGTTTATTTTTCTGGCAGTTTGCTTGACACTTGTCACATACAGTGCAGAATGTCATAATCTGTTCTTACTGCTGTCATTGTGTGCTCCTCCTTAGCCACGGTCAGTTGTTTGGGAATCAGGCTGCAATCGGAAGGCTGAGGTTAGGGAGACTGCCCAAAGGAAGCAAAACTCAGGTTTTCAGGAGAAATGCTGCTTCTACAGACAGCCTGAGCAGTGAGGAGAAGTATGTCGCAGAAAGAACATCTACACATTTTCCTAGGTCGTAGCAAGTTAAAGGGATAGTTCACCCAAAAAAAAGAAAATTCTGTCATTAATTACTCACCCTCATGTTGTTCCAAACCTGTAAGACCTTCGTACATCTTCAGAACACAAATTAAGATTTAGATTAAGATTGAATTAATAGATAAAATTGATAGAATTAAGATTTTTGATGCATTCCGAGAGCTCTCTGACCCTCCCATAGACAGCAAGGATCCTCACACGATCAAGGTCCAGAAACGTAGCAAGGAGATTGTTAAAATAATCCATGTGACATCAGGGGTTCAACTGTGATTTTTACGAAGCTACAAGAATACTTTTTGTGCACAAAGAAAACAAAAAAAGACAATTCAACAATTCCCTCTCCTCCGCGTCACCCTATAGCGCCATTTTGGAGAGTATCACATACGTAAACAACGTATGCTGTTCTGTGTCAGCAGCACGGTATGCGGATACACTGTTTACGTTGTTTATGTTTTGATCTGAATGTAAACAACGTATCCACGTACATACATTGCATACGTTGTTTACGTATGTGATGCTCTCCAAAATGGTGCTATATGGGGTGATGTTGAGAAGAATTATTGAATAAAGTCGTTATTGTTGTTATCTTTGTGCACAAAAAGTATTCTCGTAGCTTCATAAAATTACAGTTGAACCACTGATGTCACATGGACTATTTTAACAATCTCCTTGCTACGTTTTTGAGCCTTGATCATGTTAAAATCTATTGTCTATGGGAGGGTCAGAAAGCTCTCGGAATACATCAAAAATATCTTAATTTGCATTCCGAAGATGAACAAAGGTCTTACAGGTTTGGAACGACATGAGGGTGAGTAATTAATGACATAATTTGAATTTTTGGGTGAACTATCCCTTTAACTCAGCTGCTGATTTCCTTGACAAGGTTCCATCTGCGGTTGACTCAAGAGTCGATGCAAGTGGAGGACGAATCCACAGATGTTTGGCCTCAAACATCTCACATGCTGCAGTCTTATGAAAGCACATGAAGAAGATGAAGAGATGATGAGCAGGTCATTTTCTGTGAAGCCAAGTGCCTGAATATGCAGTTGTATGCAATTCACTATTTCAACTGTGCAATCCTTAACTAGCGTTTTTAAAAAACAAAAACAAAAAAAAAACATTTAATAAAAGATACATAAACATTGGAAAACAGACTTTTCCCCCAATTCTTTTTTAACCTATATTCTGAAATAAGTAGTACACTAAAGTTATTTTAATATTAACTTTTTTTCTGTTGAAGAGATGTCATTTCTTATTGAAAAATTTCCATGTGTGATCTTTTCTTATTTTGGAAGTAACTTCTAATCACTTGATGTGTGGAACTGATTTTTAATGATTTGATTTATCTAATAAATTCAATTTATAATTTTGTTAAATTCAGAATCAATAAATAATATTATTTAGTGGTTTATAACAATGGAGTGTGTTTAATCTGTTTTTTTCTAAGTCTGTAAATGTTTTTATTTATTTTTGTATGTTTATTTTACATACAAAATATAATACAAGGCAAGATTTGTTTGTATAAAATAAGGCACCAAGACATTCACAGTAACAATTCAACTCAATGAGTGATAGTGTTCGCCACTGATAATGGATGAAGTCTTTGTATTCTTCAAATAAATCTTTGTAGTGTTTTTATTTATTATAGTCCATCAGTGCAGGTCTCGTCACGTCCTTAATTCCTGAATCACATCAAATTGTCCTAAATGGAAGTGACTTTCAGCGTGTCGAACCATTGCATGCAAGGCAACAAACCCAAAAAGAGCCTGAACCCCCCCAAATATTCAGTCTTTCAGTATTAAAATAAATTCCTTTAAAACATATTTAAATAATTATAATCTCATATCGATACAGAAATATATAGATTCATACCTCTGCAGAAAATAAATAAGGCCAGTATTATATGAACTCCTCTCTCCAGGGGTTGAATGAGAATAGCCTCATTGAAGAGCTGGAACAGAATCAGGGGAAACTGGAGCAGAAGAGTCAGAAGCCAAAATCCAGCCAATTCTGGAACCTATGTAAAAAAAAAAAAAAATTATGAGATGATTAGGGGGAAACAATCATATAATTATATTATATTATAATGTATTATATTATATCCTTTAGGTAAATAAGGTTTATAAAAAGGTTTACCTTCTCTTGCAGTGTTCCAACATTGCCCAGATATAGAGTCTGATGGCCTCAATCAGGGTCATTAAAATGAGAATTGTGATCAAGATGAACCTGTAATAATCTGCAAGGGCTGGGTACTAGATAAAAAATTATTTATTATTAGCAGTAATATCCCAGAACATTAACATGATTAAACAGCAATAGTCAGTCAGTGATTCCAGAATGAATTGTTTAAAAATATTAGGTAGAGGAGAATCACCTTTAGTTGTAGCATCACAACCTCGCTGACCCATCAGAAAGGAAAGAACCACATGTTAAAGTAAAGTGACATCTGAAGAGGCAGACTTGATACTACATCCTTATCTGGCGAATAAAGATCATACAGTGATGGGAAGTTCGACTCGTTTCTTTCGAATATTTAGTTTCTTTCGAACAGTTCATCATTGTCTGTTATTTACATCTTTTAGCTGAAAAATTTAAAGTGAGTTTAAATGCTAGTTATTGAAACACTTGCTTTGTATGAGTATTCATAAAACAGTTTTTTGGTTTTCAGTTTAATGAGTCACTTGTGGGTTTTTGACAAAAACGATTCCTGAATCGATTCAGAATCCGATCGATTCCTGAATCGGTTTTCCGAACATGTTCATTAGTTTCAATAAAAGATATACGCCTCAAAACCAAAACATTCGCTGCTGTTTAATTAACGTTAGGCAGCTCAATCTGTCTGGGCCACAGAAAATGAATGTAACCAACACCGTTTAACAGTGATAAAAAACATTACTGTATCTGCAAATCAGGTAGGCAAAATGTGATGTTTACTAACGTTACTCTGCTAACCAGACGAATTAGCCCAGCAGCTAGCACCTCAAAACAAAGTCACCATTTCGCCAACTGTTGTCTAACCCGTTTTTTGAGGAAGGAAGGCAAATGAGGTGGGTTTGAATAATACATTCAGTATAATAAGTAATATTATATATTTTGCAATTAAGATATGTAAAATTATACAAGCTTATTTCCACCACGGAATTAAATTGCGAGTTTAGGCCTATGTGTCAGAATTTGGACGTTTCTTTTCAGATTTGCGAGTTAATTCTGACTTCTCAAAATTGCGAGTTTATATCTCGTAATACATAACAAATACATACGTTTGTATCTTTACAGTTTTAAAATTTTTCTTGCATTTCTGAGAAAAACGTTAGTGTTGAAAAGAGAGGATTGCGAGATATAAACTCAGGATTGCGAGAGAAAAAGTAAGAATTGTCAGATTAAAAACTCCCAAAATAAGCTTTCATGTAACAAAGATAATCTTCGTTAACAAACTAAAAAGTATCATCCCAGCAAACAACTTTTGTAAAACCCCTTTTTGGTTTTGTAAAAGGTCGTGCTTAAGACTGCAGACAGATGTTGGGTTTTTGGGTTGTTCACATTATAAATTATTTTTTTCACATCAGCAACATCTTACGACATTTTACCCAGCAGACACACAATGCCATAAGACGTTGGTTAAATTTAGGTCGTGACGTCAGGCTACCAAAATTCAATGTCGATTCAACGTCTAATGTCAATGTCAATTTGATGTCCAATACCAACATCAGCTGATGTTGATACTTGTTTTTAGGTTGTGTAACCAAAATTCAACATCAAATTGGTGTCAAATACTGACGTCAACGTGATTTTCATTCTCAACCAAAATGCAATGTTTGTCCGTCGTCATGTCTAACGTCAACCTGACGTTATTGCCTGCTGGGTAGAAACACACTTCACATGCTACTACCATGTTTTTGTTTTGTAACATGGTTTTTGTAGTCATCAAAACAGTAACTCATATATATCATAAAATAGCTTTATTTCTTGAATACATTTAAATTGCATTATTTACAGCTATTGCTCTAAATCCAAACGATGAAAATCAGTCTGTTCAAAGTCTCTTGTGTAATGCCAGCATTACAGGGTTTATATGTACGATGAATTCACAAGACAGTTTCCATGGATGTCAGGGTGTCCGAACGATCCAATGTATCATAAAAACGCAGACAGGTCTTGTACTGCAGGAGTTTCTCGTACAGGTGACTGTGTCCTACCCCGCTACTCAGCTCCACGCTCAGATCTGCGTACCTGCCCAAAAACATTATGAAGATTCATCTGTAAACACATCTGTAAACTTGTCATATTCAAAGCTTGAACCGCACCTTCGTGATATTCTCCAAAACACCAGTGTGTTTATAGCCATTAATGTGGCCAGAGTAAAGAAAAACCTCTCCATGTTGCCACTGCTGAGGTTATTAGGATAGAAGTTTCCTGTAATCATAAAACACAATATCGAGTTCATGTTCTATTGCACCCCAATAACAAGTTCAACACTTTCAAGAGTGACATATTTTTACCTCCTGACACAAAATAAAGAATGTGAATGAGGAAAGCCCCTAGAAAGCAGCCACCTCCATATGAGAGAGTTAGGAAGTGCAAGGAGACGCCTCTAAGGTTGCTGGGAGTCAGACAGAAGGATATGAGAGAGCCTGATCAGAGGAACAGGAGAGATGCAGATCTAAGCAAAAACAAAACCGCTGGATTGATGTTGACTAATGAGCACTTCAGTATCATGGAAATCATATTTTAGAAAGTGAATTGAGAATACGTACATGCTGGTGTCACAAAAGCCTCCGCCACTCCCAGTAAAATGTACTGGGGCGTAAGCTGGAAACAGGTCATAGAGGACACATGCAAGACCTTTCCTGATAATGTCTGCTCCACTTGTGGATAATCCTTCCTGTGGATTTCGGAGATCCCTGCCAGTAGTGCTGAGAGTGCTGCACAGGCATGACCCATAGCTGCAGGGAAATGTAGTTTATATAGCCTAATATTAAAGATGCACTAGGTTTTATTTATATGTAAAATGAACATATAAACTGTTATTATAGCATTTTGAAAGTAGCATGCCTTTCGGTGTCAGTATGAGTTCCAAGGCCACTGCTGAATCAACCAAACAACATGCACAGAAATGACTTAAAGGTACAGTAGGTGATTTCGGAGAGCCTAGCAATAGCAAACTAGCTTTGAACGCATAAGATCTCACCCTCCCTGCAAATCACTCTCCAAAGCCACGCCTCCTCCAAAACACATGACCGCGCATAGGCAGACCAGAGGCTAACTAGAGACATGATGAGAGACGGCGGTGGAATGTAAAGCTGTCAGATTATCTCATGTCTCATTCACCAGTGAGAAAACAATACAGTACAAAGCACGTAATATTACAATAATAACGCCTTCCATTTTTGTTCTATCTGCAGTAGCGTAATGGAATGAGCTGTTGACGTATCATGTCTGCGCAAACAGGGTGCAGGAAGGTATGCAAATATATATGCTGTCAGGCAGGTAGGGCAGCCTATCCAAAGCCACTGGAAGCCAAAAAAGCATAACAGCTAATGCTAACGCTGCAGTGCAGGGAAGAAGACTAGATGCCATTTTTTTGAATGGATGTCAATAGAGGAGAAGCTGAATAAACAGCTTTTTTGAGGAAACAGCTTATTATTTAATGAATCGACAGTCTATCGGCTAATCTTCAACATGTTTTACATTAAACAATAGTTTTGGATTCAACTATTTTTTAGAGTTTACTCCGAGAAAAATGACGTTTTATAAGAAAAGCCACAGACTTTTTGCAACAGGTGGGATTTGGCTTACGGCACTTCTCATTCATTCCTATGGTATCTGTATATGGTGATTGAGTGTCGCACAACTCTATAATCTATAATGTATCATGTCTATAATGTGATTAGTTATCAAGGCGTATGTGATCCAAGTTGACCGTTATGCTTTCTCAAATAGTAAGTCATACAGACCCTCTCATCTCTCAACAATAAGACAATCTCTGGCCTATCGTAGCCTCTCAGACTGAGAGATATGATTGGACAAACATTTTATGGTCCCACGCTTTCCACAGATGATAAATACATATAAATACATTTAGACCAGTTAATTATTGCTATCGGGGTGTGGAGAGACTTTCAACCAGCATAAGTGGGATATTTCCAATTGCACATCAGTTGCACAAGTTAAGTTCATTAATTGTAGTTAGGATGCTCACTTATAAATGTGGCTGGTGAGGGCAGTATTTTCTTCAGATGCTGGTAGCAGGTGTTGAGAAGCTCCAGCAGTGGTGCTAAGATCAACACCGGCAGTATACTGATGACCTTCATCACTGCTACAGGCAGGAGAAAGCCGTTGAGCTTTAAGTTGGAATGCATCGTTTGCAGAAAATAGCCTGATGGGATCTGTTAAAAAATTAGAAATAAAGATATTACAGAAGATAACTGCTGAACAAAAGTATAGGTTTAGCTAAGCATACTCACCTGGGTAATGCAAGCTCGATATAAAAGCTGAAGTCCAAAGAGAGGGAAAAGTTTGACTAGGATCTTGACGTTTTCCACACTGGTCTCACTGTAACAACCCCCGTTGTTTTCCTTGGCACGGTCTAACCAGTTGGCAACATCTCCGCTTAAATGGCGATAATGGAGGCAGCACATTTTGAGAGAATTGAGGAACACTCCCAGCGTAGTTAGCAAGGAACTGCCTGTTACTCCACAGATGATAATTCAAAGTTGTTAAGGAACAGAAATCAGAACAATTGAACAACTGGTAGTTATTTTGAAGAGAATTTCTCTGTGAAATTATCGGACAAGAGATATATGTATTTCTGTGTATATGTATTACGAATGGCATTGTTACCTTTTTTTGGATGGAAAGTGAGCTTGTTGCGCACCATGTGAATGGCGAGGAGAGCGAGGAGAACAGAGGTGAAAGGGATGAGAAAACACAGGTTTTTGGCAACTGACTGCTGAATGTAGGCAATCCCCAAAAAAACAACTGTTGAGTTCAGGTTGACCAGCCAGTAAAACCTGTGGATTGTAAACAGCTGCAGTATTTGCACCTGCTGTACAATGTGTTTTAAAAGTGCACTCAGTAATTTCTTCCTCATTTAAAACCTTTTAATTTCTCAAGAAATACAAAGTACTTTTAAAAAGAAATAGTGCTTTGGTTATAACAGTAGAAAAGCAATAAGCTTTTCCATGTAAGATAAAAGCTATATTATTTTACATGGAGCGGGTCCCCTCACGGAGGCTGCCATTTTAAAATCACATGATCAGCTAAATGCAGGGCTACCTCACTCAGACTATCCCGCCAAATGCGTGAATGGGCCACATCATGTTTTTAGTTGGGATAGTTTGTGCTACATCATAGCCCCTTTTTGTAACTTCAGCCGCCCCCTTATCAGTGCTGCACTGGTGCCGGCTCTGGTTAAATGCTGGCACTTTATCTCAGTAAACCTATTTTTAGACACTTTTCCACTCAAAATGAATAAATCATGGCGAATAGCATACAATGTTAACTTACATCCACACAACTAGGTGTCAGTATAAATACAAGACAACTGCATTTTCTACCAGTGCAACAAAATGCTGTATTGGCAGGTAGAAAAAAATCTTTGTTCGGATAATATAATAATGGCACATCTTACCAATTGAAGAAGGACAGGAGCTGGCGTTGATCACAGCTTTGAAGGTGATAGGCTGCCATTGGGCAGAGGATGGCACGGATGCCGCCAATGCCTAGAGCCACAGCAACAAGCCCCGTGTAGAATAGTATGTGTTGCTCGTGAGGCTCAAGTCGATATACGATGTTATGCGTGTTTATATAAAAATCCTCAAAAGGGAATGCGACCACAGGAAGCAAGGCGGTTCCTATAAAAATGGACCAAAAACAGGAAACAGTTTTTATGAATACTTGATGGCAACTTTACATCCCCTGCTGAAAAGACCAGCAAATTGTTACTAGTCCAGGACCAGACTAGCCTAAGACAAATCTGCTTGTTTTTAATTCTGTGATTAATGAACTTTTAGGAACTGTATGATCTTTAATAAAACCAATATATGGAATACGTTTTATAATAAATTAGAAAATTTAAAATGAGCTAATTTTAGTTTTTTTATACAAAATGAAAAGGAATTATAATTTTTGTCTACATGCTGCACTTGTAAAATAATTTTAATCAATTAAGATATTTTGAAATACACTATGCTCAAATGTTTGGAGTCGGTAAGATTTTATTTATAAATTTTTTTGAAAGAAATTAATACTTTTGTTCAGCAAGGATACATTAAACTGATCAAGACACAGTAAAGACCTTTATAATATTACACAATATTTCTATTTAAAATAAATGCTGTTCTTTTGAACTTTCTATTCATCAAAGACTCGTGAAAAATGTATCAAGGTTTCCATAAAAATACTAAGCAGCAAAACTGTTTTCGACATTGAAAAAATAATAAATGTTTTTGAGCACCAATTCAGCATATTAAAATGATTTCGGAAGGCTAATATGACACAAAAGACTGAAGTGGCTGCTAAAAAAATTCAGCTTTACCATCACATGAATTAATTACGTTACAATATATTGAAGTATCTATCTATCTATCTATCTATCTATCTATCTATCTATCTATCTATCTATCTATCTATCTATCTATCTATCTATCTATCTATCTATCTATCTATCTGTCTATCTATCTATCTGTCTATCTGTCTGTCTGTCTGTCTGTCTATCTGTCTGTCTGTCTGTCTGTCTGTCAAGCTGTAATACTATTTCACATTTCTGATTTACTGTATTTTTGATTACATAAATGTAGTCTCAAAAACATAAAATACTACAGACTTGAACAGTAGCTTAATTTAAAATAGTTTTATGTAATAATTAATAAAGTAACACTTGGACATTTGTCCTTTAGTGGACCCTGCGCCACTGGTAGAGAACCACTGTCATATATACGTACCACATAGTTATCTAACCGAAGATCTGTTCAAATGAAAACGGTGTACATACAGATACATAATACTCAGCTCTCTAAATGAGTGACAGTCTATTTCATTAGGCTAAATCCTGATAAAAACAAGTGACTTTGAGTGCGAGGTAAGTTAGACACTAAGTATAAGTGTTATTCATACATCAAGTCTACAAAGGATTCATTACTGTGGCGACCACTAACCGAAGAAATGAAGTAGCGCACAAAAACAGACAACTGTTGTCCTTCCTAAACACGTCTCAGCAAACCATCCCACAAGAACCGGTGTAAGTACGCTGGCTCCTACAAAGCATGTGTTCACCATGGCTGCTTGGTAACTGCTGTATCCCAGCTTAATGGTGCAGAAAAGGATCATATTGCAAACAATCCCAAAGAAGGTGAACCTCTCAAAAAGCTCCACGAAGAGTACACAAACAGTCACCTGCAGCTTCTTATGTGCCTTGCGCGGCTTGCAATATGAAGATGTGCAGATCCCATGAGGTAGGTTGCCATCGTGTGTATCAAAAGCATCTATGGGTGGCATGCTGCTTCTGGAGATCTTCCTGTGGAAGTGATGTTCAGACAATGCTGGAGCTCCATCTCCAAGAGGGCTGGACTGGCAATTCCTCACAAACATGTGAAATCTTGTTGATGCCTAATAACAGAGCCTTAGCCAGCACGCCAAAGGTTCACGTTTAGTCTCCTGAACGAGGTTTCTGGATAATGTTTACGCAATGCTTCTTCTCACTAATGTAGTATTGAACTTCGTCGGTCTCCGAATCTCATTAAGATGGATGACGTGGCAGCAGCGCACAGAGCCACTGATGATGAAAGTGGTTTCAGAGATGTGAGACATACTTTTATAATGAATGTTTTCGGAGAACCAGTGAAAAACATGCCATACTTTCCTTGTGGAGAAAAGCAAGTTGAACTGGATTAGGTTTTGAAACATTGAAATGATCATCAAATATATTCTTTTGTCTTGCAGTTTTAGAAGGATTTAAAGACATGTTTTTATGAGGCCAGGTTCCAGGTTTTAAAAGGATAGTTTACCCAAAAATTTAAATTCTGTCATTAATTACTCCCCCTCATGTCGTTCCAAACTTGTAAGACCTTCGTTCATCTTCGGAACACAGATTAAGATATTTTTGATGAAATCCAAGAACTCTCTAACCCTCCATAGACGGTCAAGGCCCAGAAATGTAGTCTATGAAGTTACGAGAAAACTTTTTGTGCACAAAGAAAACAAAAATAACAAGTCCTACGCGCCACCCTGGTGCCATTTTGGTGAGTATCATGAATGAATAACAGAATGAATGAGTAATGAATGACAGAATTTTTATTTTTGGGTGAATTATCTCTTTAATATTAGGACCAGTTGCCCCTGGACCCTTGTGGAGCAGGGCCTGTTTTTTTTAATGCTTGTTTATTAATTTAAATGGTGTGAAGTTGAGGAACCTAATGATATGTCTCTCAAATCCATTTCACAAGCATGTATCGACGTGGTGCTAGCAAATGAAAGATAATTAAATTTTTAAGGACACAAGGTGCCGCTAGTATATAACACCCCACTGTGAAAGGTGGCCAAGAGGCAGTGCCAAATTAGTCAGCACGTGAAATGCGAAATCCCAGTCAGGGCCATCTTGATATTTGTCTTTTGAGATAAGATCCCCTATGTATTATTAATATTTATAATAATAATATATATTAGATGTATCATTTCGGCACGTTGATATTGAACTGGTTAACTAAATTAAAAAGATTTTTTTTTATCTAGTTTTAATGTTCTACTTTAATTTCAAGAGAAAACAAATATAATAAATAATAAAAATATTTATTGGTTTATTTACTTTTTTCTACAGCTTGATGTTGAATATTGAATGGTTTGAATAAAAAAATATTTATTTTAATGAATTATTTGATGTTAATTTTGTATTCAAAACTGAAAATAATATAATACATAATAAATAATATTTATCTATTTACTTATTTTTCTCCAAGTTGATATTGAGTTGGTTATTTGAATAAAAATATATTTGAATTTAATCGATTTAAAATATTTATTTTTTTATAAACTATTTATTTTCTTCGGTTTGAAATAATATTGCTTGATTGGTTGATCATTGTCAAAATGTCTGTTTTTGATATCTGGTCAGTAATGTAGGTGAATTTCTGTGGAAAGTGTCTTTGAATGTATTGGTCTTTGGCCTGTGGCCATACAGCATCACATACTCTCTGTTCTGGATGGCTACGGTGTGCTAGGCTTGAATATTTCTGCCTGAGCTCACCAATTATATGAGTGGAGAAAAGAGCACACTGGTGGCCCTGACTGGGCGTGAATGGAGCTCAGAGCTAGCAGAGCTGTGCTGAAAAGAGAAAGGAAAGCAGTAAGCAGAGAGAATACAGACCCTGTGTGGTGCATCGGTGAATGAGGCCACAGTTTGGTTGCCATGGATCCAAACCGAGTTTTGTGATTGACATTATACATTAACCTTCAACAATATGAAACAACTTTTGGACTTCTTTTTGTTTATAGACATTTTTTATTTTTATGATAAAAATTAGTGTGCACTCCTCTTTATTTAAACTTGCGCAATCAAATTATATGGTCGTAAATGTCTGTAGTATCCTACATTATGTGTAGTTATTTTTTTAATACAAATACTTGTATTTATTTATTTATTGAAATAACGTCTTCTCTGAGCTGTATTTTGTAATACAGGAATTATTCCTCTAGAGGGCACTATTTAAATTGGCAAGACTGCAAATAGAGTACTGGCAAAACAAGCTTTACTTGTAGGATTAAAAAAATGTTTGAGACGCTTTGATATTTAAATTTCATAACTTTAATGCATTCTTACTGATATAGGTTTTAATGTTTAGCTGAATATGTGTGGGAGGAAGAAAATTCCTCTTTTATTTTATTATAGTTTCTTATTAAAGTTAGTAGCATTTTTATGATGATCACAGGAATAAATTACATTTTAAAATATATTAAAATAGAAATATGTTTATTTATAGTATTTTTGATTCAATAAATGCTTGGTAAGCCTAAGACCTTTCTCAACAACATTAAAAAATCTTATGTATTCAAACTTTTAGCAACTCTTCAAAAATTATTTTATCTTCAGGGCTGCAAGTTTAAGTTTGAGAGAGTTTCTTGGGTTATTTTTAGTCATTTTTAAAATTGTTTAATTAGAATAAAATTTGGCCTCTCTGGGTCATAATACTATATGTCAAGTCTAGGATTCACAACAATTATTCTGACTGAATTAAATATACAATATGTTGACATGGAGAAATGGTGATTCTCATAGCATATTGACACTCGCAGAAAAAAAAACACTCCAGTGTCAAATGCTAATAAGTTGCTTGTTTCAGTCTGACTTAGATTGCAGGCCAACCAATTTGAATCACTTCAAATGCAAGTTCTCAATGCCAGAAGTCACACAACACAGATTTAAATGAAATGCGTAAATTCCCTGCATTCGTTTTCACACATGCTCTCAAGTGCTTTTCTGCTTGTAAATAGGCTCTGAGACTTAAACTAAAGAACAGCTTTCCAAAGCATCCTTGAGACCGCATGCATTTTATTGCCTTTACTTCTATACATACGGAGACAGAGATCACTTCTCTATGGTGGAATAACAGTAAAAGGATGGAGGGCTCTAATTAGCGAGGTGGCTTTTGATTCGTGCCACAGAATGGCTGGTGCAAATGCACAGGGCAAGAAGATTAGGTGGTTCGCTAGGTGACGTACGCCCAGGCCCTTTTTTGCCTACTAGAAGCCCGGTCATTGAGACTGAGGAGCCTTAGGGTGTTAAGCAGCCGGGGTGCCAAAGGGGCTGTTGTATAGGGTGACAATAGAGCTCCCAGGGCCCAGACAGAGGATGTGATATGGGAGCTAATGCACCCTCTTGGTGAAGGCCTTGGGTGCAAGAGGAGAAAAGTGAGGGAAGCCACTTCTTGTCAATTTAACATGTGCAGCACTCAGTGCATACTGGGTAATGATTTATGGGTACATTATAATAACAAGTAAATGTAAGTATCATACTTTGGCTGTTCACACCAAGGACAAGCTATAACAATAACTATAAAGTTTTAATAGTCATTCTCATTATATGAGAATACCCAGCCGGCACATGAACAACCTTCAGCGTTAAAATGTAGTTGAAATAATGTCAGTTATTGTCAGTCTCACTCTCAACATTGAAACAACATTGAGACATTGAACATTGAAACATTGTTGAGAATTCCACTTTATCTTTATCGATACACCACAGATGACCAATATTGTTGAAATCACTTTCAGAACTTTTTTTCCAGTTGATTAATGATAAAATCATTGACAGCCAATCAGAATCCACCGATTTTAATGAGCTCAAGCATTTAAAGTGGCAGACAACTTAACTGCAGTGCATGCATGATACAGAACGTTATCATCCATTCCTATAGATTGTTCTTGATGTGGACGAGCCTTTACTCTTTGTTATAGACATGAATGAAGAGTTGGTTGAAGTTTGTTGAAGAGATGTGTTCTACTTTTCAATAGATTATACATACAATTTTCACTTTGTATATAATACTTAAGAAAAAAATTACATTAAAGGGGAATTTGAGTCAAATATAGACAGCAGATAAGCAGATTTATATATTAATTTCATATTTTTTAAATACCAGAATTTAACAATGTTTTTTTAGTACTGTTTGTTCCGTTTGTCTTCCGTCAATGCGAATGGAATAGAGTATTAAAAACTCTTTGACAGAGCTTTCTACTTTACTTATTCACGTGTGCGCTACAACCTACAGCGCTCAGTAGCGTATTTACCCACCATGCAATGTACGCAATTGCAAACGCCCCCCATTTGCTTAGGGCCCCTCCATAACGTAAACATGCCCATGACAGCGCAACAAGTGTAGTCCGATTTCCAAACAAATGCCTGTTATTTTTAGGTTGTGTTTACACTTCATTTTTCTTGGTTCCTTTAGTCTGGACTAAAAACGAAAATGATACATTTATTCTTCCCTTACGAAAAAGAAGTTTATTCAAGTGTGCTATTAGTATACTTCTTTTAAACTAAAAATAGGAAAGTATACTTTTAGTCAACTTTTTATGTACTTCTCAGAAATGGGCTTCATGTACTTCTCAGAAACATACTTAAAATGACATTTAAGTATACTTGACATACTTAGAAAAAATCTAAATATATTTGAGCTATACTTGTGCTCATTCACAAGTAGCTCCTACACAAGTATCGCTTCTCAGCCTTTTGGCTAAGATCAAGTGTAGTATCTGTTCTGTTTTGTTCAATATCTGATATGTCTCCTACCCGGTGACTGCAATTGTGGGCAGTCGTGGCCTAATGGTTAGAGAGTCAGACTTGTAACCTGAAGGTTGCGGGTTTGAGTCTCAGGTTCAGCAGGGATTGTAGGTGGGGGGAGTGAATGTCCAGCGCTCTCTCCACCCTCAATACCACGACTGAGGTGAGACCCTTGAGCAAGGCACTGAACCCCCAACTGCTCCCTGCCACAGCAATATGGTTGTATAATATGTGTATTATATTAACAAAAACATGGGTTATTCTGTGAACTGACCCTTCGCAAAGAGCACCTCCTTAGTTGCTGCTACTATGTCAGACAAGCCATAGTGCACATCATGTTCTCACGCAAAGAGTAAACTGACAATGCACCAACAAACAAAACAGAGCAGGTTGCTTTTGCTATGAAGCAATGTCTCAGCTTTCAAATTTTGTAATTTTTTAAAGAAATTCAAACAATAAATGCCATTTTGTGGCTCTTAAATGGGTGTCCAAACATTTTATAAAGGGGGCCAGATTTGATGATGTGGACAAACCAGGGGGGGGGTGAAGTGGATCAAAAACGTTCATCAAACTTGTCCTAAGACAAGAACACATATTGGTTTTGGGTTTTAGGACAACTTTGGTGAAAGGTTTTGATCCACTTCAAATGTTGACTATAGTGTGATAAAATTCAATATGAATATCCTACATTTCTGCCACAATACCACCATTAGTAAATCCATTGTAAATGTTGGTGATTTGTGGGTTGAATAGTATTCTAAATGGAATGTTGTCGCAATGTTTCTCCTGTTTTTCGCATCAGTGTTGTTGAGAATGTCAGCGCTGTTTCATCTGCCTTTAAACTAGTTTAAATCAACGTGATACCTTTCTGTGGTTTGTATGGGAGACCTGTGCTTCAAACTCGAATGCTTCTCAAGTAATCTCACAGCGCTGTTTAGTAGTTGCGTGATCAAGATCAGTCAGCGAGTAAACACATTTGTTCTGAGATCGTGTTGCGCTGTCTCTAATAATGGTCAATGAGGCACGCTTCAAATGAGTAGTGCTCTTTCACTTTTGGTGTGTTTAAGATTCTTGTGTGCTAAAGAAATGGCAGTGCATATGAGTTATCTAATTGTTATAACTTGCGTTTTACTCACACATTTGGCCTAAAATTTAGTGCTGTCACTATGTGCTGACATTGTGATTTATAAATTATGCTTGGCGGGCCTCATATATTACATTTCAATAGACAAGCTTCTTTGAAATTCGTCCACAGGCTGCATTTGGCCCCTAGGCCAGACTTCGGACACCCCTCCTGTAATGCCTCAGTTCAAGCGGGACGTTAACCGAACATCTCTTACTCTTTACTAATTATAGCACGAAATAAATCTGCCGCTACTGGACTCTGGAGCAGTGGAAACTCATCCTGTGAAATGACGATTCACAATTCTGATGGACAAGTCTGGGTTTGGCGGATACAAGGAGAACATCACCTGCCTGACTGCATTGTGCCAACTGTAAAGTTGGGTGTAAGAAGGATTTAATGGCATGGGGCTGTTTTTCAGGGGTTGGGCTTGGCCCCTTCCAGTGAAGGGAAATCTTAACGCTTCAGAATTCCAAGACATTTTAGCCAATGCTATGCTTCCAACTTCGTGGGAACAGTTTGGGGAAGACCCTTTCCTATTACAGCATGACTGTGCCCCAGTGCACAAAGCAAGGTCCATAAAGACATGTTTGGATGAGTTTGGGATGAACTAAAATGGAGATTGCAATCCAGGCTTTCTTGTCCAACATCAGTGCCCGACCTCACAAATTCTCTTCAAAAATGAATGAATGGCAGAAATTCCCACAAAAACACACCAACATCTTGTTGAAAGAGGGGACCAACTCCATAGTAATGTTTATGTACTTAGAATGCAATGTCATTAAAGTCCTTGTTAGTGTAATGGTCAAGTGTCCCAATACTTTTATCCATCTAGTGTGTCTATATATGGAGAGATTTTTTTAATTGTGCTACATACATTGCAGTTGTGTTTAGTTTAGCAACATCCCTCATCTACAACACATTTCACTTTCATGGCTTTTGTTTCTGACTAGGGGTCTCAATTACAATAAAACTTCACCCATCCCTGAGCGAGTGAGTGTGAGTTAGTTAGTGCATATGCTGGGCTGATTGTGAAGAGGAATGCCATTGAATTTGAACCTTTTTTTTTTTTTCACGCGCAAGCCTCTTTTGTGCTCTAGCTGAAGAAATCCATTGTGCAGCTGGACACCCTGAGAAAGAGGGAGCTCAGAGCCGTTGTCTGCAGATGCTTCTGCTCGGCCTCAGGGAGCTGAATGGGGTGAATAGCGTCGGAAACAGCCATACCCAGGCAAAACAATACCACTGGGCAGCTTTGAAGATTAAGAAATTAGGGATGGGGAGGCTGGGGCATAATTACTAATGCTGTTTTCATTGTATTGGATATGCATACGTTTGTGCGTGAGTTGTACTTTTGAGGCCCTTTGTTTGCGAACTCTCCAGCCTTTCACATAGTTTTCCCAGTTTTTGGACATGGATTGAATATTCCAAAGCACTTCAGCTGGGATTGTTGAAATGTTCCAAATGTGAAACTCTCCTGATTCGTCGGTTTCTTTCCTCCAGTGCCGAATCAAAACGAACGCAACAACTGGCCTTTACCTCACCATTCTCCTGTTGCTAGGAAACCCTTGAGCACCGCTTGAGTTCCTTTTCTTTTTAAGGTTTACTCCACTCACCACATTTTCCTTTAATTGAAGACAGCTTACATATGAGAGGAAAACAATTAGCGCTTTGAATACTTTGTTTGCTGTTTGTCAGGGTCGTACCGCTCACCGCCTTGCCTGCCTGGTGGCTCTGTTGTGATATAAGAACAGAGTCAACATCTCATTTGAGCTGCTAAGTGTGTTTAATTGAAGGACTTAAACGCTCACAGCGTGTCACATCTGTAAGAGCTGTAGATGTAAACTTTCTCATTGCTGCACAACAGGCTTGTTTTCTCATTCAAATGCCTTTGTAGGCTTTTTGTGGATGGCTAGTGCTTTTTCCTGTTCAGTCAGCTGCCACTCCGTGCCACTGTAATGAAACTTAGCCACTCAGTGCGACTGAACAGACAGATTTATGGACTGTTTTATTATAAATAAGGGTTCTTCAGTGTAATGTTTTCGTTGTCCATAAAATCTAAAGAAAACATAACTTGAGAGGAACGTCTCGGTTACGTATGTAACCCTCGTTCCCTGAAGGAGGGAACGGAGACGTCACGTCGGATGACCGACGAAATTGGGATCTCGCCAGAGAGACCAATCCACTTCGAGTGTAACTAAACGAGCCAATGGACATTGGCATGCGATCATTGCATCCAGCTGCCGCTGATCACAGCGTGAGCATAAGAGGCAGCAGGTGCACCGCATTAATTCATGCTTTCGCTGAGGAGCCGAGCCGGTGACCCGCGATGGGACGTTCCTGCCAGGGGAAACACGGCTCTAATAAGCATACCGTGGGATACACATATGGGATCCCGACAGGGTCTCTCATATGGGCACTAGCCTCACACCAGATTTCAAGAATTCATTGGCTGCAAGGCCTGGCGCCGGACGCTCAGCCACGTCCGGACGCCAGAGTGCTGGAGGACTCGACAGGGTTTGCCTGGTTAAGGAACTCTCTGGAGAATTAGGCGTAAGGACGCCGCAAGCCGACTCTGAGCCGGGCCTTTCAGTGCCACTACCCGTTTGAGGTGAGAACACAGGAGGAAACCGGTTCGACGCGTAGGCTATAAAACCTAGCGAATGTGTTGGGAGTCGCCCAACCCGCAGCTCTACAGATGTCTGCTAGCGAGGCACCACGAGCCAGCGCCCAGGATGATGCGACACCCCTAATGGAGTGAGCACGCAACCTGAGCGGGCAGGGCACACCTTGTGCTTCATAGGCCAAGGTGACGGCATCCACTATCCAGTGGGCCATCCTCTGCTTGGAGACAGCCTTCCCCTCTGCTCTGAGTTCTATCCACGTACTGTCGCAGTGCACGTACAGGACAGAGAAAAGCAAGGGCTGGGTCTGCCTCCTCCAGGGGCAGCGCTTGCAAGTTCACTACCTGGTCCCTAAAGGGAGTGGTAGGAACCTTAGGCACATAGCCGGGCCGGGGCCTCAGTGTTGCACTGGAATCAGCCGGCCCAAACTCGAGGCACGATTCGTCGACCGAAAATGCCTGCAGGTCCCCTACCCTCTTGATCGAGGCCAATGCAGTCAGGAGTAGGGTTTTCATAGAGAGAAACTTCAACTCGACTGACTGCAAAGGCTCAAAGGGGGCAGTTTGTAGGGCTCTTAGCACCAATGCCAAATCCCAAGAGGGTAGGGAGGCAGTGTTAATTTTGGCAGGCATTTTTGATTTAGTCCTAGTCTTTATCTTGAGACGAAAATGCTTAATAGTATTAGTCACATTTTAGTCATTTGAGTCTTTCATAGTTTTAGTCTAGTTTTAATCGACGAAAAGTCATTGCATTTTTGTCAACTTTGTCATTACTTTTAGTCAAACTGCAGTTACCAACATTTATTTTGGTATCTATTTTATATGTAGTATTCAAACAAAAACAGTCATCAACACTTCTCTCTTTAGACCAAATCAATTAAGCTTAGCTATGAGAAATTTGAATCAAGGATTGAATTTGGAAAAACTGGAATAAATTTTCATTTTTTGGTAGAGATATAAATTAAACTAATTTTTCAGATACAGTAGGTTTACTTAAGTATACATTTATTTAACATTTTTTGTTGGTTAACATTTATGACAGATAATTAGGAATGCTGTCCATTTAAGACGGAAGGTATGCATGCAATAGCCTACTGACACACATTCAGTTTTCACCCACCTGTTTAAGCTCACTTAAACCATAACGGACTGTATTTCCCTGAGAAGCTCTACATGATAAACATTTGGACTGCTGTGTGTGTATTTGAGCTCTGAGAACTAATCGCACACTGTATGAGAACTGAAGAAGTGGAGCGCGCGCGCGAGAGAGCACTTCTATCAGCGCGTTTCCGCCTATCGCACCTTCACTGACTTTAAGTTAATCGACAATGAATTGTGACTCCCGGGAAAAACGGGACGTCTGGTCACCCACTGCCTAACCCTTCGGGTGCTGAGGCCATTGTTTCAGATCGCTAGTTCGCTTTTTGGTAGCCTGTCCGTCCACTGCGGCTGCCATGCAAACGCACCTTATCCAATGACAGAGACGCACATTTTGAAAGACAAGAATTTAGCCTATAGGATGTATTTTGAATGTCCGGTAGTCCTCAAATAACATTTTAGTCCCGTCTCGTCTTGTTAATGAAGACTTGCATAAATTTCGTCATAGTTTTTATCATCAGATATTAGTTTTAGCTCGTCACGTCTCATCTTAGTCACAGAAAAAACGTTCGTTGACGAATATTTTTCGTCGTCGTCTTCGTCAACGAAATTAACACTGTAGGGAGGGAGGCCTAGGAGGATTTGACCTCCCGGCCCCCCTAAGAAACCTGACAACCAGATCGTGCTTTCCCACCGACTTCCCCTCTACGGGGTCTTGGTGAGCGGAAATGGCAGCAACATAAACCTTAAGGGTGGAGGGGGACAGCCTACGCTCCAACCCTTGTTGCAGAAAGGAAAGCACGGCTCTGATCGAACATCTCCGGGTGTCCTCATGGTGAGAGGAACACCATTCGACGAACAGGTTCCACTTCAGAGCATAGGCCCGTCTTATGGACGGTGCACGTGCTGAAGCGATAGTGAGTGCTACCTCCTGGGGTAGGTCACCTAGAACCTCCGTGTCCCATCCAGGGACCATACGTAGAGTTTCCACAGGTCCGGACGCGGGTGCCAGAGGGTGCCCCGTCTCTGAGAAAGCAGATCCTTCCTCAGAGGAATCGGCCAGGGAGGGGCTGTCGCGAGGAGCATGAGTTCCGGGAACCAGGCGGCTCAAGGCAAGGCGTACTGCCAGCAGCTTGAGGCAATTGATATGCCAACGCAGTTGGGGACCCGTCCAAAACCCTGACACTGCGTGCCCGTTGTACGTGGCTCCCCAGCCGGTGGCCGAGACATCTGTGAATACCATGAAAGTACGCGTCCTTCAGGTCGATTGCTGCAAACCAATCTAGGGGACGGACGCACCCGAAAATGCGTTTCTACATCTTGAATGGCATCTTGTGAAGTGCACGGTTCAAAACTCGCAGATCCAAGATCGGTCGTAACCCACCGCTTTTCTTGGGCACAATGAAGTAAGGGCTGTAAAACCCCGACCTCATATCGGCTGGAGGGACCGGCTCTATCGCGTCCTTCACCAGCAGGACTGTGATTTTCGCATGCAAGACAGGGGCATCAACGGCCTTGACTGAAGTGAACCGTTTGCCCCTGAACTTAGGGGGACGCCGGGCGAACTAAATCGCGTAGCCGAGTCTGATGGTCCGCAGGAGCCACCGAGACGGACTGTGGAGCGCTAGCCAGGCTCCGAGAGACCGTGCCAGCGGGACCAGCAGGGCCACCGACGTACCCGAGGAGGGGCAGCGAGGTGGAACACAGGGACCTGCCCTGGGGCCTGTGACGGCCTGGCCTGTGACGGCAGGGGGGGGTCTGGGTGTGTAGTGTAACACTCACCTGATTCCTCCTCGTGCGGGAGGAAACACAGGAACCCGGCTTGAGACAGCCTGGCGTTTGACGACTTGAAGCGGGGACTCGAGTGCTACCGCCCTTACCTGGTTCCACGAATGGGCAGGAGGGGTGCTCTTGGGCAACCACCCGCTGCCTGGCGAGAGAGGAGGAGGGAAGTGATCCCGTGATGCACGGGTCACCACTCTCCTCCTCTTAAGACCCAGAGATTGAGGAAATCGCTCTTTTATAGATGTTTTGGGTACCGCTGGCTGCTGGGCCAGCAGCGGAACAAAAGCAAAACGAAACAAAAGATTCTCCACCCGGCCCTCCTCCGGGGGAGAGAGTAGTGCGGTCACCATCTCCCGATGAGCAGTCTCCTCCATCTCTGGGTCGCCCGTCTCAGGGCCTCTTGCACTTGCGCTTACCGCCAGGTTTGGCGGGGGCCTGGACGGGCTGAGCGTCCTGCCTGCCTATATATATATTAGGGCTGTGAGTTGATTAAAGATTTTAATCTAATTAATTACATGATGATTCGGTTAATTAATCTCATTAATTGCAATTAATTAAGAAAATTTATTTGATTGTGAAAATACCAACAAAAGATTTTTTTAAAGTTATTTTTGGGTTAAATTAAAAAGTACCAAGTAGACATTACAAATTGTAGATTTAGAAATATTTATTTGATTCATCAAAAAATGTATTACACAAACATTAAGGCTACAATGGACTAACAAACTATGGAACATAAAAGATAATTTGAGAAATATCTCAGTATTGTTTGTTCATACACTTAAAGTCTGGTATCCAAAACAGCTTAGTTACCAACAATCTTCAAAATACCTTCTTTTATGTTCCACAAATCTGCCAGCAAGTGGTGGTAAATGTATTTCATTCGATTCGTTAAAATGGCTGATTCATTCAGTAATGAAGTAAACGGCTCTCTTTATTAATGGGTTTTGAATCATTGGTTCAGACGATTTGTTCAAAACGTTGAGTTATGCATATAACTGCTGTTCCCAGAAGGAGGGAAACGAGGTACAACACATGACTATGGGATATTGCGCTCTTGAGCCATCTGCTGAAAACAACTATATTCACACTGGAAAGGCCAATGACACATGATGATGTAGGCGGGGCTACCTGCCCACAGCATATTATTGCGGTTGCATGCATCATTCCCTTTGTTTCCTTCCTTCTGGGAACAGCAGTTATATGCATAACTCAACGTTCCCATTCAGTAGGTTCACTCGGTACAACACATGATTATGGGACATAAATTCACACCCCGCAAAGTCACCAAACTAAACATAAGGGACCAGCACCGCCACATACCCCATGGGTTTCACGGGAGTGATGGGTCCATTTGCTTTATAAGCATTCAGTTTGATGTCTAGTGTTGTCGAGTTTTAAAGTTATGTATGTTGTTGGAAACGTTTATTCTCTGCGCTTCATTAAAACTTCTATTCGTCGAATTCCCAAGTCCTGTGTTCCCTCAGAGTAACGTTACATAACAGAAGACACGACCGACAAACAAACAGATGAGGAGGCGTCTGATTTTGGTTCCTCGCAAGGGAGGTCCAGGGATATTGAAGTGAAGTGACATTCAGCCAAGTATGGTTACCCATACTCGGAATTCGTGCTCTGCATTTAACCCATCCAACGTGCACACACACAGCAGTGAACACACACACACCGTGAACACACACACCCGGAGCAGTGGGCAGCCATTTATGCTGCGGCGCCCGGGGAGCAGTTGGGGGTTTGGTGCCTTGCTCAAGGGCACCTCAGTCGTGGTATTGAGGGTGGAGAGAGCGCTGGACATTCACTCCCCCCACCTACAATCCCTGCCGGCCCGAGACTCGAACCCGCAACCTTTGGATTACGAGTCCGACTCTCTAACCATTAGGCCACGACTTCCCACGTGGGAAGTCGCCCACATCATATTCAGCCTGCTTCTGCCGCCTGCGACGATGATGATGATTCCGCCCACGGCGAAGAGTGTGCCGCCGCCCACGGCAAGGTTTACGCCACTGCCCGGGGCTCTCCCAAACCCACCGGTTACTAACTTGGAGCTTCTGGATACGGCGATACCCCCTGATTTCCTGGCTCCTGTCCTCTCCCCAGAACCCGCTCCTCAACAGCGCCCTCCTGTACCCGCTCCTAGTCAGCATTCCCCAGTGCTCGCTTCTCCAGAGCCAGTCTCTCCAGTGCCCGCTTCTCCAGGGCCAGTCTCTCCTGTACCTATGCTGACAGAGCGCCCCCAGGAATTAGCACTGCCTGAGCGCCCCCAAGAGTCTGCTCCTCGCAAATGCCCTCCAGTGCCTGCTCCTCCGCTGGTCTCAAGACGTTACGTAACAAACACGTTAACTAAATTAATTAGTTATAAAAACATAACGCATTTAAAATATTTTAACGCACTGGCCCCACCATATATATATATATATATATATATATATATATATATATATATATATATATATATATTCAAAATGTATTATTTAACTTGTCTGCAAAGGAGTGGAAAGCTATATTCAGACACAATAATGTGAATGACTACAAAATAAGCAAAATAAGCTTTTTTCACAAAATCTGCTATTTTCAGCTGTTTGAATGTATTAAAATACTCACAAATGTAGCAGAAAATGTATGGTTTAAATGGTTTAACGAACCATATATTATACATTTACATTTAGTCATTTGGCAGACGCTTTTATCCAAATATCCAAATATCCATATTATATATTATGTATTTGTATTATTACATCTATTTCTATTGTAATGTGTTGTAAACATCAGTTAAAGCAGTGAAAATAAAGAGCGACAAAGAAAAACAGCGAGCGACATAAAGACAGTAGTGATAGAGAGAGACAGATAAAAGCGAGGTAGGCATGGAGTCAGAGTGTCTGCATCTCACTTCGCCTTTCTTTCGTCCCATATTGCTGAGATGCGAAGTTTGTGTGTGAGTGTGTAAGTGTCGTCTGTCCCCCATCGGGAGGCTGAGACGTGAGTCTGGGTTTGGCTGCACCACTGAAGCTCAGATGAAAGGCACTCACTGCTCCCTCTCCTCTTTTCTCTCACAGGGCTCCAGGAACCTGATGTCATTTGGAAGCACTTTGATTTAAAGCCTCTGTTCGAGCCTGTGAAGGAGCGTTTTGTTTTGTTGCTGGTATGTAGAGAGCTCCACGCTGCAGTGGACACCACTCTGGACCTGGAGAAAATGAGTTTGGGAAATGGGACTCACACTTGTACACACCGGCCTTGTTGCATTCTGGTCCACACAATGACAGTTAATCTTCATAAAGTTTGAATGGTAACCATGGGTCTGTAAACTGACAATGGCTCTCCGGGATTTCCAATACTGATGCTGCATCAAAAACTCTGAAAGCATGGGTACTGGATTAGCACCCAAGCAATTTCCAAATTATTGTTGAAGACGGCAATGGTGGTTTGAGGGAAAACCACAGTCTGTGGTGGCGTAAAGCTTAACAACTGCATCCAAAACATATCAGGCATTGTGGCCTTTGAACAGCTCGGTACAACCCCCTATACAGAGCTTCCTAATCAGCAACTTTCCCAGCATTCAAACTTTGGCGCTGTGACAAAACACTGTTGCCCTTCATATCAAACTTGCCATTATGCAAGTTACCCCATTAACATGCGGACTGACTCTAGTAGGTGGCGTGAGTAAAAGAGGCAGGTCAACACATCATCTGTGGTGCTTGCAGTTTAATCATTGGTTGATTTTCCCAGCTGTATTGTTGAAGATGTGGGCACACTGTGGGGTTGGTGTGAGATGAATGTCCTGTAGATTATAAATTTAGCTTTTTCTTAGTGATTTTTCTGTTAAAATTGGAACCTACTATAGATTCCATACAAAGATCCCAAATGTCTAATCAAATATAATGTGATGCAGCTCTACTATCTAGTCCTGCAATATGGCACATGATCAGATATATGAAAGATAAACAAAGTAATACAATAAAATATGACGTTAATGTGGTCATCACTGATTTTGATTTACAATAATCATTGCAACCAAACAAAACATGTGCGATATGAAGTTGCAATTGTGAGTTATAGGCCAAAGTTGCAAATGTTGGATTATGAATTTGCAATTATGAGATATAAAGTCACAATTTTGAAATATGAAGTCATAATTGTGAGCTATGAAGTAGCAAATGTGAGATATGAAGTCACAATTGTGAAGTATAAAGTAGCTAATATAGAATATGTATTGTGAGATATAAAGTCTTAAATGTTAAATATGAAGTTGCAAATGTTAAAAATGAAGTCGCAATTGTGAGATATGAAGTTGCAATTGTGAGATATAAAGTCTTAATTGTGAGATATTAAGTCACAAATGCAAGATATGAAGTTGCAGCTGTAAGATATTAAGCCACCACTGTGAGTCACTGTGAGTCACAAATATGAGAAATAACTTCGCAAATGTGATCTATTTAGTCGCAATTGTGAGATATGAAGTCACAAATGTGAGATATAAAGTCACAAATGAGATATGAATTCGCAAATGTGATATATGAAGTTGCAATTGTAATAAGTCACAAATGTGAGATATAATGTAAAAATTGTGAGATATGAAATCGCAAATGTGAGATATAAAATCAAAATTGTGAGCTATAAAGACGCAATTATGAGATATAAAGTCGCAAATGCGAGATGAAGTTGCAATTGTCAGATAAAGTTGTAAATGTATGTACACTATATTGCCAAAAGTATTGGGTCACCCCCTTCTAATGAACATGTTTGACTACTTTAACATTAAGATTTGTACTCATAGAAATTACTAAAGCATATAATGATATTCTAGGGAATTGTGTGCTTCTAATTTTATAGCAACAGTTTGGACAGGACCCTTTTCTATTCTAACATGACAGTGCCTCTGTGTATAAGGCACGGTTCAAAAAAACATGATTGATTCAGTCAGTGTGGAAGAACTTGACTAGTCTGCAGAAAGCCAAGTCCTAATCCCAGCTGAACACCTCTGGTGTGACTTTACATGCAGACCTTGAGCCAAAAACTCATCACCAAACACCAACAATGCTGCTCCATGGATGTAAATGCAGTTTTAGCAGGCCCCCATGAAACATGCAGTTTTACAACTGAAGAACAGACTCTGCATAAATTAAAGATAATCCTTGGTAAATTATGTTAATGTATTCGCATGGTCTCTGCATGCGTAACATGGCTAGTATATTACTAGTTTTGGGACGACCCAATTTTTTGTATCAAGTTGAACTGTAAACCACATATGCCCCTTTAATTGAATGTAAGTCACCAAAAGGCGCACGATATTGAAAATAAAAGCACTTCCTATTCCATATAGCTACTATGTCGTCATCGAAGATGTGAAAGTTACATTATCTGATCTTTCTCCACAGTTTTTTTGTGTGATGCTGATCTTGGTTTGTTTGATCAGTGTCTGTTTAAACAGTCTGAGCTCGTTGTGCCTAATGAGTTGTGCTTCTTATTTAATTGAGCCAAGTTTCCTCAACAGCCTTCAGAGATAACCTACTTCTGAAGAGTGTTTGGCCTGCTGTTGCAAGCCATGGTAACTTTGCTGAACATGCTGCAAATAGCATATTTATTTGCCAAATAAAATAGCTAAATTCACAATCAGGATAGCAAGATATAAAAGCGGAATTCTGACTTTTTTCTTGCAATTCCATGTTTACCTCTCACAATTCATCTTGCAAGTGTAACTTTTTTCTCATAATTCTGAGTTTTTCTCAAAATTCTGACTTTTTTTCTCAGAATTGCGAGTTTTTATCTGTACTTTTTCCTCACCCTAGCCTAGTTTTGAGTCAACATGACTCACTCTTTGCTTTTAAATCAAATGTTCTGAACTAACCCTGTTCATACAAATGAATCAAGGAACATTCTGATCCATAAGGAGTAGATAATATATCTCATTCAAGCAGTTACACCTCTCTTTCTCAAAAACAAATATTTACCAGACCTTTTGAAATGCGATAATCGCATTTCTCATAATCTCCTTGCATTGGAATGTATCTTAAATGCTGTGCAAGAGTATTTCTTTGAGGATTGTTTTCAAATCAAGACAAGAATGTGTGCATCCTCGGGGGTGCATGTGCATAAAAAGGTGCAAATATGCATATAACATCTTGTTTTCAGGGTCACTGATGATGCTTTAGCTACTCTTTTAGTTAACCAATATTCCCTCATGTTAAGAGGTCACTGATATTGGCATGGGTATTGCATATAACACCTTGGTCTTTTGTGGTTGTTGCTTTAAGCATTTATTTCACAAAATAAATCATACCTACACTCTAAATGCTGGGTTAAATACAACCCAGTGCTGGGTAAATATTGGACAGAACACATGCAGGGTTGTTTTCAACCAACAATTGGGTTAAATGTTTAACCCAATCTTCTGGGCAGTAACCCAACCGCTGGGTCAAAACAACCCAATCGCTGGTTCGTCCATATTTTACCCAGAGCTGGGTTGTATTTAACCCAGCATTTTTTAGAGTGTATTTATGCATGAAGGCCAGTTATTTCCTAATTCGTCATTTAAAGGTAAAAATGAAACATATAACACAACAACACACACGTTGTGTTTCCATGATTTATGCACTCTAAAAAATGCTTTGTTTTTTTTTTTTTAACCAAAATGCTGGGTTCAGCGCGTTGGGGCATTTTATTGGGTTGTTTTTAATATTTTTAGATTTTCTGATTTTCTGGAAAGTTGCTGGGTCATTTTTAATGCTAGGTTATGTTTCTCTACACGCTGGGTTGAGCTTGTCTTGAAACAACCAGCTGCTGAGTTACTGTGCCACCGCCGCCGATTTAGGGCATTTGTATGCATTTTATTTCATTTATAAAGTCTTTACGGTGCTGTAAATTGTATTATTTTACGCAAGGCAACATAAGGAGGAGATGTCAGTCAGCTGCGTCAGCAACGGTCATGAACGCCTTTTGCCTTGCATAACATAAATGGATTTTAGTTATAATACTGAGTTTAATTTAATTTGATGTTAAAATATGTTCTCTAATCTCAGTACTGTTTGTTTATGGCAGGTTCTGGAGTCAGTCACGGCATCTTTCAGCTACGAGTGAAAGTCGAGGCCGCAGCCTAAAGTTCGCAGTTCCCCCGGCGAACAGCAGCCCTTCACCGGCTCAGATTTCAGCGACTCACCGGCTCGAGAATTGCACTATTTAGGTAAAAAGCGATTACAGAGAACGGTTGAATACACTTAAATTAAAATGCTACTTTTAAATGTAACATTTGTTAAATATGACTGTAACAACTAGCTATATAGGCTACTGTATTCACCCATATAAATTAAAAATTTCTTGTATTTTGTCCATGTGTTCTTGCTTAATATAAATAATTAATTTAAAATATTTTTTGTACTGTAGAGAATGGGAAATTTCAATAATATATTGGCCGTTGAACAAAAAATGTTCTCATATTTCATTTCACATATCTTTCACCTTACACCACTTGTCTGTTCCCACTGCGTTCAAAATCAGATGTGAGGATCGCGGAGTAAGAGCAGAGAGGGGACGCGGTTTTTTGAAAGTTGGAGCGTTCTTCAGGAATGGAAATGGAAAACCCGGAGTGGAGCTTGAAACCTCTGTCTCTCCTCTCCGCTCCAGAGAAAGCTTCCAGACCAGTGAAATTCATTTGGAACAAATTTCATTGATAGAGAAGAAATAGCCATACGAACTAACTGGCCAAGTTTTGCCTGAAATGTAAGTTACTCAACATTAGTAGGTTATTTATTGAGTTGTAGATAATATATTAATAATAATTTATTGATATTATTTTTAAGTAGGCACTTTTATTGTAGGCCTAGTATCTTATATTAAAGGTGTGATCATTTTATGATATGAAACTGTGGTTACAATCATCAATGAAAGTAATAATGCATTACTGTGTGTATTATAATGCAGTAAGAAGTTCTCATAAGATTAATAATTATTAAATGCATAATTAAGTGCTACCATTTTAACATCCACGTGGTTATAACCTAATGCATTATAGTCTGTGGTTAGAATTATTTCCGAAAAAACTGTCTATTTATATATTGCACATTTAAGATGCGTTATATATACAGAGAGTATTACCCAACTTTTTTGTGTGTGTGGTGGTCTGTGGGCGGCGCGCGCACTTCCAGCCGAACTCACGGTGCGCGAAGCGATGCGCTTCATCCGGACGCGCGCTCATCCATGCAGCGGAGAGCGAAGTGGATCTGACCGCTAAAGGGGGTATCTCCTCCCGTTACCCAACCAATGTGATACCTTCCGACTCTTCGGGAGAGGTGTTCCTCTGTCTTCTCGATTGTCTTCACCTTGTTTACGCTTAACAGCAATATTTCTTCGCATTCAGAGAATAATGGAAGCGCTTGCGACGAGATGTGCACTATTTCTTGCGCAGATCGCACTCTTCAGTAATACAGGTATGCAAAGCAGAAATCTCTACTTCACTTTATCTGTTTTGAATAAATACTTCATTATTGTGCTTATAAATGAGTGTAGTGTGTTATAATGCTGTTATTGTAATGCTGTACAGATGCGTAAAGTGCTGGATGTTATGGTTTACACACCAAGCGTATTTCTATTGAACTTGGGGTTTAAACTTTAAACATGATGCATTTCTAGCTAAACGTGATGTATGCCGAAAGTTTCAAGTGGTTCTTTCCTAATGAGTCGCATCGTGGCAATTCAAATAGGCCTATTTATTTATTTTTGTCTGCCGTTGTATTGTATTGACAGGCAATACTGAACAAGAGAGTATGAAACATCGTTTAAACGGAGAGTCTGCCGGAGCATATGCTTTGTAGTTATATAAAGCCTCTAAATTCACAATCATCAGTTCAATTAATGGATTTTTCTGCACTGTAAAATATTTCAACCCATTAAAATTGGGAACTTTAATTTCTTTATAATTTTGTGATGCCAAATTCACAACGCTGCTAAGTTCATTCACAGTTTCTGTCGCTTTAAATGTAATTACTGATGAACAAAATCAAGTTGAAATTCAAAAATCAATAGCATTAAATAGAAATAACAGGAATTATTAACAAAAACAGTGCAATAAAATAACGATTTAAATATGTTAGTGTGGTCTACCTTCACCCAAGTAAATGGACGTTACATAGGAAAAATTAATAAATTAATAAAAACTTTAACATTAAAAAACAAAAAAAATTTTGCAGTCTGTTTGAGCTCCATTATTATGTTGGCAGCTTTTAGTTTATGTATTTTTTACACTGGGAAATCAATTAAGTTATTTTGTAGGCTTATGAGGGAGGGCCTTACATTCTAGAATGAGGATTATGACTCAGATCTCTGTCATCTCATTTTTGCTGTAGTATTATATGTATATTAATATGTATGTAGTGCACTGTACAAAGTGAATTTTGCAGTTGTTGCCTCAAAGGTGCACTCAGTAATTTTTGCAATTTAAGGTTTTGCACATAAAGGAAAGTATACTTGCAAATACTTACTGTTAAGTGACATTTAGTCACATTAGCTGACAGGAATCATATCGGTCTTCAAGAAAAAGCTGTTTTATTTTACATGGAGTGGGTTCCTCTTTATGGGCACTGTCATGTTGAGATCACATGACCAATGGTGTAATGCAAATGGCTTAGTTACTACTACTAATAACCACTAATAACTACTAATATACTAATCAATGCAGCTAACACCTGGAACAGGTGAAAATTTGTTGGATTGAATCCAAGAATGTCTATTATAAGGAGGAAAATAATAAATAAAAGAAAAACATAAACAGATTCAATGCAAAGCAGCAACAGAAGTAAACTTCATTCATCCAGACCAATAAGTGTCAGTTTAGTCTAAAACCACTGACAATACTGGAACCAATAAGAACACAATAACTTCACTTCTAAGGTATATCTACCTTATCTTACCTTTAAAATGACTTCTTGGTCTAAACTGTTAAAGAAAAATGAAATAGAGAAAAAAGTTTAAGCCTGTAACAAAAATGTGGCTATTGCTGTTTGTAGTTTAGTTTGTTATACAGTGCAAGTACCCTATGTGAAAAAAGCGTAACTTGGCTCAAAGTTAACATATGCCACTATTGTTCAAATTGTCCCCGTGCCCAGTTCAGTAGAAAGTGACAAATGCTATACAAACCCAGACTTCAATCCTAGGCTCATTATTTTGTCTGCTATCTGTTACGAAGTGCCAAGGAGCGACTGATATGCCTGGATTAATCTTTTGGATGCCGTCTGAGACAAAGCCTTTAAGAGCTGGCCAAAGCCATTTTACTTAGGACTTGGAAAAGCCCTTTTGTAAGTCAGCTAGTGAACCGGGATAGTAAGTCAGTACCTGCTAAAAAAAAAAAAAAAAAGCGCTCAGCTGCTCCTTCATCCCTTACTACTTTTCTTCTTTTCAGTTTGGTGTTCTAAATGATGCCGTGATGAAATGTGTGGCACAAAGGAAGGGCTGAATCTTTAGGACGCGAGCTAGTGAATGAAATCTCTCTCTCACCATCTGTCTTCCCAAGTGTTGTACTATAGCTAACAAGTTTTTTCCCTTCTACACTTTTTTGGCACTGCTCTGTTTTTCCACTGAGAAAGTCCCTGTGTTGTTTGTCGGGTCTTGGGTTTGTGACAGATGGTAGTTGCGGACTGTAAAGCTGTCAGTCCGGGGTTCACGTAGCCCCTCCCCTGCCACATGCCTCATGTGTGTCCACCTGTGAGGGACGTGTGGCAGTGTGTGTCTCTACATGCTCCAATTAGTTGTGTGTCCAAGCAGAACTACCATTTTAGGCTTAAAGGTGAAGTGTGCCATTTTTTCAATGTTAAAATACACGTCTCTTCCAGAGTGAAACAGGAGATGTAGCTAATGGGGAAAAGAACTTAACTTGATACATCAGGATTTGATTGGTTTGTGAAAAGTGGGAGCTACAGACTGAATGCAAGTTTGGTAACTAAATAGCTGTTTGACTACATTATCCAATAGCCTATGTGGCCTCAGTGATGTCAGCAGAAAAGGAAAGTTGTTTCATTCACCTTTTTTGTGCCATTTCTGACAGATTGGGAGTTTGCACATTTGCAAAGGGGATATTCAGTGATTTTTTTTTTCAACAGGTTATATCATCACACCAGTAGGTGGCGACAATTTTTGTGTAAGTCACTGAATCATTCATTCCAATGATTTGTTCAAAAACACTGATTTATTCTGAAAACAAAACATGATTTATGAGTGAGTCACAAAATTATTCACTCAACCATTTTGTTCGAAAAACACGGAATTATTCATGAAAGAAACAAGTGACTCGATTTATGAGTGAGTCACATAATCATTCACTTAACTGATTCATTCAAAAACACTGATTCGTTCAGGAAGGAAACAAGTGGCACTCTTAATTTGTGAGTCACTGAATCATTCACTCATCCAGTTTGTTCAAAAACAACGAATCCTTCAGGAACGAAACAAGTGAATTGATTTATTAGTGAGTCACAAAACATTCAGCTTTTCCAGGGTTTTCCAGCTGATTCATTCAAAAACACTGATTCGTTCAGGAAAAAAACTATTGATTGTCTTCACAAGTGAGTCACAGAATCATTCACTCAACCGAGTCATTCAAAACACTGGTTCATTTAGGAAATCAAACAAGTGACTGGCTGAATTTAGAAAAGCGTACTAGTGTACTTTCTTACTATTTTATCATAGTAAGATATGGTATAAATAGAGTAGTACATAAATCTTCATTCAGAAACTGTTTTTAAGATTAAGTCATTGAATTATCCAGTCAAACAATTCATTCAAGATCACTGACTTATTCAAGAGTCATTGAATCAGTTACCCATTTATTCAAAACACTAATTCGTTTAGGAAATGAGACTAATAACTGGCAGAATTTGTAATGTAATTCAACTACTGTTTTTATAAATGAGACATTCAATTATTCAGTCAACCTCTTTGTTCAAGAGCACTAATTTTTTTCCTGAATTTTTGAGTGATTTATTGAATCATTTACCAATTTGTTCAAAACAACTATTCATTCATTGGCTTCATTGGTTTTCATTATTGGAGCAAAAACAGACAAAATAACTATCCATATTTTTTCCTGAAATGTAAATCATTCACTATTAACTTGATAGAACTGTATAAAATTTTTATCTCACCTGCAGTCATGCTATTGTTATGGATATTTCTTTAACTGATGTAATCTTTGTGTTTGCTTAGTGTTAAAGCATCTGTTTGTGACCAGCACTTTTTTGTCTGTGTTTTTCTTTCTTTTTTGCTCTTTGGTGGGGGAACTTGGGGTAGCTTGGCATCCAGACCCCCTGTACGAATCTGCTTGTGAAAACGGGAGCAGATTTCCCCTCGACGGCAGCGGGGGCATTTGATGAACAGATTATTCGGTATTAAGCTCAAGCACATTCACTCAGGCATGCGGAGGGGATGCACTGAGCCTCCGAGTCCTGTCTTTTCTCTCCTTCCCAAGACAGTGGAGGGGCCGAGCCTGAATGGACCGGGGCGGTGGATGGGATGGTGGCGAGGGGGGCTTCAGTGGTGAGCCAAATCTCTGCACCATTCTGTCCATGGCCTTGGGCCAGTCCCGCTTAGTGAATTATGCTGTCAGCTGCTCGATTTGTTTGTGCCTGGCTGGCAAGAGGCGGCCGGTGCTCGTGGACATGCAACAAAGTAGGGTGTCTGGACTGGAAGGGGGATCTTATTGTATGTGGCATGTGAGTGTGACATTCAGGAGGGCCCCTGATTTGTCCCAGTGGTGGTGCTCCCATGTCACAAAGGATGGATGAGCGAGTTGGGGTACTTTTGTGCGTCTGTGTGGGAGAGAGGAGTGAACTTGAACTGAGTGTCAGAGGCTTTCCTCTTTGAGTTTTTTTTTATTGCGAACACCTATGAGAGCACTGCTGGGTGTATTTATAGAGTTATAAAAGTTCATTTACTTAACTTCATGTTTTTCCAAACATGTATGGCTTGCTTTCTTATGTGGAATGCAAAAGATGATGTTTTGAAGGATGTTTCAACTGTTTTTGTCCATATAGTTAAAGTAATTCATTCTATAGCCAAAAAAACATATTTTTTGGCGAATCCGATCCATTACATTCAGATACATTTAGATAGTCTAAAATAGCAAAAAAACAAAACCAAAAACAAAAAAGTAGTTTTTAGAAACAGATCCAAACCCTGTCCATATGTAGTTAGATTTATTTAAAATCTGCATACATTTTTTTTATTTTTGGACCTTTGCAAAAGTATTGCATTTCTCTGAGAAACCTTGCATTTGCTTGCAAAACTTTTAGTGTTTGTTTGCAAAAATGTTGCAGTATAGTTTTTTCCTCTCACCTCATATTTCCATCACAAATTTCTTGCAAGCAAATGGAAAACGTTTTCAGGATAGTGCATAAGTTTTGCAAGCCAATTCAAAGTTTTTCTGGGGCGATGTAAAAGTTTTGTGAGAAAATGCAAAATACATAATAACATAATAAGACAAGACAAAAACCACTTAAAAACTCTAATTTAATTTCCAGTCTATCATATGCCATTTCATCTCTTCAGATTTTCCTTTATCTTTAAATCCATTGAAAGTCTGTCTCTCTCACTCTGTGTCCCTTGGGAATCTCAGCATCTTCATCTCAGTGCGTATAGATTGACAGGCTCTGCTGGGGCCCCAATGGCTCTCTGCCGGTTGGGTCAGCATCCCTGACTTGCCACTTAATTAATGACAGCAGACTAGGGTTTGCTGTCATGCTACTGAAAGAGCTGCTCCCGTCTGCAATTGGAGAAAACAAGAGCAGGTCTGTTGAGTGCTAGTTTAAGATGCTTTGAGATCCCTTCCTGTTCTTTTCCAGGCTAGAGGTGTGTGGTCTAGATCTCTGCTCTCATTCAATAGACCTTGGAGTGGATGCTGAATACAAATCAAAGTAAAGTTTAGACACTATGATATAGTCGCTTGGTCTCTGATACTGTGAGTATTAAGTCTGAGGTCACCGTGAGCACCCAAAGAGAGGACAATCAAAGCTGCTTGTGTTTTCTTCTTAAATCACTTGTGTTCTTTAAGTAGTTTCAATTCTGTTTGTATAGAATGGCAGCAGGTCGAAGATTAATAATTGATAGTATGTATAGGAATACAAAAGGTTGTATTGTATACTCTCCTTAGGGGCATGAGTTACTCTATACCTTACACAGTCTCTTCTGACAAGTTTAGGAGGTGTGCCTTATCTATCTATCTATCTGTCTGTCTGTCTGTCTGTCTGTCATCGAACAACAAATTTTTATAAAAATTATACAGTTTTTGTCATATTTTATTCCTGATTTGAAAAGTCATTAAAATGTAATATCAGCAAACCGTTACAGAGATTTCATTCTTTCCCCTTTAAAGATAGCTGTATTGTATGTGAAAATGGTGCTTGGGGAGTTATGAATTTGGCTGTTGAGTGAACTGACTTGTTGTAAAGGGACTTTGGTAAAATACAGTAAGTCCGGTTAAAAAGACATTTACTTCATCAAGATTTGAACTTGGGTTGCCAAAACACAACTATGCTGGATGTCGGAGCGCTGCCCACAAGTCTGTCGACTCTGATGAAAGGGTCGGCTTTCAAAGGTTAATTGCAATCTGAACTGATCACAAGACAATCTATACACTGTTGAGGCCTGAATGGACATGTTGACTTTTATACTAGCAGGCTAGTTTTGGTCATATAAACAGACTGTTCCGATCACATAAACACTGAAGGTCTCCTCTTCTACATGCAGATGACACAGATCCACATCGGGGTAAGGAGGAGACAGCTGGTGGATGAGCTGTGGGTGGTTTGCTGATCTCCCCCAGATTGGGCTCAAATGGGACAAAGACCAGGGCAAAAGCTTATCTCACAATCAAGGCTCTTATAAGATTTACAAGCGTATTTGACAGTGCTAAGTTACTTTCCTCTTATGATGTCCTCTGAGGCCTGCAATTGTAGATAAATTATCATCATTTGACCTTATGTGAAACATGATCATCATTTGACCTTATGTTGTTTCTTAATTATGCAAATGTTAAAGGAACATTCTATTTTATCATTTTGCAAATATTATAGGAACATTAATGTTCTCAGAAAATTCTGAAACAAGTAGTAACATTTAAAAAATGTTAGACTAACATCCAACTAAAATGTTTTTTGGGGAAAAAAAGTTTCCTATTAGTCAGATAGACTCCATAGACGCCTATTAGAGTTGAGATTTTAAATGAAAATGTTTCAGTGTCACTCAAGGACACTGCAGCGGTTGACAGTCCTCTGGATACTCTCAGAGTCTTCCCCCATCTGAGAATCCATGCCCTTTTCAATTAGGATACCACTCCAAATAGCTACTCGCATGGGTCCTCCAGGCCATCAAAGAAATAATAGGAGATCTTCAGTCTCTTAATTAGGGCTGATTCTCGTTTATCCAGTTCACCCCGCCTGCACCATATGTCCCGGGGAAAACCGCTGTGGCCCGATGCAGGTGAAAGAACAATTACAAATTCCTCCCCCTTTTTCATTCAACCTGTAGTAATGCTTTTTGAATATGTACTAGGCTGAGTGGGTAATCTCTGGCTTTGAATGAGAGGAGGAGACACATCGGAGAGCCTCTCACACTTCTTGGAACTCCCATTGCTCCAGCCAATTAGCTAAGATTCATCATATTAAACTGCTTTATCACTTGCTACACAAGATATTCTCATACAGGCTTCAAAGAGTATTTGATGCTCTTTGGTTCATATTATGAAATATTCTATAGCACTGCTTCTTGACAGGTGTTGTGACCCAAAAATGGATTTCAGGGCTGTTCTGATTGGATGAAAAATAATATTCCAGGTAAAAAAAATATTTAAGAAATATTTATGGAAATTGAGAAGTGTGACTAAAAGCTAAAACTTTTCTAAAAGTCCAAACCTTTATGCTCTTATTGATGTCTATTTATGAGAATTAATAATTTCCCTGTTTGTGGTTTTGGCTCTTAGTGAGTGCTGGTGGGCCCTAGATTAAATGTATTTTTGTCTAGGCTGGCTCATGCCAAATAAGAGACTCCTTATGTTCCTCATGAAGCCTCTGAGCATGTGGAAATCTGGCTGCAATGATTCGTCTCAGATGTACAGTGCTCTTTCTTCATTGAGAGAATGGTTCTGTATACAAGATGTGCATCTGTGTTGATCATTTCTCAGGATGTTGTTCTTGCTTAGATGTTTTTTTACTGGCATTTTCTTGACAGCTTCTCAGAACATGTCCTGTCCTTGATGAACCCGGTCGCCATCAGTCTTATCGGGTACACAGCAGGGTTGATGCTGGAATGCACCAGAGCAAGATTACAGTGCAATTAAAAGCAAATCCTCTACCCACACACACTTCACCGGCATCACATCTCACACTCCAACAGAGATTCTGTTTATCCTACACACATTCACACACACCTATAAGCTTAATCTGTTCACTCTGGCAACAAACTGTTTGCTCACTGTGTTTGCTTGCTGGCTGCGTATTGCTATCGATTTCCATTCAGCCTGTTCAGTAAAATACTCTTCTATAGAATATTTTATATTAGGAGTAATTATTACATGGCTAGAAATCTAAATGGTTGCATGCTATTCCTAAATAGACAAAAACTGACATTGTCTTGACACATTTTCTGTTATCTCACAGGAAATTGAAGCTAAATTTATCAAGGAGAGTTTAATAGCGAGCCTTTAGCATAATTCTATCCCTCTTCATCAATGCCTGATTATAATGTAGCGTTATCATGATAGCTTGTTTAGCATGCTAACAGCTTAGCATGGCATATGTTGATTAAAATTTGTATGAGCTTTTCATGTTAGCTTGTTAAACAAAGGCTAACTGAACATACAAATAAATGGCCAACTTTACGTGCTAATCTTAGCTATGTGCTGTTGCTTACATATATATATACTGTAGATGACTTCAAAGCTTATTGCCACAGATTAAAAGCTTAGAAACAGTAGTTTTGATATTATTGGATATTTAATAAAAAAGATAGTGGTATATGGGTGCATCGTTCTTTGTTGGTTTTGTTAATTAATGAACAACATTATTGAAGTATTTTCAATAAGCTTGGCTGATACTGATAACTATAGCAATTTTATACTGTATATATGTATGTTTTGTACTAAGTGCAAGTAGTCACTGCCTTTTTTTTCCGTGATCCTGTCAGCAGGATTTTAACAGAATCACCTCTTGGTCTTTGATTTCTTGTTGACCTTATGTTGACCAGGGTTAATCTTGAGTGCTGCTCTCTTCTGTCTCATCTTTCGAGATGACTGTTATGTGGTTGTACACCTTTAATTTCACTAATGACAGCTGAGGTTTGAAGTGTCTTCTTCTGGCACATGTCTTCAAGGAGTGGTTGTCTTCTCTAGTTCCTAATGCATTAGAGTGGTAAGGAACAAAGGGTCACCTTCCTTACATTACCCTCTTGTTACCTTTCTGTATTGTCTTGGTTTCTGTTCCTCTTTAAAGTCCTCATGTCAGTCCTTTCATATCCTTTTGCTGGTTCTTATGGAACCTAAAAATCTTGAGCCAAGATGCTTTGCCTGTTTTTTTTTATTTTTTCCATAATTTACTCACCTGCATGTTATTACAAACCTATTATTATTCTTTCTATATGGAAGAACCTTGGGGTCTGAACAACATGAGAGCCCTTTGACAATTATTGTAGGCACTGAGCACTGCGATATTTTTCAAAACATTGTTTTTATGTTCCACAGAAAAAAAGAAAGTCGTACATATTTGAAACAACATTAGGATGAGTAAACAATAACAGAATTTTAATTAATGCGTGAACTGCTCCTTAAAGTGGGTCTGAGAGTTACCTTCAAATGTCTTTACTAAACCAATTTTTTTTTGTTAAAAATATGATGAAATAGCTATAACTATGATGATGACTGAAGTGAGTGAACAGTTGTGTTTATTAAACTATTGCTCCACCATGACAATATTTAAAAAAAGACGAAACTATGCTATATAGTTATCCTTATAGTGTGGATAGATCATGAAAAAGAAAAATGAAAGGTAAGTTGGTTGTATGAACCACCATATTGTATGTTTACAGCTTCATATAAGCTTGTAAGCTATTAAACGTCATTACCGACGTAACCAAACCTCGCCTTGTTGTCAAGTATGCAACAGGTCCTTGTTATATTTCATTCACTCTCTGTTACACCAGGAAATCAAGCCCATGCGTAAAGCTCTTGTCTCACATGAGAGCTGTTGATTAGGTGAAAGGGAATATGGGTCCTGTCAGACAATAGCAATCAGGCAGGCAGCAAGGCGTTACAATGCATGGACCTGCAGTCCCGCCGTGGCTCTCACGGCCGAGCCACTCATCTCATTGTTGTGTTTGTATTGATACGGTGAATGGGGCAGGCCATGAGAACGGACATGGGCGCAGTTCAGTGGGGAGGAGCGAGTGAATGGCCACCTCTCTGCTGACTTCAGAGCTTTTTCATAATTTATTTTCCTTTGTTATTCTTACCTGTGTGGTTTTCAATGTGGCTCAAGTTTCAGTACAGCTCCTGGCAGCTACAGGGTCAAATACAATCACTTGATAATGTTGCAGCTGATCTTGCTCGTATTAACTAGCTAATTTTACGTTTTCCTGTTTAAATTACACTATTGATTCCTTGTAATGCTAATGTCTATAACCTTTTCTTTCCCTTATGAAAATTACCCATGGTTTTACTACAAATAAAACCAAAAAAACAATGGTTACTATAGTTAAACCACGGTAACCACAAATTATGGTTTCGCTTCACTAACCATAGTTTAACCATGGTATTTGTAGTAAAACTGTGGTTATACAAATGTAATTACTGTATGCCAAAAAACCAATGTTACTTTTACTAGAGTAAAAGTAACATTGGTTAATTTTCGTAAGGTTTACTTAAAGGGGCAATTCACCCAAACATAAGGTATTTTAAAATGTATTTTGGCACTAATAGCACAGAAATTACTTTTGTCAATGTAATGTATTGGGTATGTAAATCTATACCATGTATTACGGTACTCTGTTCGTATGTGGAGCGCTAGTTGTAACAGCGAGTGAAAGCGAGCAGCATGTTCAGTAAATAATCCTCTGCAGTAAATGGTTGTCTGCGTCATTCCTTTGAACCTACAAACATAACAGTGGCGACGAGGAGGTTTTGGAATCTTCAACGTTTGAAAAAATCAAGAGAAACTTGAAAGAAATTTGCAGGTAAAAGAAGAAAGAGGACTAATCGCGAGTCAAACAAATGTGTAAGGAGGCAGGCACACTCACATGCTGAGCTCGGTGACACTGTCAGGCCAGAATGAGAACGACAGCAGATATGGAGGTAACATTTCAGTGACATTCTCTGACATTTCAGTAAAAAGAAAAAGAGGCAATAAATTACAAAGAAACCAAGGAAAAGGAAAATGGCCACAATAGGACGGGTGCCTGAGTTTGACAGTACTAAAGAGGATTTTGACACCTATTTGGAGAGATTTGCACATTGGATTGCAGCAAATGAAATTGACAGTGGAAAAAAAGCAGATGTGTTCCTTAGTGTTTTAGGACCTGTGGAATATGGTCTCTTGAAAAGTCTAGTTGAGCCATTATCACAGGCTTTCTTAAAAGTAAGATCCTTTTCTGACAGTAACATTCTGTGATAAACGTCACCTGCAAGTCCACAGACAAATTTATCCCTTCAAAGCCAGAATGTAGTCAGATATAGATTCTCCGGGACTTTGGTTGTATTGGTAAAATCTGAAGCGTTCTGCAATCAGAATGGGCTTGGGCTTAAAATGTGAATTCCTCTGTAAATCTGTGGAATACTTGGGATTCAAGATCGATGAGAAAGGGCTGCATCCAACAGAGAGCAAGGTGGAAGCAATTGTGAAGGCTCCTGCTCCTACTAATATCTCAGAACTACGATCTTTTCTGGGTCTTCTGAACTACTACGGAAAGTCTGTGCCAAATCTTTCCACGTTGTTGCACTCACTTCACAGACTGTTGCAGACCAATGTAAAGTGGCCCAAGCTTTTGACACCTGTAAACAGCAACTGTTGTTAAGTAAGTGATTAGCCCACTATGATCCGAAAAAAACACTTAGACTTGCCTGCAACGCTTCTGCCTATGGCGTAGGAGCAGTTATCACACATGTGCTACCTACAGGGGAGGAACACCCCATTGCGTTTGCATCGAGGACTCTCACAGCAAGTGAGAAAAACTATGCACAGATTGAAAAAGAGACCCTCAGCATAGTCTTTGGAGTGAAAAAGTTTCCCAAGTATCTGTATGGATGCAAATTCCATCTCCTAACTGATCATAAACCTTTGCTTGCTATCCTAGGTCCCAAGTCTGCCATTCCTACACTTGATGCTCTCCGCATGTAACGTTGGACATTGACTTTGTTGGCCTATGATTATGACATCGAGTACAGACGTTCTTCTGATAATGCTAACGCGGATGTGTTGTCCAGATTACCATGTGACTCAACCTCTACAGGGGGGGGGAGAGGAAAAAAAAAAATGTCAGAAAAGACCAGCTCCCAACAGACCAGGGCTGTATCCTGTGGGGTTCGAGAGTGATCATTCCTCCGAAGTATAGGGAAAGGCTGTTGTCAGAGCTGCATGAGGGTCACCTCGGTATAGTAAGAATGAAAGCATTGGCAAGAGGATATCTCTGGTGGCCGGGGCTCGACCAAGACATCAGAACCTAGTAATTAAGTGCACGCCATGCGAACTGGGGCGAAATCATCCTCCTAGCGCTCCCCTCCATCCTTGGTCCTGGGCGACAACACCCTGGGAGCGCATTTACATAGATTATGCCGAGATTGACAAACAGCACTTTCTACTGATTGTGGATGTCCACTCAAAATGGGTGGAAATCTTCCCCACTCACTTGACCAATGCAGAGAAGACCATAAACATCTTGCACCATCTCTGGGCTTCTTATGGATTCCCAAAAGAGTTGGTGTCTGACAATGGCCCACCATTCACTTCCAGGGAGTTTGAGGAGTTCCTACGGAAAAACGGTGTGCGTCATGTTCTGTCTCCTCCGTATCATCCAGCCACAAATGGTCAAGCCGAGCGGGTGGTACAAATCTTCAAAAAGGCATGGGAAAGGTTAAGAGAGCAGTCAGTAGCACCTCATATGCGCCTTATTGTTAGCCTACCGCAACACTCCCCATACAGTAACAGAACGTACACCTGCTGAACTGAAAAAACAGCCTCGAATTCGTCTCACACTGCTAAAGCCGGATACATCTGCTGTGGTTGTCAAACACCAAGAGCAGCAAAAAAGAGCTCATGACACACCTTCTAGAAAACTCAGATCATTTGAGGTTGGCCAGAAAGTGATTGTGCGGAACAGTCGACACTCAAATTGTGGGTCCAGGAGTGGTTTTGTTCAAACTTGGACCTCTCACATATCAAGTTCAAATTGGAGAACGCAGTGTGAAGGTACATGTGGTCCATTTGCTGCCATCTAATATACAGGACAGAACAGCAGCTATGGACAGTATCATGGCTGATGATTTTGCTCCTAATGTGTGTGAAGATGGCAATGCCAGTGTTACTCAGCCTCATGTTCCAGTGGATACAGGGACAGTTCCAAGTCCTGAAAGGAGGTATCCACTTCGCCAGAGGAAAGCACCTAACAGATTAGATCTGTAGCCATGGACTGATTAGTGGTGCTAAAAAGGCAATTTTAGTTGTATCATGTGAAGTTCTAACTCGTGTGTGTTCAAAGTTGTTACGTGAGACGCAACTGTACTCACATTATTGCACAATGTTTGCACTGTTAAGGGGTTAAAGTCTATGGGGGAGGAAATGTAATGTATTGGGTATGTAAATCTATACCATGTATTACGGTACTCTATTCGTATGTGGAGCGCTAGTTGGTGCTAGGGGGCAATGTAACAGTGAGTGAAAGTGAGCAGCATGTTCAGTAAATAATGCTCCGCAGTAAATGGTTGTCTGCATCGTTCCTTTGAACCTACAAACATATCAGTCAAAAGTTTTTCTTTGCTCTCCGTTTGAAACTAAGAGCTTGACTGAATTTGGAACCACAAACTAGCATGCAAAAGTTTTTGCCATCATTCTGTCAAATGGTTAACAGGATGTTCAGTTGGCTAGCTAACAGCTTAGCCTACTAGCTTAGCATAGAACTAACTGGTTAAGTAACTGGCAGAAGTAGTACAAGCTGTGTGTTAGTAGCTATGCTATTCCAAATTTAGTCCTATTCTAAACTAGTTAGCACTATGTTAACAAGCTTGCTAATTGACGGTACAGTTTTTAATAATACATTAATTACAAATAACATGTAATTACATGCTTGAAAATATTTTACATTAGTTCACACTTGAGTATATAATTTCTGTAAGTGTTCTTTATAAAATTATGCTAAAGTGTACTTCTATTTCATAGTTACACAATCAGTAACTCAATTGTATTTTGGCAAAAATTGTGGTTACCATAGTTGTTTTTGTTAGGGTAATGTAAACATGCTGACAAGATGGCACCACTGGTGGCAGCTATTGTGCGTTACTCTCCAGTGTTTGTACTGTTTTTCTTTGTTTTTCAAATACGATCAGTTTTACCAGGGATGACCTGCTGAAGATTCGGCAGAACACACCACAGAGTCTTTTACCGGATTTAGATTTTTCGGACGTTTTGCTGGACATTGTAGTTGGTGGAGCCGTAGCTCTGGTCAAACACTACAGGAGGCGTAGGCGGGGGAAGAGAGCCGGCGCGCTTGTGAAGCTTCGTCAGCGCGGTTTTCGAACGGCGTTGCCTAGCATCCATCTGGCGAATGTCCACTCTCTACCGAACAAAACGGACGAACTCCTTCTGCTCTCCCGGACAAATAAGGATTTTTCTAACTCTGCTGCTCTGTGTTTCATGGAAACCTGGCTAAATGGCGACATACCGGACAGCGTACTACATCTGCCTAATTACCAGCTGATCAGAGCAGATCGCGACGCGGAATCAACAGGGAAATCACGCGACTGCGGGACGTGCTTTTAAATCAATGAGAGGTGGTGTACAGATGTAACTGTGTTAAAGAAGATGTGCTGTTCAGATCTAGAAACGCTCTTCATTAACTGTAAGCCGTTCTACTCGCCGCGGGAGTCCTACTTGTTCATTCTCGTGAATGTCTACATTCCACCGCAAGCGCACGTGAGCACAGCTTTACAGAAACTTGCTGATATGATCACAGAGAGTAAGCAACAACACCCGGACTCTGTTTTAATCATTCTCGGGGACTTTAATAAAGCAAATCTCTCCCGCGAACTGCCAAAATACAGACAGCACATCACATGTCCCACCAGAGACAGTAATATATTGGATCACTGTTACACAACAATAAAGGATGCATATCACTCGGTTCCACGAGCAGCTTTAGGACTCTCTGATCACTGTTTGGTTCATCTTATTCCGTCCTACAGGCAGAAACTTAAATCTGCAAAGCCTGTATTAAGATATGTTAAAAGATGGACTAATGAAACAGAGCGGGACTTACAAGCCTGTTTCTATCTCACTGATTGGACTGTTTTTGAAGCCGCTGCCATCGATCTGGACGAGTTCACAGAGACTGTAGCATCTTATATTAGTTTCTGTGAGGGTATGTGCATTCCTAACAGAACTCATCTAATCTACAACAATGACAAACCATGGTTCACTGCAAAACTCAGACCGCTCCGTCAGGCCAAAGAATATGCTTACAGAAAGGGGGATAAAGTCTTGTATAAACAGGCCAAATACACACTGGAAAAGGAGATCAGAGTGGCAAAGAGGAATTATTCTGACAAGCTAAGGAAAAAATTATCTTCCAGTGATCCTGCTTCAGTGTGGAAAGGAATGAAGGATATCACTAGTTACAAGACACCATCCCCCAGCACTCTGGAGAATCAACACCTGGCAGACGACTTGAACGAGTTTTATTGTCGTTTTGAAAAATCACCCCACACCCGCCCTGAACACCTCCCCACACAACCATTAACACCTCCAGCAACCCTCCTCTCCCCCACACCTACAATTCAAATCAGTGAAGATGAAATGTGCCAGGTCTTCAGAAAGAACAAAAGAAGGAAAGCACCAGGTCCAGACGGTGTGTCACCAGCCTGCCTAAAAACCTGTGCTGTTCAGCTGACCCCCATCTTCACACAGATCTTCAACAGATTACTGGAGCTGTGCGAAGTCCCCTCATGCTTCAAACGCTCCACCATCATCCCCGTCCCAAAGAAACTCCAAATTACTGGACTTAATGACTACAGACCTGTGGCCCTAACATCTTTAGCCATGAAATCATTTGAAAGACTGGTTTTGGCTTATCTGAAGGACATCACCGGACCCTTACTGGACCACCTGCAGTTTGTCTATAGAGCAAACAGGTCTGTGGATGATGCAGTCAACATGGGACTGTACTTCACCCTGCAGCATCTGGACAGACCAGGGACTTATGTGAGGATCCTGTTTGTGGACTTCAGCTTCGCTTTTAACACCATCATCACGGAAACCCTTCAGAATACACTAACCCAGCTCTCCATCCCCACCTCCATCTGTCAGTGGATCACCAGCTTCCTGACAGACAGACAGCAGTTAGTAAAGCTTGGTAAATTCACATCCAGCACTTGTACCATCAGCACTGGAGCTCCTCAGGGCTGCGTACTCTCCCCACTGCTCTTCTCCCTCTACACCAACGACTGCACCGCTAAAGACCCCTCTGTCAAGCTCCTAAAGTTTGCAGACGACACCACACTGATCGGCCTCATCCAGGACGGTGACGAATCTGCTTACAGACAGGAGGCTAAGGAGCTGGCTGTCTGGTGCAGTCTTAGCAACCTGGAGCTTAACACACTCAAAACTGTGGAGATGATTGTGGACTTCAGGAGAAATCCCCCTGCTCTTCCCCACTCACTATCACGAACAACACTGTGACTGCAGTGGAGTCATTCAGATTCCTGGGCACCACCATCTCCCAGGATCTGAAGTGGGATATTCACATAGACTCCCTTGTCAGAAAGGCCCAGCAGAGGTTGTACTTTCTTCGCCAGCTGAGGAAGTTCAACCTGCCACAGGAGCTGCTGAAACAATTCTACTCCGCCATCATTGAATCCATCCTCTGCACTTCAATAACTGTCTGGTTCAGCTCAGCTACCAAATCTGACCTCAGAAGACTACGGAGAGTAGTCCGGACTGTTGAGCGAATCATTGGTACAACCCTCCCCACTCTCCAAGAGCTGTACTTATCCAGAGTGAGCAAAAGGGCTAGTAAAATCACTCTGGGCCCCTCACATGCAGCACACTCCCTCTTTGAACTGTTACCGTCTGGTCGACGTTACAGAGCTCTGAGAACCAGAACGACCAGACACAGGAACAGATTCTTCCCTCAGGCAATCCATCTCATGAACACTCAACAATAAAGGTGGAACACACAACTATAATACATTATCCATTCACCACACTCACTTATTGTATTTTTATTTCTCATTTCTAATTTGCACATACTTGACCTGTACATACATAGTTGTCTATATTATATATTGTGTTTTTTGCTGCTTGTACATTGCCTATTTGGATATTTGTATATTATTCTTTTAATATCTGTGTCCTGTTCTGTTGCTGTCTTTCTGTTGCACTGTGGAGCTTCTGTCACTACAACAAATTCCTTGTATGTGTAAACATACCTGGCCAATAATGCTCATTCTGATTCTGATTCTAAAGAAACAAAATACTCACCATTGTTGTCAATATGCCCAGAGCGTGCTAAATTAAATTAGCTTCCAGAAAAACTAAACCCTGGGTGAGCTATAATTAGCATGTATGACTAGACGTGGCGCTCTGATACACTGTAAAAGTGTGTAGACGTTTGTATGGCCTAACAGGTGCACAGACTGCCTTGAAAGGACCAAAACCAATGTGTAGACAGACAGACAAAAGCTAAAAGAAAGATGAGCCAAGACTGTACTTCTGTTACTAGTGAATAGGCGGGCAGTTTCTCTCGGCAAGCCTGTTCAGTGTAGGGTATCCTAACTAAAGGTGTAAAGGTGTTTCATGTCAAAGCCATTGTTGCTTGTATTGTGGCCTTTCTCCGAAGGGACAGGGCCCTCTTTAGGGAGGATTCTTTCATCTTTTAAAAGCATTAACATGGTCGGGTTTGGCAATAGACTGCTGGAACCGAAAACGATGTTGGCTTAAAAGGAATGGAGGGATTGTGTGGTTTAACTTAGTTTAACTTGTTGACAGCTTAATAGACTTTCTTATCAGTCCTAGAACTAAACAGCGGGCAGTGACACAATGTCACTGTCTTAAAGGCAACTCTTGGTAGTCATCTTGGTCACTCCCCAGGACAGCTGTTTTCTGAGTGGGTACTTGGCAATTCAGCTCCTATTTACATGAATGGGGAAAGAATTAAATCTTTATAACTGTTGTTGACATTATGTTTAAATTCAACAATAAAGTTATTCTCTAAAAAAGTTGATTTTCAGATTTTTTCCTCCCATAAAAACTGATCGGCAAGTATTTATTGACGCTGTGATATTATTACTACCTTTATTAATAATGTTCCCACCTGACATTATTACTAAGACTTTTGATTGTTTTATTTTCTTAAATTTAATTTGATTTGATTTTAGTCTAGTTTAATTTTTTATTTGATTTATAAAATATTTTTTATTATATTTGCATTTTTATTTGATTTTACTATCATTTTAAATGAAAAATTATTTAAAATCCAATAAAATTCCAATAAAAATAATTCTCTAAGACGGTTTTAATATAATTTCAAAATGCAAAGCACTGATTAGTCTAAAATCAATAAATTATGACAAATAAATATACCTGTAAATATAGTAGAAGTGGCATATCAGATCAAGGAAACAAAGTTTTTATTAGGCACTTAACAAATTCAAATCACTAAAAATATAATAATATAATCTACAAAATGTAATATTACTTAATATGTAGAATGGTGGCTTTTACATATTTTAATATGGAGTTATATATGGTCTAAAACTGAAAGGACATGTTTGTTACCACACTTTAAGAATGACCCTGGTATCATAAATATTGCTTATTTAGCTTAAATCACTCAGAAGTCTGGTCAACTGGATATACAGTATATTCTAAAGTAAACCAAATCTATCATCAAAAAGGCAATGTCTCCGTCTCTGTTATAGTCGACTGCTTAGGATGTCCTGTCTGTCCGATTTGTTCTATTTTTGTTTGTCAGTCTGCAGTGATGAGCCTGAAATGGCACAGATTGAGTTATGGACAGTTATGGATCAGAGGTCTGACCCCATGCATTAGGCATGCAGGCTAATTATGTGCTAATTAGAGCATTGGCAGAAGGCTTTTAGAGTTTATATGCCTCTCCCACTGCACCTGTTTCTCTGTTTGTTTACTAGAAGTCAGTTTTGGAGTATTAAGGGAATACATAATTAATCCAAAAAGTAAAATTCATGTTGTTCTAAACCCATAAAAACCCACAAAAGAAAAAACAATAACTTTTTTGTGTGTTTTACATAAAAAGAAGGTCATATGGATTTGGAATAAAAAGAGTAAATAGTGAAATTGCATTTTTCTTTGAAATGCAAAAAAAAAAAAAAAATATGTTCTCAGAAACAAACTGAGGTAGAAGGAAACTCCATTACATTAAATGGCGAATAAGTTCTTTTGATAGTCAAATAGGATTCAATAAAAAAAAAAGTAAATTGTGGAACTAAATTAATCCAGTAGTATTTCGACAAGGATTGATTTAATGTATTGTCTCCTATATAGTATGTGATTGGAGGACTTTATTTAAAAAAAATTAAAAAGGCAAAAATGGTCAAAGCTTCCTGATCAGCAGGAGACCAACATTTTGAAAGAGTGGAGTGATTATGAGGAAGAACTTTGTGGATGAACTTTTACCGCATGACCTTAAAGTCCTGGGTGATGACCTTCTGACAATAAAAGAGACCTTTTTTAAGTCAAGTGAATGAAACCACCAGGCAAAAGACTGAACAAAGAGAATAATAGAGGTTGCCTTTCTGCTCAACTTCTCCTGAACTCACATTCTCTATGATTTCCATATTGTTCTAACAATCTGATGCATAATTGCTTTTATCAAACAATTATGCCATTTGATTTGGCACTGTCCCTTCTCAAACAGGATTCTGTGGCAGATTACAACCTAACTGCAGAGTTTCAAACCATTAATACTGGAATAAATCCAAACACGTCATTCAGGGACTTTGCTCTCTGTGGTAGTGCGAAAGTTTTGACAGCAGGTCACAGCAGGTCATAACATGATTTAGCTGCTGCAAGAGGAATTTTAAAGATTGATCTGTCTTTTTGAAGCAGCCGTCCTGTTTTATAGCTGATTTGAACTTTTAACCAATATTTGCTAGCCAAATTTTGAATAAAAATGCCAGGCCTATATTTTAAATCCAAAAATACATCAGGTACGTTTAAGAGGAGTTTCGCCTTATAAGACCATCTGTCAGTTTACCTTGGCTTAAAATCAACAAGTATATATGTTACAATGAATATACAGTGGAGACCCCTGAGACTCAAAATCAAATATATTAATAATAATGATAACACAAAGAATTATGTGGAGAAAAATGAATTTTATGATGTAAGATGAATAAGAAATATTTAAGATTCAGCACTAGGTCGCTAAACAAATAATATAATTACCTAACTATTTTATAAAAACAAATAAGTATAAATTTATTTTAATATATGCATAATTTACAATAATTATGTAAATTATTATAATTATTTTAATATGCTTATTTAATTATTAGACGGAAAAGCAAAAGGGGCATAACAAATACTAAGAAATTCTAATATATAATTCTCTTATATATATATATATATAAGAGTCTTGACTTGACTTGACATGACTTGATATATATATATATATATATATATATATATATATATATATATATATATATATATATATATATATATATATATATATATATATATATATATGAAAAAATCATTCATATATATATATGAAAAAATCATTCATATATATATATATATATATATATATATATATGAAAAAATCATTCATGTATATATATATATATATATATATATATATATGTATATATATATATATATATATATATATATATATATATATATATATATATATATATATATATATAAACAATGTGTATTATGAACATTTTTGGATAATTTTTTAACTTCCAATTGTTCTACTGATAATATATTTGTAATGAAAAAAAAATGTATTAGAAAAATGCAAAATAGGCCTTTTGATGATTTTTATTCAGTTAAATATTTTTATTTAGCAAACATATTTAGTCGTTTTGACCGATTAAACTGATATTTTTTTCTTTTTCAGTGGATGTATCAGAAGCATATGGATTCAGATCACAGAAGAAACTCTCAGAGAACATAGACTGGTCGTACGCGGGTGAGTGTTGAATTCTAACTGTACTTACATCTTGTTTATTATCTCTGCATAGTGATCATAGCAACTAGCGATCATTAGACTTTAGTCTGTATAAAAGGCCTGCTAGAAAGATGCGCTCTGAACTGAAGTGCTGGTGGCATCTTCCCCCATGCCAGCGCAGTGCAGGTTTAGGGATCATCTTTGTCTAAGCATGCAGGGCTTAACGCCACAGATTAAACTCATCCGTATCTAACTGGGCTTTCAGGGTTAATATGGCCTAAATTACAGGTCCTGTGTGATCTCGCCCAGCCAATGCATGTCAAAGTTTACAGGGTGTGTTTGGGCTTTCATGCACTGTGACTCCAAGTTGTGGCTCCGTTTTGTTGTTCATTTCTGCTGAAACTGACTTAATGTTGTGTTTAATCCTTGATGCCACACCTTTAAGACTTTATGCAAATGACCCATTGTGATTGCCTTTGAACAGTAATAGAATGTTGTTTTTAATAACATTCCCACAACATTAGCACAAAAACTCATGGAACGTTTTTTCTTAAATATTTAGTTGGACTGACTTTTTAAAATGTTACTACTTACTAGTTTCAGATGGTTCAGGGAACATTAAAAATAACATTCCAATAATGTGTGCAAAGTCATAAAATTGTAATTTTTTTTGATGAAATCTGAGGCTGCGTTTATACTTGGCATTAGCATGCAGATGTATCCGGATGTATCCTGTATCCGGATGTTGTCCACATACACATTGAAAAGACAAGTGTAAATGCGCTTCTGATCGGAATGCTATACGATCAGCATGTCCTGGTCCAGAGGTAGTCGAGGACGCATTGTGATCAGATCTCAGAGTAATGTAAACGCAATCCAGCCATCGTGTCTGCATTCACAAAAATCACACAAAAGCCCGCCCCTTCTCTCGCGAACTGTCAGAAGAGAGATGCTCTTGGGAGACTCATACAGTTATTTTCCTTTGTTAAATGTCCCACAACTGAAAATAGTTTTCAAAAGAAAACCCACCACTTCAGGTCAACTGCAGGGCCATCCTCTGCAGACTTATTTAAATATTGCACGGGAATAACAGATCCGATCGGTTATCCAGATAGAGAAGTCAGCTGATGTTACCAAGTGTAAACACGCCGTGTTCTGATTGACTGACGATCCGATCTGCTTGATCGGATCACGGTGATCGCATGTTAATGACAAATGTAAACGCAGCCTGAGATCTTTCTGACCCTGCATAGACAGGAACGCAACTGAAAACGTTCAAGTCCCAGAAAGGTGGTAAGGACATTGTTAAACTAGTCCTTGTGACATCAGCGGTTCAACCGTAATGTTATGAAGCTACGAGAATACTTTTTGTGTGCAAAGAAAACTAAAATAACAACTTTATTCAGCATTTTCTTCTTTTCATGTCACATGGACTAGTTTAACAATCTCCTTACTAACTTTCTGGGCATTGAACGTATCAGTTGCATTGCTGTATATGGAGAGTCAGAAAGCTCTCGGATTTCATCAAAACATATTTTAAGTTGTTTTCCGAAGATGAACACTATGAGTCTTATGAGTTTGGAACAACATGAGGATGAGTAATTAATGACAGAATTTAAATTTTTGGCTGAACTTTAACATTTTCTATAACATTCATATAACCAAGAATAAAAAAAAATATAATGTAACGTTCACAGAGCATTCAGAAATAATGTTTAATAACATAATGGGAATGTTAGCAAAACATTCGTAGAGCATGTTTTTTTAAGATGGGGAGCAGGAAAAGTTGTGTTTTTTTTATTATATGGCCCCTTGAAGTTTGGGAAGAGATGAAGTATCAAATCAAACAACATCAGTGACACATTTTGTATCTCTCGTCCTTTCATCTCCAGCTCTTTCCCGTTTCTAGCACAATGGAGAATTCCCCTGTCTCGCTTTGTTATTGAAAGTAGGCCAGATTTGATATTCTCCTTATTGTTGTTCACTTTTGATATTTAGCTTCTGATCTCTACGATTTACAGATCGTTCCTTTGGAAAATGATTCAGAAGATGATCTGAATCTTCAGCCTGGAGCTCAGAGTTTCAGAGCAAATGTGTTTAGTCTAGGAAAGATGATCTATTGAGTTTGGATAATAAGTGACGAGGTTATCCGTCTCCTCAAACCTCCTGCTTTTGACCCGTCGCTACAAACCAGATCTGGGTGTCATTGGAGGTTGGCACAACAAATGGGGCATTACAGCGTCCGGACTGCATGCTGGTGGTTGGCCATGCAGATGGGACATTGTTCATCAGCATTACCCAGAATACTGCGGCCCCTCCTCCTCATTGACCCGTTTTTCTTATTGCTCATGTTGTCTAAATGATACAGAAACACGAATAATCAATCCCTGTTCACTTTATTTAAACAATTCATTTTGATTAAACACCATTGTTTCAGGTTTCTCGTTCAAACATGATTGCATCATGTTAAACGGACTTGAAACAGAAACTTTTGGCTTAACTTGTTTTCATTTTGAAATAAAATGTTTCAATCACGTAGCTCAAAATAAGTTTCACACTTCCCATCATGCTTTGCAGAGGGCTGGATATAGGGAGAATTTTTTTTTTATAAAGTGTTATTTTATGCATGTTTATGCATTAAGCATTAAAAATGAGAATGTTCAAAATGAGAAACAAGGGAAGACTTGTTAATGTCTACACTGAAAAAATTATACTAAATTTTTTAAGTTAAGTGGTTGCAAACAATTTATTTTAGCTACATTTAAATAAAAACAAATGTTGAAAATTAGACAACTAAATTAGTTTATTTAAATGTACCTAATTTAAATTGATTGCAACCACTTACCTTGAAAAATTTTAGTAAATTCAATTTCAATTCAAATTCAAAGAATAATTTTTTTTCCAGTAAAAGAACTATATGTTATGTTAACTACCTATGTTATGTTTTTTTGGGGGGCAAGTTACCGGTGAAGTGTGGATTGTGTGGTTGGGTTGAGGACATGCTAAGAAGAGTCTAAGTTGCTTTAATTAGAAATAAAAGCAACTGGGGACCATCCTTAAACTGCCAACAACTAACATATGTGTAAATAAAAGTTATATTTTACTTGCTAATATGTTATCATAACAGTTTGGCTGAACTTGCATGGACAGTGGTTCTACATGATGGAAACATGTTATTGCTGTACTCAGATATTTCATTTAGCATGAACTTAGGCAAACTATGTAAACTCAACTTAAGTTAGACATGTTGTTACTGAACCTAAAAAAACATGTTTTTCAAGCTTTTTTCAAGGCAAAAAAAACCTGTCATATATAGTGCGTGATATTTGAATTAATATAACAGTTTTCCATTTTATTCTGATGTAATGGTGACATGCAAACTAATTGATATTACAAGTGGCACGATTTCCTGAGAATGACCCACATTTATTAAGTGGTTTTAGTATGTATTTGGTTGAGTTCAATATGAGCTATTCTTTACCGAACATATTTGTTACTTGGCCATTGCTCTGTCTGTAAAAGAGAGACAGATAGAGATAGAAAATGAGTAAGAGAAAATAAAGAAAGAGAGAGAGAAAGTGCTCAGCATATGAAGCTGGACTGGTCTGTCTGCTTTAAATCTCTTGGCATTGAATGACACCTTATCCATTAGCTTTAAACACCAACATCACACAGACCTACTACTGCTTCTGATACTAATGAACTATTAAGTCACTTCTCCATTTCAGTCAGAAAAAAATATATAATCATAGCTTAAAATTACAACTCTTTCTTACAACTCTTTCAGCAAGCAATTAATTGGATTTAATTGGATTTCTCTTGATAGCTGGAAGGTGTAATAGAAATGAGTACTGGTTTGTACCATTTGTACCATGTATCATTGTGAGTAACTGCATACATGCGTTTGACACACTTCTCCCATTCCTCCATCCCTCTTGTCTATGATAATAAGGGTAAAAACAGTTTATTATTGTGATATCTTTTGATAATAATATTTTGATTTTAAAATATGGTTAAATATCCTAATATCCATTAGATGGTTTAATATCAAATCACTATTTAGCAGAACAAATACAAAATACTTAAAAAAGTAGCTGCTTGCGCCAACTCTGCCAACTTGCTTGCTAAACAATTTGGTTTTAAATCAGCTGCAGTTCTTTTTCTTCCATATCCTTTCATTCCTTCAGATCACACAAAACCCTCTCAAACATACTCTGATGTTGCTTAGACTGAGAGAGAACAGAAAAACACAAGGACACAAATACAGACATATTCAAATGAAACACGACAGCCTTGAGAGTTTGTCATCTGTTCTCTCTAAAGTGCTTCACAAAGGATGGAGAGAAGGGACAGTGCTTTTCGGTGTAATGAAGGAGGACTGAAGACATTTCATTAGTTTTTGTCCTCTGATTTACACTTGCTGCAGCTTGTCCAGTTATCTATCTACCTACCTACCTACCAACCAACCAACCAACCAACCAAAATTTAATTGTGAATCCATTGTAACCAGTCTATTTATAATGGTCTATAAAAATAAAATGAGTAATAGGTATAATACTTAAAATAAGGTCATGCAGAAGAAGGCATCAATATGTGCTTTATAAGTACTAATAAACAGCCAATATGCTAATAATATGCTTGCTAGTTAATAGTGAGAATTGGTCCTTAAAATGAAGTGTTACCTAATAATAATAAGATGGTTTTAAATGCTTAAAACAACCAATAAGACTGCATTACGGTGATTTTAAAAAACATTTTACATAACAGGGTTTTTGAAACTTTGTTTTGGGCCTAACAGCAGCTTTTATTTCTTGGTTCATGTATTGTCTATGTTCTGCTGTATTTGATTCAACTGTACTGTATTCTACTGTACACCAGTGTTTATGGCTCAGCTGGGGGTGTAATGCAGCTATTGATATGCTAATGGAGGTGACCTAGAACTGCTGGTGACCTGGTTCATGGGCTTTATTTTTGTGCTGTAGGGACCTCCAGAGAGAGGACTCGGATTAACCCACCAGCAAACCACTACATATCTAATGATGCACCTGTGTGTCTGTGTTTGTACTGAAGCACAGAGGATCATCCTCTGACATTTATGAATGAAGAGGTTTATTCATCCAATTAAACTCCATTTCTCACAGGAACTCTAAACCAAAATAACTGGGCAAAGAAATACCCGTCATGCAACAATGCCAAACAATCGCCAATAAACATTGAGGAGAGCCTGGCACAGGTCAAAATTCAGTTCCAGAAGCTGAGATTAGAGGGATGGGAGGAAAAGACATCAGACTCCACTACAGTAAAGAATGATGGGAAAACAGGTGAGAACAACTGCATTTTTAATAAAGATGTGAATAGACATTGACCATTCATTTCTGTAATGTGTTATTTGTCTCCAGTGGCCATTGATGTGGGAGGAGATTTTTTTGTGAGTGGAGGGGGTCTCAGGTCCAAGTTTAAGGTGGGACGTATCACTTTCCACTGGGGCCTGTGCAACGCCTCCTCTGACGGGTCGGAGCACGGCCTCAACAATGAAAAATTCCCCTTAGAGGTATTTCACATAATAAAATAACATCAATTCAAATTAATTTATTTGTCTATTTGTATTTATTTATTTCTATTTTATTTATTTATATTATATGTCTATTTATTTATATAATTATTTATTTCATTTTAAGTATTATATTTCTTTATTTAATTTAATATATTTATTTCATTTTATTTATTTATTATTTTTATTTTGATTATTTATTAAGTTACTGCATAATAAGCAGGATAATGTACAGTCAGCTGGTAATTTTCTTGATCACCCAGTGGGGGGTTATTTTCCAATTTTCTGAATGCACTTTTTCTCTTACTTTCACTGGAAGAGTGAATGTATACAAATGTTGATTAGTCTCTTTGTTTCTGGTGCAGATGCAGATATACTGTTACGAAGCAGATGTTTTCAGTGGCTTCGATGAGGCCCTCAGTGCAGGAGGAAAGATCACAGCATTGGCCGTGCTGTTTGAGGTAAATATGGCAGTTTTATATATATGTATATTTCAGTTATTTCTTTTATTATTCATACCCTGTAAACAAAACCTGGCTAGTTAGCTAAGAAAACATAAACTTAATTCCTCATTTTAATCATCTTAGATATTTGTTCTGGAAAACAAAACAAAATTCTTAAGGAAGAGATTTTTAGCATTTGCGTATTGTTGCTGATTCTCCACAACATACTTGCTTCTTTATGTATTGAACATTCTCACTCCATAAAATTAATAATCTTAGACAGGCTTAGGCACTCTTCGAAACCTCACCACACCCCCACCTTGCATTTAGCCTGAGGTACAGAGCATTTTCAGAAATCCTCACCTTCACACGGATGTTTTGATGGTAAAGACTGTCAGGACTTAATCATAATGTGTTGCTAAATCTTCGTAATATGTAGGTTTTTCCCTGAGGGTATTCTGGTATACTTCATGAAGTTGTGTGCTTGTGTATATTGTGTTGTTTTGTCAGTTTGATGCCGCATGTTTTGAGAGTGTAGCTTGTATGAACATGTCTTATTTTGAAAGCAGATATATGTGGTTAAGATAAGAGGCAGCAAAATGTGATTTTTTTTTTTTAATGAAAACTCAAATCTGTTTAGTCTAAAGAGCAAAAAACGCTGAAATGCAACAAGCACATGTGCAGTGCTCGTGTCCACAACCTTTTGGCCATGTAATGTATCATGTATCATGTAAATGCTAAATATTTTCTTGATTTTTTTAATGGTTCTCTCCACAGATAAACACTGAGGATAATGAAAACTACATAGCCATCATTGACGCAGTAAACAGTGTCAGCCGTTATGGTATTTGCAGACTTTCTATGTACAGTACATTTACAAGTGTCATATCTTAACATTTTTGCCAAATATTACAGGAAAATCCTATTTTCCATGAGACCCCATGAGTTATTCCATGAGATGTCCACAGGCCCTTAAAGTGACAGTTCACCTAAAAAAGAAAACTGTCATCATTTACTCACCCTCAAACAGAAATTCTGACTGTCTTGGTTGCGCATTTCAGTAAAATGATAATGAATGAGAAAACGCACCATAAAAGTGGTCAATACGGTTTATTTTGTATATTCCAAGTCGTCTGAAATCTGAGGAACAGACTAAAATTCCTTTCTCTATGGAAAATAGAAAGTCATATGGCTTTGGAATGCCATGAAGGTGTGTAAATAATAACACAATTTGAATTTTCATTTGAACTATACCTGTTTTCTCTGGTCAGGAAAGAGCGGCCCCGTCTCTCCGTTCACCCTGCAGGGTCTCCTGCCCAACTCCACAGAGAAGTACTTCATCTATAACGGCTCTCTGACCACCCCACCCTGCTCTGAGACCGTGGAGTGGATCGTCTTCAAAAACACAGTGACCATCTCAGATGTTCAGGTCAGTATAATGGACAGTTTTAGAGCAGTCACCTGCTAGCATATATTTCTGGAATTGCCTGTGTTATATACAGATTTAAAGGGACCGTTCACCCAAAAATGAACAATCTGTCATCATCTAAGACTTTCAAGCTTCAAAAAGCACACAGAAGCATTATTAAAGTGGTCCATACACCATATTCCAGATCTTCTGAAGGCATCTTGACATATGTCCAAACTTTCTTTGAATTGACAACTTTTATGATACCAGTATATTTTTATTTTCAATTGTATTATAGCTGCTTGGAAAAGAGTGGCCAGCAAATTTCCATTTGGTGTTTCACTGAAGAAAGAAAGTCAGACAGGTTTGAGAACAATATTTTTGGGTGAACTCCTAATTAAGGCTTTGACGTAGCAGATGACAAACAGAGGAGACAGTCTCTGTTATTGAGCTCCATGTGCTGACAGATTAAAAGATGAGGTCAAAATGGAACAAAAACACTGCTAACAACAATTGCTTAATATCAACAAACACATTTCATCCATGAATAATGAAAATTACCTTGTTTTGTCTGGTACAAGTTCAATGAATTATTCAAAACCTAACATGGGAATTTCACTGCCAAAAAGGGAATTCTGTTGTTTTCCTATCTTAAAAAACCCTGAGGCTGTCTTCACTTGGATTGATATTGTGACTAGGCGTCTATTTTTCATTTGGCGTGTGTTGTGCAGCACTAACTCTATGTGACACAAACTCTCAGGAACTAAAAACAATTAGCTAGAACTGGCACACAAGCCCAAACATGATAGTACAAATATCAATTTGAATTTAGAGTGTTATCTTAGTTTGACGATAGGTCCGTTTAGTTTCCTGCATATGTTTTTAAATTGGATCTGACATTTGATTTCTTAGAAATGTGTTAGGTCCTGTCCAATAATTATAACATTAGCTGTGCTTTTGGCACTAAATTCAAAAGTTCACACAAAAAGGAAGCCAACTCCCTCCAAAAGAGGAAGACAACAACATTTTTGATTATTGTAATGTTGGATGGCACACATTCAAAAGCAAGCTGTCTTTAAATGGAATTAGAGGGAGTGAGCGTAGAGTTACACGTCACGGCCTTTGTGTTGTGTGTCATTCAGTCTGGGTCTGTTGCCCTCGAGTGACTTGCAAGTCGATACAAGCTACAGTTGAAACACACAGTGAAAACAGGAGTTTTACCGCAAGGTAACAAACCCACACCTGTCAACGTCACAATGGGAATGACATTGACTCACACACATTAAAGAGCAGCTTTGATGTCTGAAAACAATAGTGCACGTCTCGCCGCTGGGCTACACTGTGTTTGTGCTGTGTGTAATTTTTGTGATATATATTCATATAATAATAGATATAATAGTTATGTTTTAGGAAGGTACGTTTATGCTTCATAATGAGGTTGTAAACAGGATCGTAGCAATTTATCATTACCTGTAAGCTAAATCTTCTTTGGCAATTTATTTATATATACCAATTTATATAATACATTTTAATTATAACTTACATTACTGTTAGTCTGTGTATTAGTAGTAGGTATTTTCAAGTGAATCGTTATGCAGGTTACATTGATATGCCAGTAGCTGGCGCAAAGTAACTGTATTTATGAGTGAGTCACTGAATCATTCACTCAGATCAATTTGTTCAAAAACATTGATTCATTCAGGAATTAACAAGTCTGTCTTCATGAGTGAGTCATTGAATCATTGACTAAACCAATTTGTTCAAAAAAATCTAAATATCTTGAATGCTATTTAGAGTGGATCGTATTAACCAATTTGTTCAATAACACTGATTCATTCAGGAATGAACAAGTTTGTTTTCATGAGGAAGTAAGTGAATCATTCACTCAACCAATTCACAAATTCATTCAGGAACAGACAAGTCTGTACTTATGAGAGAGTCATTGAATTTAGGGTGGATAGTATGCAAATTGGATTTATTCAGGAACAACCAACTCTCTTCATGAGTGAGTCTCTTCTTTTTTGATAAACCGTTGTATAGAAGCAATATCAGTTGCAAGAGACTCTTGCTCTGAATATCAACACGGTGGACATTTAGAGCTTGTATGATATTGCTAACTTAACAGTCAGACTAATGGAGGTTGTAGGAGGAGTATTTATTTTATATGACAATTCTAGCTGCTTTTAGACCACTTCAGATCACAGATTTGTTGTCTAATCTGTGTCACCATATGTGTCCACAGCTGGAGATGTTCTGTGAGGTGATGACCATGCAGCAGGCTGGATATGTCATGCTTATGGACTACCTGCAGAATAACTACAGAGAGCAGCAGGAGCAATTCATGGGACAAGTCTTCTCATCCTACACTGGCGTCGAGGAGGTCCACACTCCTAGTGCGTACTTCACAAACACACTTACACGCATAAACAAACTAGGAGAGTATGTCTCTGGAATCGTTCACTCTTAAGGTCTTATAGCATTCAGGCAGTTTGAGGGTCATGGATCCAATTAGCCTCCAACATGATTCTAATCCCAAACAACTGCTTCTCAATTAAATAAGGTTTCTATTTTTATATGACGAAGCCCTCCAGACATTTTCCTAATTTCTATTTATAAATATAGACAGACATTTAGCCCATTTTTAGCCATACGCAATGCTTTCATGACCCTTTATGGATGATTCACACTCATTTCACGGCTGTTTTATATGAAGCATTACTAATACACTGATGTGAGATTTTAAAAACCCAACAAAAGGCTGTACATATTTAATTATTGAATTTAATGATAAATATATAAAACTGTCACCCACAAGGTTTTGGAGGCAAATGGGTATTCTTTAGAATTTAATTTCTAGATTAATATAATAATTTAATCATTATTATTTAAGATGCCAATTAAAAATGAGCACTGTAAAAATGGAAATTAAACCAAATGCATATTGGCTATATATATATATATATATATATATATATATATATATATATATATATATATATATATAGATAGATAGTAAAAAAACTACTTGTATAATTATTTTGTAATATTTGACAATAATACATGCCTCTTCAAAAAATATAGGTGCACGGGACTATAATGTGATTACAGAAAATGAGTTGTGTAGTGTTCATGTTTCACAAATTGATTGCTCAGTCCAACCTGTTCATTTTAAAGAACCACTTACAGATCCAAACTGGTTTGCTCTCAGACTTTCCGCTTAGTAGATTGTTGGTGGAACATCGATGCCCCCATTTCAGATTCCTCCGCCACAGGGTGAACTGGCACGTTTGGCACGTGGGAGTTGTTTTTACAGAGGCCATCGGCAATGGAAAATGTCAGACTTGTGTCCTTTCAAACACAGATACGCTCCAACTTGTGTCTAAGCTTAAATCAGCGCCTGGGGAATGTCATTTATAACCTTAATGCTCCATTATTACTCTGTAAAGACTGATTACTTAAGACATCATTTAAACCTTGGGAAAAATTAAATGTGAGGGTGGCAATGTGCTTAAAAAGATTTAAGGGCCAATATTTACGCTCATCAGTTTGGATTATTGAGATATATATATATATATATATATATAATTCTGATAGGCATCCTTCATATACTAAGTGACTGTTGCAATCTCAGAATAACACAAAAAGGGAACGGAAAGCCGAATGCAGCCAGACAAACCAGATTTACTTAACCTCTCCTTCACTGTGCTCACAGTATTAACAAGGTTTACTCACCACTATTTGGTCACATCAATCTCTCTGCCTCTCTCCCTCTCTCTCTGGGTCATGTATCAAAACAGTTTTGAGTTGCTAGGAAACTGTCTCTTTCTGTTTGCCCCCTCACTTGCACAGGCTGAATTCAGTTCAGACTGTTCACACCTAATAGACCAAAACTGATGTTAGTGTGAACAGATTTTTTCTTTACTTTTCTCCTAATTTATTACGCTCATTGTGTTAATTGAAAGTGGTCTGTGTCACTTGCAATTTTAATAATTAGCTGTTCAATCATAACCTTAGACTTTTGAAGTTTGTTTGAGATGAATGCAAGACATGACCTGTAAATGCACGTCATCACTCCCAAATGGAATTACATCAGCATAGGGATGTTTGTGATGGAACAAACTCTACACTAAATAACATACGGAGTGAAGAGAGCATTTAACATGACAGTAAACCAAAATAGTATTATAATAGTAATAATTATCTTTCATACCAATAAAATGGCATATAAAGAAAATTACCACACAAATGTATAAAATTTATACAAAATATTACACACATAATTATATATATTTTAATTATACATTGTTTTCTTTCATAAAAATGAGCAAAATTGAGATTAGTCAAAATCAAAAGTGATTGATGTTTGTTACATGGTTAACAAAAAAATCAATGAAATGCTTTTAAGTACCCTGTATGATTGTAAATCACTTATAGTAGGCAGATTTTTTAATCTATGGGTGCTTTCTGCCCTCTTGTGTTAGAAGCTGATGGGTGGGGTACACCAGAACATTACACATCAGTAGGCTTTGCTACTGAGAACTGTGTGGGTGATGAAAATGATGTGCACTGTGAACTAAATTAGGCTATAATCTGCCATAATCTGACCCAATAAATAGTAAAGACATTTATAGTGTTACAAAAAAATTCTGTTTCAAATAAACCATGTTCTTTTGCACTTTCTCTTCATCAAAGAATCCTGAAAAATTAAATATATCACAGTTACAACATAAATATTAAGCAGCACAACTGTTTTTAACGTTAATAAAAATAATATATTTTTCTTGAGCAGCAAATCGGCATATTAGAATAATTTCTGAAGGATGTGACACTGAAGACTGGAGTAATGATGCTGAAAATTCAGCTTTGCATCACAGGAATAAAGTACATTTTGAAATATATTAAAGTAGAAAATATTTTAAATTGTAAAATTATTTCACAATATTCCTGTTTTACTATATTATTGATTAAATTAATACAGCGTTGGTGAGCATAAGAGACTTACAAAAACACAAAAAACTTACAGAACCCAAAGTTTTGGATGGTAGTGAGTGAAGCAGAGAAACCTATGGATACCGTGTTATCTTTTCATCTGGCACTTTTGTATAATGTAAGAAAAGTGCATAATTTTAATATCATGTGTTTGTGTGTGTTTGCTATTGTAGTTTGTAGTTCCGAGCCAGAGAATGTGCAAGCCAACCCTCATAATCACACCAGTATGCTTGTGATCTGGGAGAGGCCACGGGCTGTTTATGATTCGAGCATAGAGAGATACTCCGTCACCTACCGGCCGGCCCAGGGCGATGATGAATCGGCATTAGAGTACTTGACTGATGGAGACCAGGATGTGGTAATACATTAACTTTTTGTCATGAACATCAGATATTAATGAACACATCTTGAAAATCAGGCCTACATCAATAAGGTCACCTTTCCATATTTTACCTTTTAGAAATTGAATAATAAATTGTGATTAATTTAGTTTTTTTCCACCACCAGGGGGCGATCATTCAAGACCTGGTTGCCAACACTAGTTACATGGTGCAGGTAGTTGCTGTGTGCACCAATGGTCTGTATGGCAGAGTGAGTGACCAGCTGACCGTGGACATGCCCCTGGATGATCCTGGTAAGAACAATCGCGCCCTCCGCCCTCGCATCCGTGGAGAATGAGTTTACAACACTCATGCTCCACATAGTTTTAGTGCAAATGTTAGACAAAAACCTCCAAATGTAAAAAAAAAAAAATCCTTTGCAAACCAGTTACCTTGTCCAGAAAATGGTGTGGCGTCATTTAAGATTTATGAAGAAATGGACACCATCCTGGTGGTTTACAACTATTAGCCAGAAACATACTTTACACAAGTACGTGTTTATGTAAACATAGATCCGAATGCTTGACCTATGCATTGTAAGAGCATGTGTCCTATTGAACATACAGTTTGTGCTAATGGACCATTTTCTCCAGGTATTAAAGACTTTCTGACACATTTTAGATTTTAGTGACACACAAACTTGAGTTTGCATAGCTTTGTTCACTTATTTGCAATTGACTAAAATTCAGTACTGTAATGTATAGTGTTAAATCAGACTAACACAAACAGACTGCACATTTGAAAACTACTTAATAAATGGCTAAGTATTCTTAATAAGTAGAATATTTTAACTTATAAAAACTTTTTTATTTATATTTATTTAAATGTGTTCATTAGTTTGAACTGTAAAAGGAATTTCTGGTTTTATGTAGACTTTTCATTGTTCTTATACATACTTGTCATCTTAAAGGATTTTCCTCTTATTCTCTGTCTATCTAATACTTTGTCATTATTATCTGCATTTTGAATTTCCTTCTATATACTAAGATTTTTTTCTGTCTCTCACAAATACTCACGATTTCAATGGACTATTTGTTCTTTTTGTGTTCTTTCATTGGAATGTTGGGTCTGTATTTTTAATAAACTTATCTGTCTCTCTGAGAATCCCTGTCATCATATTTCAGTGTGCATGGATATATGTGTTGTCATTTTCCAATTGTCACACATTTCCTAAGTCAAAAGACATTTTTTCATTATTATGTTTATGATTGGGTTTACATCAGTGAAAAGGGGCCAGTCTGTCTGATAAAATCATACATCTTCTACCTTTTAATGTTTCCATGCTTCACAAACCGATCTTGTCCACATATCACGAAATTCTGTCATTGAGTTTGACACCATGCCAGGTAAGAGCCTGCAAGAGACCGTAACCTCTCTCTATCTCTGTGTGCTTGGAGGCTTTTTAATGCATGAAGGTGTCCAAACTCTCCTGTTGTGTGATACAATGTATGTAATAAAAAACTGACCCTTTGACCCAAAGATTGCTCCTTTGTATTCTCTTTGTATTGAAGAATGATTTAAACAAACTTCCTATTTGGTGGTGGCCTGGTTGACCTTTCCTTCCTTCTTAACCTCAGTACTCTCAACAGCAACAGAGAATACCAAATGCCAAAAAATTCCCTTTAAGGCATTTGGTTTGTCATTGAATACACATTGAAAACCAGTTTGTGTTTTTAAGTTTGGTTTCTCAAACATGAGCATTTCTTTGTCAATCAAGAATGAAACTGTAAGCACTGATTGGTTTTCAAATGTTTCTGAGGTGTGTATTTGTGTACATTATGTGATACAGTTTTCAAAATAATTTTATTAAATGAAAAGACTCACTAAAAATATTGTCACTATTGGATACGTTCACCAATTATCTGTTCATTATACAATAGTTCAATATAATACCAGATAGTTTAGTTTCAGTGTTGTTATAAAAAATAAAGAGCATACAGAACATACTTACCTGTAGTTGACGTGAATCTTTTACTATTACAATGTTTTAACTCTTTTATGTCTGGTTAATTTTCAGAAACAGACAATGGCTCTGACTCGTTTGAGTATGATGAAGAGGTAAATGTCAACATTACTTTAGTGTTTATAGTTACGTAAGTGATTTTTTTTCTACAATAGAACTAAACACGTCTTTTCTCTCTGTCCATCTCTTTCTTTTATTTCAGGAAGACTATCACATCAATCCGTTTTTGATCAGACCTGGCACAAATCAGCTTCCATATCCCTTCCAAAGCACTACCACTGGCCCAAGAGTTACTACAACACAGCGCCAGGTCCATCCAGTCTTCAAGACTACACCAAGGACTCATGAAAGAAGGCTCCCAATAGAAGACTCCCAGAAGACTCATGATCATTATTTTCCAGCAGGATACACAGATAAACCTACTGTGAAATACACAGACCAACCTACCGTCCACGCAACCATAACCACCAGTTTTGTTGTTGATGTACAAACCACTAGACCAGATAGCTCTAGCATTGTAGCAGGTGTATCCTCAGAGTCTGATGGCCAAAGCAATACCTTCACAGATTCTCCAACAAGCTTCACCTCTGAAACAAGAGTCATCCCTGAAACAAGCGTCACCTCTGAAACAAGCGTTACCCCTGAAACAAGCAGAACCCTTGAAGCAAGTGTTACCCCTGAAACAAGTAGAACACTTGAAGCAAGTGTTACCCCTGAAACAAACAGAACCCTTGAAGCAAGTGTTACCCCTGTAACAAACAGAACCCTTGAAGCAAGTGTTACCCCTGAAACAAGCAGAACCCTTGAAGCAAGTGTTACCCCTGAAACAAGCAGAACCCTTGAAGCAAGTGTTACCCCTGAAATAAGCAGAACGCTTGAAGCAAGTGTTACCCCTGAAACAAGCAGAACCCTTGAAGCAAGTGTTACCCCTGAAACAAGCAGAACCCTTGAAGCAAGTGTTACCCCTGAAACAAGCAGAACCCTTGAAGCAAGTGTTACCCCTGAAACAAGCAGAACCCTTGAAGCAAGTGTTACCCCTGAAACAAGCAGAACACTTGAAGCAAGTGTTACCCCTGAAACAAGCAGAACCCTTGAAGCAAGTGTAACCCTTGAAGCAAGCATTACCCCTAAAACAAGCAGAACCCTTGAAACAAGCATAACCCTTAGAACATTTGTAATCTCACCTTCGATAGACATTTCAGAGGTTGAGGAAGTGACTCAAACTATAACCGATTCACACAGCTATGGGGAGAGTTCAGTGACTGTAGCCCCATTGCCTGAAATCCCAGTGGAATCAACTTCCTCTACCTTCCCCCCAGAGGTCCCTCTGTGGCCTACAACTGCTAGCTTGCCTTTTCCAACCACTGCTGCTTTCAGCACTGTTCTGTCGCAGACCACCCAGCCGGTGTTTAATGGTGAGAGTGCCTCGTATGCCCCCTCTGTATCTGACACTTTGTCCTACGTGCATGCAAGTCCTGTGTCCCCCTATTCCTTAAGCAGTGTGTTGTCTGAGCCCATCCCTGACTGGGACATCCCTTACACTGTTTCCATGCTGGTGTATGGTGGTGCACAGTCTATCACCCCTTCCCCTTCCTACCCTACCCTATTCCTCACCGGCTCTGTGTCTTATTTAGACATGGAGCCTGTCTCTAGTGGTGATTGTAATGATGATGATGGTGATGATGATATTTTGTCTGGGTCCATCTCTGCTGACCCTCAGTGTAGAAGTTCTCTTCCCCTTCAAACGTTACCAGAGGTGACTGCTTCTGTGGTCTCCATGCAGCCAAGCTCTGAACATGACCTCTTTGAGTCCCTCAGTATTGTCTCCACGCTGAGCACTCTAGCACATCTCCAGCCTTCGGTTGCTGTTTCTAACGACTACTCTCTGATGACGACAACCCTTGACTCTGACTCTTCTCTCTCAGGTAGCGTTAAGGACCCTAGACTGCTGACGGAATGGGTAGATTCTTCTCTGGTAGCTCCTACATTTAGTCAAGACAGTGGTACATCTACTGAAATTTCTCTGCATGCCGCTTCTAACTTTCTGCTGCCCTCCTCTACTTCGGGACTGTCCCCGTGTAGTGGTCTCTTGGGTGACCCATCTAGTCCTGTAGAACACCATTCATTTCTGTCCACCTCCATTGCCGGTACTCTTCTGTGCAGCGACGCAGACTTGGACCTCCTCACCGAGGCTCTTTTGTCTTCTCTTCCCATTTCCACCATTCCTTCTAGTGACCTCAGCATTTCTGTTTCAGCCACCGTCAGCAGTGTTGCACAAAAAGCAACTGGACAGTCCCAGGGAGTACCTGCTCCCATAAGGTCTTCGACTATTGCGCCAACCTCTACTCCAGAATTCATATTGATGCCTACTCCTGTGATGCCTCCAACTGTTGCACCAACCTCTGCCCGAGAATCCATAACAGTGGTTGCTCCTGTGGTGCCCCCAACCATTGCAATTTCCTCTGCTCCAGAGTCTAGTTCCATGCCTACACACTCTGCAGATGGACAGCTGGAGAACAGTGCCTCAGGCTGGGCTCTCGACTTAGATTGGGGCCAGAGCTCAGCATCAGGAGATGACAGTATTGTCCCATACATCACCACTGCCACTCCTACAGAGGTACCTCCTGATGAGACAGATGATGGGAAGGAGGAGCACTCTTCCTCCTTCTACTTCGAGGGTGAGAATGAGACAGATATTGAATCTACTGAGTTCAGAGTCACTCTGCGCCCTAGCCCATCCTGGACTCTAAGAGGAAGTGGGGAAGAGGAGAGCGGATCAGGTGAAAACTTCACAGATAATGAGACATCTTCAGACTTCAGTATTCCAGAGCGCACTGAGAGGGATTCAGAGGAAGAACCAGTGGAAGGTAAAGCTCTTGGTTGTTGACGTCCATTCCTGAAGGTGCGTCTAGATTTAGACATGCTCAGTGAAGCTTGATCAGTGAAGAGTCTTGAAGTACCTGAAAGCTCTTGCTGCAATGACAACTAATCCATCCTAAAACTGCCATAACCCACCACAAATGTCACTTAAACGGCTAAAACCTCATCCAGGAAGTGTTGTGTAGAAGTTAGTTCATTGGGAAGGTAAGGTCGAAGATCGCACTACAGTGTCCTTAATTAACATATACTTCAAATCTTCTGAGAAGTTAGACTAAAGGTTAAAGAACCATCATCTTAATTAGAAAATCCCATCATCACAATATGTGTCTGTTTCCTAGTCCCATGTGATTCCTGTGTGTTCTGTTTTGTGTTGCATGTTCTTCATGTGATTGTTTGCTAAAATGTGTATTAGCATACTCACATCTGTCATCAGAAACAGCATGTTTTCCATCTCAAGTTGAATCCAAGACACCTGGTTATACATTTAGACATTATTGTATAGTTTATGGGCTCAATTTGTAGACTTATCCAGTGCTATATGATAGAATGTCTGTATAGCCATTTAAACAGCATGGAGGCATAGAATTTGAGCTAAGATTTGGCTTAGCTATGTTAGCACTGTTTGATTATTCTCCCATGGGATAAGTCATTTCACTGTTTGTCCAGCAGAGAGCAGCAAATCTCTTATATTTGGTCACTAGTAGGTGACAGCTGTCAGTGGTAGCATTGTGTTTTGGCTGGGATTCCGAGGTCATCTCAGACAGTCCTAGGCCAGGTCTTAATCTCTCAAACGTGTCTGTCTGTAATAAATCATGACCTGTGAACTCTTTAGCTTCTTAGTGTCAAAACACATTTCTGATGGAATAGATTAAGTGGTGCTATACCAATCCTTATAGATGACATACTGATTATAGGGTCTTTAAGAATCAAAGAGAAACTGAGTCAATATCCTGTGTGTCCGATAGCTTGAACTCAATATGTTAAAGAACAAATTGTGGTTTTTAGTGGTTTTATTCAGATTTTTAGCACCTTTACCAAAAATGGCAGTTTTTATTGTTATCCACTGCATTTTTAGTGACTGCACCTTTATTGTGTCTACATACTGTCGATATTCATTCATTGTTTTTACATTGTTTTAAGCCATTTTTTACTTTTTTTTTTTTTTTTATTCATTGGTGTTATTTGTTTTTTATTCTCAGTTATTGCATGTATTAAGGCCTACTGGTTTGCAAAAGATGTCATTTAAGAACAGTAAGGTCAGCCTAGATCTGTGTGTATTAAGGCCTACTGGTTTGCAAAAGATGTCATTTAAGAACAGTAAGATCAGCCTAGATCTGTGTTACAAGTTATGTGAAGTTTGATAGTTCCACTTGTCTTGAAGGTGTGTAAAAAATATTTTATAAGGTGAGTTTGTTTGCATTGTCTATCGTACATTTTTACTGTTTAACTATCTCAGTGCGCCAAATATGTTTGAGTCTAATAGAATTTAGCATTTTCCATCAAGAACATTGATTGCTGATGATGCTCTGATCTGAGTAGGGTGTTTTTAACCCATAGACGCTGGTAACAGCAGTCATGAGTCGCGGGTGGGCCTAGTGAACAGCATAGAGCGCCAGAAGGCAGCTGTGATTCCTCTGGCTGTGGTCTCCACCCTCACCTTCCTGGGTCTGATCGTTTTGATTGGCATTTTTATCTACTGGAGGTAGGTCCTATGGGTAACAGCATCTTATTTAATATAGAATGATATATTTAATAGAAATGTAAAACTCATTTACATTTTTTAATTAACATATATATATTTTTTTATTTCTATTTTGCATACACTTGCTGACCCTTAAAAATAAATACAATTAAATAATTTTTACATCATATTTTTGACACGGATGTTACCCAAGCATATTTTTTTCTCAGCATTTATCTGTTTTGGCATCATTCATGCATAATCGGACAGGATGCATGGAAAACAAAAATATACTTCCTCTAAGACAGCTGCTCATGATTTCTGTCTTATTGTTACTATTCCATAATCATAACAATCGTCGATAATGAGGAGAAGGGGGAGCAGTGTGGCCCCATGAGGAGCGTGTTGTCTGTCTGTGATGAGGGTCTAATCTTGGGCACAGACCCAATCTCACACCCACCGGGTGAGGGACCACCTCAAAAGGAAGCAAGATAAACAAGCCTTGATGTGGTGGTGGTCTCTCTCTCTCTGTGTGTGTGTGTGTATGTGTGTGAAACCGTCCAGAATTCACACCAAAGCGGTAAAAATGGTCCTTCCACACCAGGATGGAAGTCTGAAATCCTGTTTACCATCAGATATTCCCAACCGTGAAATAAGCAACTTTGGCAATCCCATCAAGAACACGTCTCAGATGTGTAAACAGTTTAGCGGCACAAGATTGTACATTTCTCATTCCGACGTGCCTCTTGCCCCTTCAACATATTGCTCATGCTTGACTTTTTGTTGTTACACCGTGAAGATTGCGAGGAGATTAAATCGGTAATCTTGGAGCCGGTGATTAAATCTCCGATACGCAGATCTGTTGTTTGTGGGCCTACAGGGAACACATGCTGCCAGGCTGGAGAAAGAACCTCCACGTGATTATGTTCAACACGACCAAGTCATGTTCATGTCTTGTTAGTGCAGCCGTGGGTGGTTCAATCTCAGCAGAACATGGGCATGTACGACTGCTTGTCCATCTGTAGCTACATGGTGCTCATTTGGAGAGCAGACAGATGCGCACTTAATGGGACGTCTTGAAACGTTAGCGTTAAATCTGTGTCGCGCATCATTGTGGTCACTAATCCCTTCCAAGAAGTTTCAGTTTTAGACAAAACAGTTCAGGGGTGATCCTGTTAAAAACGTGTTGTGGATTAGACTGAATATGTTTTTTGTGTTTATTTTTAAGCTTAGAGTCCAATCTCCAGCACATATATGGATAAGACAACAACATACAAATAATTAAAGCTTGCATGGTAGAACCATTTATTTTTTCTATGTGTTTTTATTAACTTTGTGTCAAAGTAATTCAGTAGTACATCTGCCTTACAATGCTATTCAGTCAACAGTACTTGTTACATAAAGAGTAGAAAAAGTGTTTATTGCTGTTACAGGAAATGTTTTCAGACTGCTCATTTCTACATTGAAGACAGCACATCACCCAGGGTTATATCCTCCTCGCCATTGCTGAGCCCTACAGGTAACACTTTTTCATAATTGTAATAGGGAGTTTCCAATGATACTAATGATATTTGGGTCAATAACTTAATGCTTATCTTTTAATTTACTTAAAAAGAAAACAAAATTGTAATTAATGTACTTAATTACTTGAATACACCTTGTCAATGGTGACCGTTTTTAATTTCTAAATTAAAATTCATTTTGATATTTTTTGGGAGGCTTAAATTCATAAATGTCAAGTGGTGTAACGGTCCTGATATTATAATGAAGGAAAAAAATGCCTTATTAAAAAATACATTTTAGAAAAGAAAACATTAAAAGTAGTAGCATAACCTATTAATATTATAATTTATTATATAAAATTATTTCAACAAAACTGATTTTAATATTTAAAAAACTGTCATGTGGTGTGACCAACTTGCAGAAAAAAAACGAACTCATGAAATGGTAGCGATGACCCCTACAGACCCTCTTGTGTCAAGGTCAATAAGTCCCTTAAAATAACAGATCAGTGTCGTGGTGCAACTCACTAAAACTTGATGAGATGCATTATATATATATATATATATATATATATATATATATATATATATATATATATATATATATATATATATATATATATATATACATATACATATACATATATACATATACATACACACACACACACACACACACAAATAAAATCAAGTGTAAGGAAAATATATTTATGCTTTTTACTCTTTGGTTAAACCATATGACATTTTAGATTCAGTCATTTGGTCCCCATAGTTTTGGGAAAAGCTGAACCACATGCAACTTTATCTGGTCTTATTATTTGTTTTACACCATTATTGATCAGTGTGTACCTCAAAATTATGTTCAAATGCTAATCATGCTCAAATAATGATTATAAATGCGTTTCACTGCTGTTTTGGCCATCAGACATGTCTTTTACACTTCCAGGTGAACACGAACCCCAGTCAGTAAAGCAATTTGTGAAGCACGTGGCAGAGCTTCACAACACCAACTCATTTTCTAGAGAGTTTGAGGTTCGTATCCCATCATCCCCCTCTCTTTTGACACTCTTCAAGGGACAGCTGTCTCATGTGAGCCTTGATGCAGCAGATCAACATGTCATTAAGGCATGTCTTATAAATGAATTGTTTGGTTCATTCAGGCACGTATATTCACTCTCTATCATTCATGCGTGAACGCAGGTTGCTGGTAATAAATTTGAGTTATAATTAGGTCACTAACTCACTCAGCTCTATGTTCCAGTCAGGTGTACAAAGACAGCTTCATTAGCATCAATCAGTGTCAGATTGTAGATTCTCACCATAACATTAAATTATTCATACTTCATTAGATCATGCAAAAATCAAGAAAGCTTTAATTGGACACAAACCAGGCAGTAAACCTAATGACTAGTTCTTGTCATAAGCACATTCAACGAAAAAGTGATGTTTCAAAAATTCCTGTGTTGCTTTTTGTGTCGTGTTCAGGCTGAATTATTTGAGTGATATGTGTTTTGTGGCATGCTATTTATGTTAAACACCTGCACTGATACAAACAGTAGTGTTTGAATGCATGTTCTGTTCGATCCATGGCAGCAGGTCTTTGGATTCTGTCCATTTTGATTGATCATAGTTGATATTTTTGGCTACATTCCTTCTGTGAAAAAGATTAATGGAAATTTCTGGCATTCATGTATTATTTTGACTTTCTTTTACTCTAACAGAAATGCATAGCAAATAGTGGAATATTCACTGGATCAAACTAAAACCTCAGTTGAAAGTTCAGCATATTGATTTCAAAGATAAATTATTTCCCCAAATAATTATATATTTGGGTATATTTCCACCTTTCTGCAGTTATAAAGATTAAAGAAAAAGATTATAAAGACATTTAAAAAATAAAGTTTGCATGGAAGCATATTTCTGCCTTGTAACTTCACATAATTTGCAACTATATTTCTTGCCTTTGCGACTTTGTATCTCACAGTTTCAGTCATAATTTCAAAATTATGATTTTATGTTTCAAGTATTTCTCATAATTGCAACTATAGTTCTATAAGAAATAATTGCAATTATTTCTTGTGACTTCATATCCCACACTTGCAACTATATTTCACAGTTGCAACTTTGTCTCATAATTGTGACTTTATATCTAATGATTGGGAATTTATTTTTAATAATTGGGACTTTATCTCACAATTGTCGCTTTAAATAACAATTGCATTTATTTTTGCAACTATTTCTCATAATTGCAACTTAATTTCTTGTAATTTAGAGGCTTTATTTAACAATTGCAAATTAATTATTATAATTGTGAATTTAGAAATAAGTATATCTTAGAAATATAATAGCTTTATTTTTCAAACTTCATTTGTTCAAACTGCGACTATACGTATATCACAATTAAATTTTTTTTTCACAATTGCAACTTTATGTCTTGTAATTGTGAGTTTATATCTCAAAATTATGGCTTTATTTTACAATTTCAGCTTTATCATAATTGTGATTTCATATCTCACAACTGTGACTAGTTCTCATAATTGCAAATTTGTTGCACAACGTGACTTTATATTCCCCAGTTGCAACTTAATTTCAACTTTATTCGACGTAATTGTGACTTTATGACTCACAGTTTTACTCAAGATCTCACAATCTGACTTAATTTCTTGCTTTATGACAATCAGCATCCAGAACTGAAACTTATAGACAGCTAAATGAGCAGAATCCAACCCAGGCTGTCAGTGCTTTTGCTGTGTGCTGTTACGTGTATTTCTGGTGCAGTTTGTCACTGTATTTCATTGCTTTTTGCATTCTCACCCCCCATTAGATATTGAAAGAGTATTTTGAGGTAAGTCACATCTCCCTTTAATTGGTTTGCTTTTAGCTTTAGCATGAATTTGTGATGCTCACTTGTCTGCACTTGTGAAGAGACTTTGGCTATGTCTTTAGTGTTGTCACTTTATGGCAGGCTGAGGATTGTTTGTGTTTTTAGGAAGTTCAGACGTGCACTGTGGACCTCGGAACAACAACGGACTGTTCCAGCCATCCAGAAAATAAAAACAAGAACCGATACGTCAACATTTTAGCCTGTGAGAACCACTGCCACAAATAAATATAAGCATTAGATGCATGTTTCCTTGACTAATATAAAATTGTAATATCTTCAATTACATACTTTAGATGACCACAGCAGAGTGCGACTCGCACCCTTAAACGACAAAGATGGGAGAAGCGGAGGGGACTATATAAACGCCAACTACGTGGATGTGAGAGATTTTACCTGAACTCAGAAGCGTTGCCAGGCAAATCGTGATAATTTTAGCATTATTTAATCAGTGAGGCATGACTACCTCAAAGTGTAACCGTTTAACTATAACAAGTGATGAAAACACTTAAAAAGCACTGCTGATTAGCTATTGATTTAATTGTAGAAAGGTTCGGCATGGTGAGAAATATTGTAATATTGTGTCACCTGAGATGTTCTTTCAAAAGTTTTAACCAAGAATATTTGCTCTTCCCCTTCCTGTAGCTTTAATTGTCTCTTCTTTCTGTTTCACACAAGGGTTTTAACAAACAGAAAGCCTACATTGCAGCACAAGGGCCCTTAAAGTCCAGCACAGTGGATTTCTGGCGGATGGTGTGGGAGCAGAATGTGGGAGTGATTGTTATGATCACAAACCTGGTGGAGAAAGGAAGGGTGAGCCATTTTAGTGCAGATTCTACCTAAATAGATTGATGTAATATCTGACAGTTTTTTGTCATCAAAAATATTTTTATATGGCTTCAGGGTTTAGAAGAGAATGAGAATGAGTAAATTATGACTTTTTGGGTTCATTCAGCCTGAACACAATAATGTTTGTCCATTTCACAGAGGAAGTGTGACCAGTACTGGCCTCTGGAGAACCAGGAAGAGTATGGATGTTTCTTGGTTACTGTTAAGAGCACAAATGTCCTCGCTTACTACACCCAGAGAACCTTCGCCATAAGAAACACCAGCATAAAGAAGGTATCAAGTTATGGGCTGATATTAGAGTTTTTAATATTTATTTGTATCTGTCGATGTTGGATATTTAATTGTGAATGTTCCTTTATTTTCACATTTAGATTACCTGTGCCATCATCTAAAACTCACTTAAAGTTAATATTTAACAACACTGAATTTATAAACACTATAAAAATCATTTAGCAAATTTCAAGATTTAATTTTTTGTACTTTGAATTTTTTGTACTGTACATCATGTTTTGATGCCTAGATTCACTTTCAGCATTTTAAAATCATAGACTTAATTTTTTTTTTTTTTTTTTTACATTCATTTAGACGAAATCATTTAGGATTATAATATTAAATTGTTAATATCAACTGTTTAATTAATTAGATGTTGATATTTTAACATTTTAGCATGCTGATACTCTTTCTTTTTGAAAACAATCACAGGATTGCATTAACTTTTGTTAGTTTATAGATTACATGTATACTTGATGTTTATTATTTTTTCAGGGTTCTCAGAGAGGTCATAGTAATGACAGGACGGTAATACATTACCACTACACACAGTGGCCAGACATGGGCGTACCGGAGTATGTCCTGCCTGTGCTTTCATTCGTCTACAAGTCCTCTAGGTCCCAAACAGAGCACATGGGGCCAACGATTGTACACTGCAGGTGGGCTACAGCACTCTCTTTACATGTATCAAGTGTCATATTGTATATTTTACACTTCTGACGTGTGTTTGTGTGGTTTAGTGCTGGAGTGGGCCGAACAGGGACCTACATAGTGTTGGACAGCATGTTAAAACAGATTAAAGCACAGGGGACAGTCAACATTATGGGCTTCCTCAAACACATTCGTACACAACGGAACTATCTAGTTCAAACAGAGGTGAGTAAACAGCAATTAAAGTCTCTCAAAGTCTTCATAGTGCGCTATAAAGAAAAATGATGCATTATTTACTGTTTAATCAATCCTTAGTTGTTGCTTAGAATTTGGACTCAATGTTGTACTCAAGTTTCCTACTCAACATCAGTTGTTCTGGTACCCTTACAGGAGCAATACATCTTTACCCATGATGCTCTAGTAGAGGCCATTTTGAGTCAAGAGACAGAGGTACCATCAAGCCATATTCATCAGTATGTTAACAACCTCCTGACCCCAGGGGCCTCATGCAAGACACGACTGGAAAAGCAGTTTAAAGTAAGTGTGCTCTCAGTTCTTAAGTGATTTCTGAAGAGCACAGCTGGAAGTATTTGTACCACCACAGCTGTAGTTGAATAATAACCTGACAATGACAATGTGACAATGACCTTGTCATTGCAGTTGGTGTGCCAGTCGAATGCCAAACAGAATGACTACAGCAGTGCCCTGAGTGACTGCAACAGAACGAAGAACAGAAGCTGCTCTCTGATTCCTGGTGTGTTTATTGTTTTTCTTCATTATGGGATGGATGGATGCAAGGATGGATGGAGGAAAAGAGACAGACAGATAGATAGACAGGTTGATAGATGGATAGATGGATGGATGGATGAACAGCAAGATAGACATGAATGTGTGGAGAGATAAGGATGGATGGACAGATATTGGGTTCTCTGAAGTGACTGTTGTGTGTTTTGCAGTAGAGAAATCCAGAGTGTGTTTGTCCACATCAGCAGGAGAGACGTCAGACTACATCAACGCCTCATATGTCATGGTGAGACACTCAGCGGTTCTCCAGTCGCTTCTCTATAACAGCCTATTTAGATTCATATCAAGACTCATTCATGCATTCACATCAGGGTTATCGGCAGAGCAAAGAGTTCATCATTACCCAGAATCCTTTGCCCAGCACAGTGAAGGACTTGTGGAGGATGGTGTGGGATCACAACGCCCAGGTTATTGTTTCATTGCCGGACACGAGTAGCATGGTCAGTACAGCTTTTATCGCAAATTGCTTTATAACATCACACTCATTTCCTGCCAGTCTTCCAGTGCTGAATGAAACAGATTGTCTTTTCATTCATCTCTCATTCACTCTCTCCATCCCTCTGTCATTTCTTTATTCCATTTCCAGACAGAAGACAGCAAGCCAACCATATTCTGGCCGGTGAGAGATCAGCCAATCATCTACGAGATGTTCTCTGTGTCGTTAAAAGGGGAGGGCCACGTGTGCCTGTCCAATGAAGATATGTTGATAGTGCAGGATTACATCCTAGAAGCCATTCAGGTAACATCATATCTGCTGCACAGCCAATCAGATTCCACAGCTAACATTGGCAACATAAAGAGTATCAGAGATTTTACCCACAATGCACCAAAGGGAGGTATCATACGAAAGCTGAGATAATCGATTCAGAGATGCAAATGAGCGATTTCTTTGCGTCATTTCTCTAAAATCGTTCAAAAACATGAACACAGGCATCTGTTTTAAAGACCGCAGCTGATGACTTCCGTACGATTGTGGAAAATATTAGGAGGAGCAAATGGTTGCTGACGAAAGTGAGAACAGTCTGTTAACAACACATCTGGTGCTTTTCACACACTTAGCATTAAGCCATCTGTATCTGCTGAAGCATATTGATCATAAACACACACACTTAAAAAAAAAATTCATCCAAAAATGAAAATTTGCTGAAAATTTACTTACCCTCAGAGCACACAAGATGTAGGTGAGTTTGTTTCTTCATCAAACCAGATTTGAATAAATGCACCATTACATCACTTGCTCACCAATGGATCCTCTGCAGTGAATGGGTGCCGTCAGAATGAGAGTCCAAACAAACAACTGACAAAAACATCACAATAATCCAAAAGAAATCTATAAGACTCCAGCCCATCAACTGATGAAGCGAAAAACTGAGTGTTTGTAAGAAACATATTCACCATCAAGGTGTTTTCACTTTAAAAAGTCCCTTCACAATACCAATCCATAATCCAAAACAACACTTCCTCCAGTGAAAAAGTCCATCCTCTGTTGTTCTCTCACATCAAAATCCACCCACATATTTGTTAACCTGGTTTGGGCTGTTTTCGCTTGTAAACAGTGCTCGATCTGTACAGATTTCTCTCCTGACTTTTTCACTAGAGAAAGTGATAATACAGACTTATAATTGTGATAATGCTGGAAGCAACACTAGGGCCCTATGAAACCCATTTTATTTTTGTTTTGTTTTTCCAAATTCCGTTTTTTTCCTTTTTCTTTTCTGGATTCTGTTTTTTTTTTTTTTCTACACTCTACTTTACTTTTAATGGTTAAATTAAAAAAATATTCATGAAAAAGCATGTCTAATTAATTGAAATCATTTTTTTTTTTCCTCTCAAATTAATTTTTTTTAACCAAATTCCATTTTCCATTATTTTTCTGGATTCCATTTTAATGGTTTCATAAAATTGAATAATTAAAAGCATATCTAATTAATTGATTTTACAAAAAAAAAAAAATATTTTTTTCAGAAACGTATTTACGTTTTTCTGGTAGGCCTAAATATTCCTTAACAATAATGCTTTAATAATAATTTTAGAAGTAATAATACTATCATTACATTAAGTCATATATTTCTGTCACAATTTCTTCAAATTAAACCAAACTTTTAATTTCTTGTTGTATAAATGACACTATTTTTCTCAAAAGAAATGGTCAAATGCTCATGAAGTGACTGAGAGCATTCTAGAGATTATGCTCATGTGTTCATGTTCTCATATTTTGACTGAGGCGGCAGAGGTTGAAAACAGTATGTGTGTAGTAAACAAAACTGTGCATCTGTGCAATTCATTCACACAGAGATGTGCAGACTCATTCATATTTAAATGATATTTTTACGGCTTAATATTCCCAGGCACTTGTCCAGATTACATTTTGATTTAAGTGTACTGACCTACTTTTGATGTATCCATCCAAAATGGGGCAAATTCTGTGACATACAGTATGTTATACAGTAAATTCCATCTTTATTACTGGATTCCACGATTCTGTCTGCGTTTTACACATCGCAGAAATCATTAGGCCCTACAACAGTTTGTAGTTAAAAATGTCTTGATGGATTTGTTTATTATAACCCCTTTTCTCTCTTTTTCAGGATGATTTTGTTCTAGAAGTGAAGCATTACCGGGCTCCACGCTGGCCAAACCCAGACAGTCCCATCAGTAACGTCTTTGAGCTGATCAACATCATCCAAAAAGAGTCCGGCTCCAAAGATGGACCTATGGTCGTACATGACAAGTGAGTTGCATCTTGGCCCTGAAGGAGATGCACACTGCATCTTGGAAAAGACATGTTTTTCTGTTCCAGAAGCTAGTGAGCCGCCTCACTGTCTGCTGTCTGTATCGGCACACACCCCTGCCCAATAAACCAGCAGGAATTTCCAGCCTGGTTTATGCTGGATATATGTTGGAACAGCTGTTAAACTATAATAATAACTGGTAAACAGTAAAAATAGTAAGCATTTGCTAAATTAAATAATTGGCTTTTATATCGTCAGTGTGCTACAGCCAAAAGAACAGATTAAAGTATTATCTGGGGAATACTGAGTTTGTATTTAGTGAATTTTAGTTATTAAAAACCTCAATATAGTTCAAATATACGGCTGTTAAAATGCTGGGGCCAGTAAGATAATGTTTTTGAAAGAAATCTCTTATGCTCACTAAGTCAGTATTTATTTAATCACAGTTAAATTTGTATATTTTTTTTTTAGTTTCATATATTTATTTATTTCAATAATTACATATTTGGTATTCAGAAACTTTTCTTACTATTAACTTTGTTTAAAACAGTCTGCTCGATATTTTTTTGGAAACGGTGATAGGTTGTTTTTAAGAATTCTGATGAATAGAAAGTTCAAATGAAGAATATTTATTTGAAATATGAAATTTTAAATAAATATTTTTTTTTACATAATAAATGCTTTAATGCAATTTAAATGTGGATTTATATACAAAATAATAAAATAAAATAACTTTTTGACCCCAAAATTTGAACTGTAGTGTATATAAATTTATAGTGTATTTATATAACACTTTTCACAAGACATATTGTTCCAACAGAGAATGTTGTAATTAATGAATACATCAAAAGCTCAACCTTAATAAACAGAACTGCTTTATCCCTGACAGAAACATGCAGTGCTTGTCAAAACAAGGTATCTTATCAGACAGCATAAATTGGGAGCCTAAAAATACTGTGTAGGTGTGCGGCTCACTAGAGTGAAGAACTGAACATGCTTTATCATTGATCGGTTTAATAATCTGTGTGCAGGCATGGTGGTGTGACTGCTGGAACGTTCTGTGCACTGTTCACTCTACTGCAACAACTTGAGGCCGAGAGCGCGCTGAACGTCTACATGGTGGCCAAGATGATCAACCTCATGAGGCCTGGAGTCTTCACTGACATTGTGAGGGTTCATCTGCCTGCTTTCATTCAAGACAACTTGATTTTTGTCCCACTTGTATTAACAAAATCAAACACACTAAAACATCAACCACAAATTATAATATTTATACTATATATGCTCTATATGCTAATACATGCATATGTAGGCTACGTGCTATATAAAATTCTTTCTAATCAAAACAAACACTTTTTCACACAGGGCCATGTGGGTTTGGATTTTGTTTTCCCTTCATAAAAAAAAACCCTTCATTTCAAAACTGCATGTTGTGTAATCTTTGATTAATATTCAAATTAGTTTTTTTGATCTGAAACATTGAAGTGTGACAAACATGCAAAAAAATAAAAAAATCAGGAAGGGGGCCAACACTTTTTCACACCACTGTATATATATATATATATATATATATATATATACACACATACACGTACAATTTCATATATGTAAATAGGGAAAAATAATAAAAAATTGTACTTATTAAAATATATATGTAAATATTTGTAATATAAATGTATAGGTCAAAATTCATATATATATTGCTATATTACAGTTATATATATAATACAGTAAAATTATATGTATAGTGTTAAAATATAATAATTTTATAGGGTCTATAAAATGTCTATTATATTTATAGGTTAAAAATGACTTATTTTTATGTGAATATTAATCTTTTATAGTATGTATGATCTCTTTTATATTTGAAGATATTTATTTTCCATGTGTCTGCAGACTATTGGCATTTATACATTTGAAAAGAAATGTAGTGTTTGGAGTTGGCAGCAGTTCTGATGAGGAAAAGTCAGTCATTAATAATCCTGCCCTGAGGTGGAATTAACTCAAATCCACAAGGGAAAATGTAATATTTTGAGTGGTACGTTGTGGTCAAACTACCAACATGTTTTTTTTTTCTTCTTTTTTGGTGGGATAGGATCAGTATCAGTTCCTCTACAAAGCCATTCTGAGTTTGGTCAGCACCCAAGAAGACGAGCGAGCGCTTCAGTCCTCCGATAACAACGGCACGGTCCCAGGAGGCCTCTCGAGTGCGGCCGAGAGTCTGGAATCCTTGGTGTAACCATAGTGACGAGTCGGCACAGGAAAAAGACTGCTTTTTTCTATCAAAGAATGCTCTTGTTTTTCCCCAGTCCATCTCTGAACTGATAGCGCTCTGCTGGATCCAGCGCCGGCATTACATGTGTGCCTTTGTACACTTCACGTTTTTATTCATTGTTTCTCTCTTAAATCACCACCTTGTGCTAATGTCTTACGTACTAATGTCTTCTCATAGTCATATTTATTTGCTTAAAAGCTTGTTTAAAGGGAAAACACCTTTTTTATTTTAATAAGACTGTTTTTTATTAGTCTTTTTTCTAGTAGAATTTCAGCCACTGTTTTTTCATACAGATATACAAAGAAAGTGGCAAAATCATTCGTGGATTTTGGGCAGGAAATAATATTCTAATGTGTAAATAATATTACAGCAACCACGTCGATGGACCAAATTTCTATTTATGTCTAGAATTTTATATTTGAGGCACTAGTGCTGCAAGACATGGCTGCATTTGAATAATTTAGTCAGATTAGAAATGCTTTAATATTTCTGATGCCGCTCTGTTTTGTTACTGACGTAAGATGATGTGTTGCATACTGACACTGTTTAGCTGTACCAGATGTTTTTGTCTGTTCGTAGGATTAAACCAATCAAGAAAGCACGCAAGGAGACTGGTCTGCTTACGCTTGGATATTTCATATGCTTAGAAATGCATAGACTTTATAATTCTTGTTTTTTGACATTTTTTTTAAAGAATAGTTTAATATCGTTTATATATATGTTCCACATTAACCCTAACCCTAAAAGAAAAAAATCAGCAAGACACTTACAATAAAAGTGAAAGAGGCCAATTTATAAACACTAAAATACTCCAATTATTGCATAGCAACATGCTTTTAGTGTGAAAAAAAGTCACTCTTTAGCCTTTTCTGTTTAATATTTTTTGTAAAAACCACAATACAATTTTTCAGGATTCTTTGATGAATAAAAAAAATGTAAATGACAGCATTTATTTGAAATTCAAATGTCTTTACTGTAATTTTTTGATCAATTTAATGCATTCATGCTGAATAAAAGTATTAATTTCTTTGAAAAAATCTGACCCTTAACCCTCAACTATTATATTTAATTTAAATATAATGTAAGATATAAAATGTAAGATATAATAATATAAAAAAATTATTATATCATGTAAATATACCATGTATATTTATATATTTTTTTAATTAAAAAGTTTAAATTAAAAACACCTTACAATGTATTATTATGAATTATTATATATGTACATATATGATAAAAAATAATTTAAATGATACAAAACAAATATTACTTGCGTAAATCAAAAAAATCAAAAAATCTCTAAAAATATTTCCCCATTCACTTTCATTTTAAGTTTAAAAAGAAAAACCCAAAACATTATGTAGCATTTTCATATGGCATTGTGCATTTTTGGTACCAGTTTCAATAAAATATTGTCTAATATTGTGGTTTTCATCTGCCCTCGGGACAGACTCATGCTGATTACAGTCTCCAGACAGCAGCCGCTTGCCTCGTGTCAGCTGTTAATTCTGAACTTGCTTTTCTTGTTACCTCGGCATCCCGACTGCCAAACAACAAGAAGGTCAGAACAACAGTCCTTCAGTTCTCCATCTGGCCCAAGAGGCCAGGAAAAGAGAACAAAGGCAGGTTTCCGTTCCTGCCAAAAACGTTCGCCAAAAATAGGGTTGTTTTTCAATTAACTTCTGCTCCGACCCTCCTCAAATTCATCATCGAGACGGTGCTTCTGGCAGCGATCAGGTCACTCCTTAAGCCACTGCATCTTGAGGAACCGATTATTATAAGTCCACAGCTTAATGGTTTGGTGACGAAGATGACAGCTACATGAGTTATGACATAATCCCTTTGAAGAATCGCTTGTAATTACTCCTCAATTCTAATCCAAAAGATCATTTACACAAAAATATGGGTCAAATAGCCAGACACGGTCTCGATGGGCTACTGGTAACTTCATTTGCATTTTTAACTTCTAATAATTACAGCCCCAATTATCCTGCGCTTGGTGGCCTACTTTATAGTGACCGCACTGATGGCCCCTAAACAGAACAATGCAGACTAAGCCATCAGGCGGTCAACAAGGGCGGAAGAGGTGGGTGAAGGGTAATCTCCTCTAATTTCTGTCTAATGAAGACCACAAACAATTTAGATGCTTATTTGAAGAATGAACGTAAAACAATGAGAAAATGCAAATGTTTTATTGGACAAAAGCTAGTTTTAAAACTCATTCTCCAGAAGTTCAGAAGAACAGTACTGATTTGAAATGGTAATGTGTCTTCACTGTCATTTTTGATCAATTTAAATTTGATCAATTTAAAGTCCTTGCTAAATAAAAAATATACCCCCGGTTTCACAGACAAGGCTTAAGCCTAGTCCCCGACTAAACTGTAAATCTGAGCTGTTTTAAGTGAAAGAAACTTGTACTGATTGATCTTGAAATACGTCAGCGCTCTTGTTTTGTCTCAAGATGCACACCAGTAATGTTTTTTCTAAGGCAGCGGTTTTCAATCCTGTCCTGCAAGCACCCCTGCCCTGCACTTTTTGTATGTCTCCCTTGTCAGACACACCCAATTAAGGCCTTTCAGTCTCTACTAAATTGTACCTATCTATCTATCTATCTATCTATCCATCCATCCATCCATCCATCCATCCATCCATCCATCCATCCATCCATCCGTCTCTCTGTCTGTAAATCCATTCATCCATTCATCTGTCCATCCATCGGTCCGTCTATCCATCCATGATCCATCCGTCCATCAATCTCTCTGTCTGTAAATCCATTCATCCATCCATCTATCTATCCATCTATCTTCAAACATCTGACAACCAACTTTATAATTTACATATATTAATATGTAATTCCGAGTATGGTGACCCAAACTCAGAATTTGTGCTCTGCATGTAACCCATCCAAGTGTACACACAGTAGTGAACACACACCCGGAGCAGTGGGCAGCCAATGCTGCGGCGCCTGGGGAGCAGTTGGGGGTTCGGTGCCTTGCTCAAGGGTCTCACCTCAGTCGTGGTATTGAGGGTGGAGAGAGTGTTGGTTATTCACTCCCCCACCTACAATCCCTGCCGGACCTGAGACTCAAACCCATAACCTTCGGGTTACAAGTCCAACTCTCTATCCATTACGCCATGACCGCCCGACTTTTACAGTAATATCCTGTAATTTCTATGAAACTGATAAACAATATTTTTGATATTTAATTGAAGAAAAACAATCAATATAAAATTAAAGAAAAGTTTATTGGACAAAAACTAGTTTTAAAACAACTCTTTGGACATGCTAATCTAAAAATAGTATTGATTATTATGCCACATTACCTTATGAACGTTTATATTAACGTTTGAACATGACAAAAAATTAAAAAGAATTCACTACAGTGCCAAGTTTCACATTTCAGAAAAATTCAGTTGACATGATGTTAAAGCCTTACAGAAAATGGCTAATTTTTTCAGTAGTACTCAACATGACAATGTTTTGCATAAATATGATGCTACTGCTTGTTTGAACAAGTGAGGCAGACGTTCATTTAAACCCTTTGAGCACAAGTTAATTTTCAATGCCAGGAAGTGGAAATAGGACGGTTCCGTGCCAAAGTGCTTTGTGGGAGCTTATTTACACAATAAGCTCAATTGTGACAACACTGATAAAAATGAAAACAGACTGTCTAAATATACTTTTAGATTCAAGTTTGAAAACAAAAGTCCTAACCGTTGATTCACTCTGAACTTGACTGTTGGACAATTTAAAGATCTGAAACCGTTCATTGTGGAATATGTGCAATGATGGACGTTTCGGTTTCATTACACATGTGGCACAGAATGAGTGAGTTTGAGATCTTAAGGTGTGTGGTTACTCTGATAAGGTGCTCTTGGTCATGCACTGGAGACCCTCCTCCTGCAGTCTCTTCAGAACCGGACTGTAGATGTTCTTCGTCATCGGCACCACGAGTCCTTTAGTGGTCAGTTCACCTGCAGTCGTACATCACACACTCACAATAAGTCAAACTGACTTTATAGGACAGCATCTGGGCATTGTGTGGAATTACTGGAAATTACATCCTGGAAATGTTATATTTAACATTTAATATTTTAATAATAGCGCAAAATTAAGAACAGATTGCAAACTACTGATGTAATTACAGTGGAATGAAACTAGGGATGCATGAAATAGCACTGATATATCAGTATCAGAGAATAAATGTGCCTTTTTAATGTCCAATAATTAAAATAGGTATATTTAAAAGATATAAGATATAATTACATATTTAAGCCAAAAAGTTATAACCCAATTGATCATTGGATCTGATATTGCAAGCTGGTCTACCTGTTATTAAATGCAAATAAAATAAAATAAAATGTTAAATTAAAATACAATGAGCATTGTGTTATAACTTTTACAAATATATTTTCCATTTACACTTTATAAAAAAAATTAAGTTTACAAATGAAAGTTGACCATGGACTGTTTAATAGCAGGCCTATGTTGAATGTTTTTTGGGGAAAAAAATTTTCTGCACTTGCAGAACAAAAAAATTAGGGGAAAAAGGGAATGTGCTGATATTTTTTTAATTTGCATGTTTTACACTTATGCATATTTAAAAATAATTATATATTTATAAATTTTTTTTTAAAGAAGCTAAATAAAATGGTCAAATATAAAACAAAAAATAAAAGCAAAACAAAATAAAATGGAGAACATGATTTTTTTTTATTTTATTATTAATGTCACAAAATGCAGACTGATATATAATTTTGGGCAAAATATCACTTAGAAGATTCAAAGTATAAATAATCTGTATTGGCCCAACTTTATATATTGGTGTATCTCTAAAGGAAATGTATTGTTAAATGAGCATTTCAAGTTGAGTTGCACTGACCGTTGAGCACCATACGGGTTGCAATGGCTGCTGGGTAGCCCACAGTTTTGGCCATGGCTGAGTATCCACTGGGATCCCCGTAGACCACCAGACTGATGTGTTTGGTCTCCAGCTCGCCTGTTGGGTGTCTGATTCCGACATCGTTCCTCATGATGACCATATCACGCTCACCTTTATCTGCGCGAGACAGAACAATCCAAAAACAGCAATCATTTACCTGGAACTGGACTTCAGGATTAGTTTAAGACATTTAACAGTATTACGGATGGATGATCTTCAGAAACACATGCTGAATCTTCAAAGCTCTCTGAATCTCATGACATAAAACAGAATGACATAAAAAAGGAAGAGGAACTGGCTCTTTACCGAAAGACAGTTTGGCCTCCAGATGCTTAGCAACTGCTGCTAAGATGGTGTTGGCGTGCGGAACCGGCTCTTCACTGAGCATCCCGAGCCTGATGAGAGTCATCCAGTCAGTTATGTTCACATATACATATATTTATACACGCACATATACATATATATACACACTACACACACACAAACATATATATAATAAAATGTCTTTATTTAGACATTATAAAAGACATTATTAATAAAAATGTTAAAAAACCTCCCTTCATATATCAGCAGTACTGAGTAGATTACTTATAGTGAGTTACTGCTCAATTCATTGATGAAAACTGTAGTCAGCAGTTGCTTATTTAATTGGGATTATGGTTATAAAAAACAAAGAGAAATAAAACATAAGACCAAAAATCAACAACAGAATTATTGAAATAGCTTTAAATCTCAGGGGGACTTGAAGTAAATATTTTAGGTCAAAGAGGTCCGACTGACAAAAAAAAAATATATTTTTTTTAAATCCCTGCATCACATAAACAAACATTAAACAGCAATGACATGGTCAAAGTTTTCTAGGTTTGAAAATATTTTTGTTAGTTATACATCAGCAGTGTTTAGTAATTCGTGTAATTATTCATCTCATACGTGGTGTAATTGACTGATTTTGTCCCCAAATTCAGATGCATGGGTTGCAAATTAATTAACATGGTCATTCTATATTATGAAAACTCACTGTATTCAATGACACGTAGTAGAATTTTTTAGAAGGTAAACTTTAAAAGAGAAAAAACTAAGAACTAGGGAAAATCAATACATTTGTCATCATGTAATCCATAAAAAGCAACTGTAATCTGATTATGAGCACTGTAAAATGTAATATAAACCAGATTTAAGGGAAACATTTTTTTTGGAATCTGATTACATACTCCAGATTACATGTAATCAGTTACTACCCAGCACTGCATATCAGTAGGTACTGTGATGGAAGTAGTGGTCGACCAATATTTGCCAGCAGCCATATCACCCTGTAGCCCAAGACCGGTTGCCCACTGAAGCTAAGCAGGGTTGAGCCTGGTCAGTACCTGGATGGGAGACCTCCTGGGAAAAACTAGGTTGCTGCTGGAAGAGAGGCCAGCAGGGGGTGCTCACCCTGCAGTCTGTGTGGGTCCTAACACCCCAGTATAGTGACGGGACACTATAATGCAAAAAGCACCGTTCTTCGGATTAGACATTAAACCGAGGTCCTGACTCTCTGTGGTCATTAAAAATCCCAGGATGTCCTTTGAAAAAGAGTAGGGGTGTTAACCCGGCATCCTGGACAAATTTGCCCATTAGCCTCTGACCATCATGACCTTCTAATCATCCCCATACACTGATTGGCTTCATCACTCTGTCTCCTCTCCACCAATAAGCTGGTGTGTGGTGGGCGTTCTGGCGCAATATGGCTGCTGTCGCATCATCCAGGTGGATGCTGCACACTGGTGGTGGACGAGGAGATTCCCCGTTGTATGTAAAGCGCTTTGAGTGTCTTGAAAAGCGCTATATAAAATGTAACAAATTATTATTATTGTTTTTTTGACCACCGATGCCAATAACTTAGAAAGCATGGTGGTCGATGACCGATATATATGTATATTTTCATTCATAATTCACCATTTTTATAATAATTGAATTTTGTTGTAATTTATTACAATTTTTATTTATTTTGATATTTAAAGACATTTGGAATAATTTGAAAATTAATTAAAAATGTGTAAAATAAACACACATACTTTAGATGACAACTTCTTGATTCTGGAATCCTATTACAGGATTTTTCACAAATAAATAAAACAAAACTAAAATTTAAAATAAATATTTAAAAATACATACATAAAAAAAGGAAGTAAACAATGTAACCAACAGTGCGCTCAGTAATATGGGAAGTAATCCAAGTCTGCAAGGTTTGTCAAATTAATTGTATTAGACATTCAAAGATTTGTTTAAATGAAATGCATGTGTATTTGCTGAATGCTGACATAAATGAGAAAGTATTATGCCTTTTTATTACTAATAATACTGTATAAAAGCAATTGTTATAATACTTTTTTGTATACCTTTTAATTTCTTTGTTTAACAGTTCTGATTATTAGACAGACTTCTATCCGTATAAGGCAGAAATGTTAGATGGCAAGAGCAAACAATAAAGAGGGAGAATGTGAGCGCTGTGTGCTCAGGTGTTGCCATTCTCAGCGGTGCCAAAGTAAAAGTCTTGAACATACACGACTAAACAGAAAAACTTATTGACTGATGCCAATATTTGAAAAATGTCAAATATTGTCCGATATATCGGTCGACCACTAGATGCAAGTCTATAAAATATTGTTAGTGAACTCCTAAACCCACCATCTGAGACTCTGCATTCTGAAGTCATCCCGTCCGACCCGCTCATAAATGGCGTCTTCAAAGACACTGCTGCTCACAGATGTGGACAAGCCAATCTGCCTACAGAGAAGCTCTTTCTGTGTATAAGACAAAATGGCATTTACAAATACAGGTATATCTCATTATTGTTTTTTAAATTATCTTCGTAAAAAAAAAAAAAAATTAAGGTTCATAAATCCAGACCCATGAGACAGGAGAAGCCGTGTGTCCCAGCAGTGGACAGGGCTCAGTGTTGACGAGTCCCAGTTTGACGAAGCCACTCATTGCAGAGGAGAAGCCCTGAAGACACATACAGTTCATGTTGACACACAGGCACTGGAGCAACACTGAGCTTACACTCATCTTTACATCTCATTAGCATGAATACCCTGAAGCGCAGAGTTCCTCTGATGAGCGTGTGAGCAGACTCAATCCCGTACGGCTGTGCGTATTTGGTGCTGTCCCGGTTGGGGAAGCCCTCCAGGTTGAAACCCGGCATGATGTCCATGGGCTTTGTGACATCCAGGAGAGCCCCGCCGGGAGGAACACTGACCACCTGAACAGACAAACCACATTGTTTGTAAATGTTTTTTATTACACAGCTTTCGGGTGGCTGATTGTTAGACACTGCAGAATTGTAGAGGTGATTTTTGAAGTGTCACCTGATTGTCTTTCAGATAGATGGCTGGACTGATGGTGTTGAGCAGGACGCCGTAAGGACTCCAGCTGAACTTATAACGCAGAGGGTTATCTGAGCACTCTGGAGCAGGAAGACCACCACAAAAAGAGCTGTACGATTCCACCTGTCAAGAAACAGTGATTGAAATTTGGAGCAACTACAAGAGCACCATGTGATTTGACCAAATGTTCACAAAGACCAAGCTCTGCCTGACCGCTAAGTAAAAATGAACATCCAAGATGCCGTGAACGTTTGTTGAGGTCTGTCAATATGTCTTCCAGACGTGGTGATGAGTGCACCAATGGTGCAACAGTATGTCACTCTATCGCAAATACCCATCAACACTTCCAAGTGGTAAACAAACACGAGTGGATGCATGCAATACCTACAGTGCAACCGTCTGCCTTGGCCTGGTCGATGCACTCCATGGCCAACATGTGATCAATGCCAGGGTCCAGACCCATCTCATTGACGATGGTGATGCCAGCATCCTCGGCACTTGGGAAACAACAGCCAATCATGGTGAAGCCACACGCATATATTAATGACGTCAACCAGGCAGTTTAAAATCCGATAAGGTCAAAGAAAGACACTTTCAGTGACTGATTTGAACTTAAGTGACAGTTCTCCAAAGTACACACATACATACATACACACACACACATATATGTATGTATGCATATATAAAAAACTGATTCATAAATTGTTGAACTTTTCAATTAATTAGCTGATCCAGTTAACAAAACCAGTCTAAATGATTCACACATAAATCTGGTTCTTGAGTTCAACCACTCAATTTGTTTGCAATAGTTGAGTCAATGACATGATGCTTATGTTTTGTCCCATCTATTTATTTTTTTCAAAAATACCTCTTATGATGACCATGTTTGTAATTTCTTTATTACAATTCATTTTGACATTTTTTGGGTGAGTGTAAAGTCAAAAATGCATGTAGGACAAAACTGTCCTAAAATTATAATTTTTTACTAATTTACAAATTTTTAAGTAGTTTGACAATCTTTATTTTTATTTCTTAGAAAAATATATAATATTAAAGTACAGTATTTGAACAACACTGCTTCACTTCTTAATGTCTGACATGTTTGCTCTCAAAATCAAGACGAAAGATCAACAAAATTTAAGTGCACCAAAACAAAAGCAAAAACACAAACTTAACTAAATCAAAGCAAAAGCAAAACAAAAGCAAAGCAAAAGCAAGACAAAAAAAAACATCAAAATAAAATAAAAATGCTAAACAAAACCTGATTCTCTTCTCCCTCTGGAGAAAATGATGACAGAATTTTCATTTTTGGGTGATCTATCGCTTTAAAATGAAATAGTTTTCTAAGAAACAGGACGTTCCCTACCTTTTCTGAAGCTCCTTCATTGCTGGGCTCAAGTAACTGGCGGTCACCATGTTCACCTTCATTTTAATGCAGTGCTTAGCTACTTGTGGATGAAATGCATACGGCAGCATGCTAGACACCAAAAACAACAAAAGAAATGACACAAATTAGCTTTAAATGTGTACGTTAAAGTAGAATTTCTAATGTAAAAGCATAATAATGTGAATTAAGTTTATGATTATGCCTGATGACGATGTCATGGTCTTTGATCAGAGACTCGAGGTGGCTTTCTTGGCTGGTGATGTCCAGCATCACAGCGATGGTGTTGGGGTACTTGGCTGCCATGTCCTCAGCCTGATTCAATAGATTTGATGCTGCGATACAAAGATCACACAAGATTATTTTTAAAGAACTGCGACTAAATGCTACACTGCATTCGAGACCGATTTTGAGGCGGGAACATACCCACTGTGACCTGAGTGCCAGCGTCCCTGGTGAGATACTCGATAACTGGCCCAGACACATAGCCTGCACCCAGCAAAAGCACCCGCTTCATTCCTCCTTTCTTTAGGATCTGCTCTGATTCCCTGTTTGCCAGATGGTACAGCCATTACTACTAACACACACACACACACACACCCACCCACCCTCTCACTGGCCAAGCAATCTGTGAAATCAGAAAACATATCCTGCTGGATAGTGATCTTAAACCGATTGAAAGGGATGCAAAACCCGCAAAAGAACATGGGAAGATCTTGTAGGATTGTCCAGGAGATGAAATGAAGAAAATTTAAAAAAACACCAAAGATTAATTTTTCGTCAAGAATAAACCACCAAAAACAGAGAAATGAACAATGGCACTTCAACAGCAGAGAGGGTGCCTAAAGAAAACTGAAGGAAAACATATAGATATACTTCTAGATCAGCCAGTTCTCCATTCAGAATATAATCAAATCAGTTAAGAGGGCTGTTAAATCAACGTTTCGCTCCGCAAGTCCCCTGGGAGACACATGTGATCCAAGCACCCCCGTCGCTCAGTCTAATTGGATCTGATGCGGCACATGAACAAAAATGTAACACTTAACCCCCAACCACCTGCACGCCTTTCTTAAAATACCATTAAACTAGACATTCATAATAACCACTAAATATGCGTTTTAGATCAGGGTTTTACTGTTATTTAGTGCTACTTTTAAAAGCTCTCATAATTAGGTGCATTAGTTCATAATATGGCACACTTTCATATCAAATAGGAAGGTATTGCTTGGCCTAACAGTCATTTTTACCACAGTTAAAGGGTGTTAAGGAGCATGAAACCCCTAAACCGTTAAAAATTGTACTGCCTCCAGTGGCTTTCGGCTTTTATAAATCAGTGGCAAAATCTAAATAATAAAAGACAATTTATCACATGAATGTGCAAAACTACATATTTTTTTAAATCTGCGGGTTGCTTGGAGGAGAGAACTAATTAGTTGAAATATAAACTTGCCAAATAAGCAGGTTGAGACAGAACCGATCACAGGGGTCTCGAGACCCAGTGGCGTAAGATTAAAAAAATAAAAATAAATAAATAAATAAATGCATGACACAATGGCATAATATGCATGACTGCAATGTGTATGTGTGCATATAAGAATAACACTAAAATGTATAACTTTAAAAGATAATACAAAAAACAAGAAATTAAATAATTCTAATTTTTACTTTTAATATTTACACATTACACATTACAATATAATACAGGTCCTTCTCAAAAAATTAGCATATTGTGATAAAGTTCATTATTTTCTGTAATGTACTGATAAACATTAGACTTTCATATATTTTAGATTCATTACAACACAACTGAAGTAGTTCAAGCCTTTTATTGTTTTAATATTGATGATTTTGGCATACAGCTCATGAAAACCCAAAATTCCTATCTCAAAAAATTAGCATATCATGAAAAGGTTCTCTAAACGAGCTATTAACCTAGTCATCTGAATCAACTAATTAACTCTAAACACCTGCAAAAGATTCCTGAGGCTTTTAAAAACTCCCAGCCTGGTTCATTACTCAAAACCGCAATCATGGGTAAGACTGCCGACCTGACTGCTGTCCAGAAGGCCATCATTGACACCCTCAAGCAAGAGGGTAAGACACAGAAAGAAATTTCTGAACGAATAGGCTGTTCCCAGAGTGCTGTATCAAGGCACCTCAGTGGGAAGTCTGCGGGAAGGAAAAAGTGTGGCAGAAAACGCAGCACAACGAGAAGAGGTGACCGGACCCTGAGGAAGATTGTGGAGAAGGACCGATTCCAGACCTTGGGGGACCTGCGGAAGCAGTGCACTGAGTCTGGAGTAGAAACATCCAGAGCCACCGTGTACAGGCGTGTGCAGGAAATGGGCTACAGGTGCCGCATTCCCCAGGTCAAGCCACTTTTGAACCAGAAACAGCGGCAGAAGCGCCTGACCTCGGCTACAGAGAAGCAGCACTGGACTGTTGCTCAGTGGTCCAAAGTACGTTTTTCGGATGAAAGCAAATTTTGCATGTCATTCGGAAATCAAGGTGCCAGAGTCTGGAGGAAGACTGGGGAGAGGGAAATGCCAAAATGCCTGAAGTCCAGTGTCAAGTACCCACAGTCAGTGATGGTCTGGGGTGCCATGTCAGCTGCTGGTGTTGGTCCACTGTGTTTTATCAAGGGCAGGGTCAATGCAGCTAGCTATCAGGACATTTTGGAGCACTTCATGCTTCCATCTGCTGAAAAGCTTTATGGAGATGATTTCATTTTTCAGCACGACCTGGCACCTGCTCACAGTGCCAAAACCACTGGTAAATGGTTTACTGACCATGGTATTACTGTGCTCAATTGGCCTGCCAACTCTCCTGACCTGAACCCCATAGAGAATCTGTGGGATATTGTGAAGAGAAAGTTGAGAGACGCAAGACCCAACACTCTGGATGAGCTTAAGGCCGCTATCGAAGCATCCTGGGCCTCCATAACACCTCAGCAGTGCCACAGGCTGATTGCCTCCATGCCACGCCGCATTGAAGCAGTCATTTCTGCAAAAGGATTCCCGACCAAGTATTGAGTGCATAACTGAACATAATTATTTGAAGGTTGACTTTTTTTTTGTATTAAAAACACTTTTCTTTTATTGGTCGGATGAAATATGCAAATTTTTTGAGATAGGAATTTTGGGTTTTCATGAGCTGTATGCCAAAATCATCAATATTAAAACAATAAAAGGCTTGAACTACTTCAGTTGTGTTGTAATGAATCTAAAATATATGAAAGTCTAATGTTTATCAGTACATTACAGAAAATAATGAACTTTATCACAATATGCTAATTTTTTGAGAAGGACCTGTACATAATACACAATATAACTAATTTATTTTTTTAAATGCTATCATTACATTTTAATACGATAAAATATTGAATAAAAATAGAATTAATTAATACTAATACTAACTAATCATTTTGTCTATATTGCATTATGTATCTCAAGATTCAAGTTTCACACCGGTTTCATTGGGACTTTACAAATTAGTCTCAAATAATACAAACATTTACATTATCATTCAAAAGCACCAATATGTGTGTAGTTTCTGACATTTTTGAGATGAACGGGGGTCTATATCAGCCCTGCATTCTTATCTTTTGCATATAAGCAGTGTCATTCAGGCGTAAACTTAAAGCAGTTTCATCTATAGCGATAAGAGTGCATATCAAGGCTACAGGCTGTTGACAGCTGGGATACGGCAATGTTTTTACCGGTCTTTCAACAGGTAAAATACTAACTAATCATTTGGTCTATATTGCACTATGCATCTCATTATCAGATGACCTTAGATCAAAAGCAAAGGCTCTCTTTCAGGAAGAGAAAAAGTAAATCAAAACAAGTCAAATGGTGGGTCTTTAATGCTTTCCATTGATTAAATGGAAGTCAATGTTGGCTTGTGGGCGGCTCCATTAAGTATAGACCACAATGGATACAAACAGACTTGCAAATTCAGTGTAATGCTTTGTCAACCTGGTTCTTCACAACTGAATGAGACCGAGACAGCACAAAAGAGAGTGTTTTGAGAAAGACATGTTGACTGCGGAAAGCATAGGAAGCTTTGATTACGTCTTGAATAAGAAAAAAAAATAAAAGAAAAGAAAGAGCAATTCCATTTAATGAAAATGATTCAGAAACGTGATATAATCAATTAACTGCCATGAATTGGCTCGTGAAAAAGAAGCTTACCTTGGAGAATAATTGAACTTAAACTAAAAAAGAACTGGTGCATTGATTTTTTTCTCTGGCATGCAAAAAATCCCAAGAAAAAAGCGAGTGGGAGAGACTGTGGCTGCGGTGAGAGAGTAAGATTGTCTACCCATGAGAGAACGCACTCAGCGGATATGTGCTCTAGCCAAGCAAGGTGTTAAGGCAGTGCAGGAGGAGGAACACAACCTGTGTCTGAACAAAACAAACACAGTCAGCAACTTGTTTTCTCTTCACTTTTGCAGTGTATGAACTTACTAAGGGGTTTAAAGGTTCAAACTCATCCTGGGAAATTCATTAACCTCACAAAACTGAGCTAAACAGGCTTTGTTTCACACCGGTTTCATTGGGACTTTACAAATTAGTCTCAAATAATACAAACATTTACATTATCATTCAAAAGCACTAATATGTGTGTAGTTTCTGACATTTTTTAGATGAATGGGGGTCTATATCAGCCCTGCATTCTTATCTTTTGCATACAAGCAGTGTCTACATTCAGGCGTAAACTTAAAGCGGTTTCATCTATAGCGATAAGAGTGCATATCAAGGCTACAGGCTGTTGACAGCTGGGACACGGCAATGTTTTTACCTGTCTTTCAACCTTTGAAGAAATCTTCAGAATCAGTCTGCTATCCTCCTCAGTGTGTAAGCATATCATCCAAAGCAACGTTACAAGAACTTCTGTACCTCATAAAACACATCATGGCAACTGTCCAATCGAACCCTTAAAGAGCTATTGTAACACAGGATTGAACGTGATTGAATTAACTTCACAAAAAAAAAAAAAAGTCCCTTACCTCCTTTCTCGAAGTTTCTGAATGTATTCAAACTTAGGTGTCAACTTCCCATTGGAGGTAATTACAGCCTAGATTGAGGAAAACAATGCATGTAATACAAATAATACTACTGCAACTAGATTAGCACACCAAATAGATTTCAGATGCTAACAAAAAAGTACCCTGGTATTGCATTTAGATATGCATCATGGTATGAAGTACCTGGAACCTGAAATACCAAGCCACATGAATATGGTGTAAGGTTATGTACCATTCAGAACTGAACTGAGATTTTTATATTTACATTTAATTCACTTTTGAATTTGAATCAGTGGAGCAAACAGAATGCAGAATAGCATTTGAATCTGAATTCAAGCAGAATTAATAAAAACTCCAATGTTATTTAATAAATTAACTTTAATTTTATGGCTCATATTTAAAAAAAAAATTTTTTTTTATTTTTTTTTTTAAGAAATTAATACTTTTATTCAGCATGTATTCAATTGATCAAAAGTGACAGTGAAGAAATGCATAATGTCCCAAAAGATTTTTATTGTAATGCGGTTCTTTCTATTCAAAGAATACTGAAAAACGGATTAATATTAAACATTTATTTTCACAAAACTATTAAGCAGCACAATAGTTTTCAACATTGATAATAATAAGAAATGCCTCTTGTACAGCAGGTAAGCATATTAGAATGATTTCTGAAGGATCATGTGACACTGAAGACTGGAGTAATTCAGCTTTAAATTACATTTCAAAATATGCTATAACAGAAAATAGTTATTTACAATTTTGTAATTATATTTCACAGCATTTCTGTTTTTAACTGTGTTTTTTCTTAAATAAATGTAGCCTTGGTGTTCAAAAGCACTACAAAAATCTTACAGACCCAAACTTTTGAACAGTAGTGTGTGTGTGGAAAAATGCATTATTTTTGCAATTCCATTCGGTGCTTCTATGAACTTTCAATCTCTGCACTGATCTTGACCCTTACCTCAAAGTAAACAGAAATGTGTATTTCAGATTTCTCAGCTTTAGTTCCATACTGAAAATCAATGGATGTGTGGATGGGCTCCAGCTGAAACGCCGCCCATTTAGCTCTGATTCAAGTTTTTCCACACATTTCTGAGTCTGCCTTCTGTGCAGCATTTTGTGCAGAAGTGCACGACCACACATAAACACAGCTTAGAGGAAGCGTATTTCTCCATGGTACAAGAGCAAAAAAAAGTAGTAGTAAAAACACCCCCTTAATACACTCACATCTCTGACTTGTGGAGAGAAGTCCTCTTCATCTAGCGGTCTGGTGGCGTCTGATGGGAGCTGTGGGAAAAAGTCTACCATTACAAAACTGCTCAAATAATCAGCAGCAGCCTCCACCACATATTAAATTCAACCAGCCAAGAAACAAAAAACTCTCAATCATATCCATACCACTGTTTAAAGCAATCCTCTCCAGAGCAAAGCATCTCATGTTGTTGGTTAATTACTCCCCACCTTGTGTCTTATCTTACCATCTCCCACATGTAAGGGAACAGCCGGTCCCCAAAATACTCAGTCGCCTCAATGGGCAGCTGGGCAGGCAGGTTATCAATGGAGCACATGAGAATGCCATTACCTTCCACACTGCGCAGACAAATCAGATTAAGTATCAGTTTAAAAAACTACATTTTATAATGAACATGAGTGAGGGCATTGCTATGGTGTTCTGAGTGAATTTTAGTGCATTGCTAAATGGTTTCTATAGCGTTGATGGGGGATTGGTTCTTTAAAGGTTCTTCTCACAAAAAGTAATACTTCTATTGAGAACCATATTGTTCTTTTATTCTGACATGGTTCTTTGTGTTAGAGAACAACATTCCCAGAACTTTATTGCTTGTTTTTTTTTTTTTAAATCTAAAACTGTTAAAATTCCTTCAATGCCACCTCATTACTGATTTCTGGAGTTCAGCCATACAACTACACAGGCTGTCAACACATCCTCAACAGGTACTTGATATTCTTCAACTATCTACACATTTTTACCAAAAATACCATTGTATGACCAGGGACATACAGTAAAAGAAAAAAACATTATTATATTAATAAATAATGTAACAGATAATATTTTAAAAAAATATATGAATAATAATAAAAATAAATAAACTATTATTTAAAAGGTTCTTTATAACACCATGAAGGTTGTATATAGCACTGCCAAAACATAGTTCTGTATGGAACCTCATTAAAAGGGTTCTTTTACACACACAAAAAATGGTTCTGCTTTTGTTACAAAATGACGAACCCTAATCTGTGATGGTTTAGAACCATTTTTTCAGTGTGCATGAATTTCTGGTCACTAGACATAACTCAGGTAAGTCTTTGGGACTTCTAGTTTGTTTCACCATACTCCAGACCAAGCTTTGTGCTGAAGTTTAATATTCAGTGTCAGGGGGTTTATGTAGTTGGAGGAAGTAGCGCCACACCTGTCACGGTCAATATGCTGGTTGGCATCATACATGCAGAAGGGCTTCTCAATAGTGGTGCACTCAGTCATGAACTCAATGGAGCCGCCTGTGTCCGCAGAGATGTCGCAAATGGCCAATAATCTGAAATTCACAGAGGATAAGAGGTGTTGTTTTCTCAAACAAAATTATCTGACCTTATAAGGGTCGGCTTTAATGATACTTTAACAGTAGAAGCTCACTTGTGGGGAAGAGCAGGGCAGCCGTGATCAGGTGATGATGATGCAGGTATAACGGGTCTAATGAGTCGTTGGGCGTCCAGTCGCCGCAGCAGTCTGGGTGTGTGAGGGTCCCAGTATATCCCGTTTATCAGGCAGGTTGTGTAAGGGGCCACCTGTGCAAAAACAATGCATTTCAGTCACGTTTGCTTTTCAGACACAACATTCAATAAAAGACGCAGTCACATTTCTTAGAAATTTTGCAAAATGTGTATGAGGAAATTCCAGATCATGTGGATTTCCAATGAAACAACTGGATTTTGCCTGCTATGGAGGTAAATGCGAACGTACCTTAAAGGAATAGATCACCTAGAAATTAAGATTTGCTGAAAATGTACTGACTCTCATGCCTTGCCACGATGCAGATAAGATTGTTTTCTCATTGTAACAGATTTGGAGAAATTAAGCACTTCCTCACCAATGGATCCTCTACAGCATTGGTCTCAAACTCAATTCCTGGAGGGCCGCAGCTCTGCACAGTTTAGCTCCAACCAGCTCCAAATCACAGCTGCTTGGAAGTTTCTAGTGATCCTGAAGAGCTTGATTAGCTGGATCAGGTGTGTTTGATTAGGGTTGGAGCTAAACTGTGCAGAGCTGTTGCCCTCCAGGAATTGAGTTTGAGACCAGTGCTCTACAGTGAATGAGTGCCGTCAGAATGAGAGACCAAACACAATCATCCACACCACTCCAATCCATCAATTAACATCTTGTGAAGAGAAAAGCTGCAGGTTTGTAAGAAACAAATTCATCAAATGGATTTTAACTTTAAACCGTCACTTCTCGCCAAAATACCAGTCCATAATCCATAACACTTCCTCCAGTGAAAAAGTCCCTTCTCTGTTGTCCGCTCACATCAAACTGACATTTGTTTTCTGACATTTGTCGCTTATAAACAGTGCTTTGTTTTGTGCATATTTCTCTACTGATTCAGATGAAATTACTTTTTCATTAGAGAAAGCAATATTGTATAGAAGACCCATATCTTTGTGGGAAGCAACAGTTAAGGGGTTAAAGTTAAAAACATCTTAATGGATTTGTTTAATACAAACATGCGGTTTTTCCGCTTCACAAGACATTAATTGATGGATTGCAGTGGTGTGGATTACTTGTGATGTTTTTATCAGCTGTTTGGACTCTCATTCTGACGGCACCCATTCACTGCAGAGGATCCACTGGTGAGCAAGAGATGTAATGCTAAATTTCTCCAAATCTCTTCTGAACCTTTCCTTCAAGTCGCAGCCACAGGGCAAACAAATCAGCTGCCTGGTATATTTTACTTACCGTCTCCCTGAAGTGTGACGTGTAAAGCTCAGGATGGATTTCGTACTCCAGGGGGTCATAGAGTCTGTCGCTCTTTCTTATCAGGTGGTGGTGTCTGCTGATCACTGTGCCGTACACTTTGGCCATGTCTGCAAAGCAGATTAGCATGAGTCAATTTGCATGCACAGCAAAATACTGATTACTGCAAACACCTCAGTTGCAAATACACATCCTCCTATGTGTAACCATAAAAAAACAGGAAATACAAGAAGTACCTCCACTCTCTGAGACTTCTTTCAAGTCATGAGGCTCCACGTACTCACAGGGGAGCTCATTGAAAATGTCTTGGGCGCCCTGGAGAGGATGCATTTTCATTTTTATAATACTAAGCATTCCTTCTCATGCTTCTCTGTTTTTCAATGTAAACATTTGCTACACTGACATGTTTGAGGCACTTAGAGCATCTCATAAACTAATTTACAAAACAATAAATGCACACTTACCTTGGACACATTGCCGGTGCCAGTGAATACAAATGTGAGAGGTCCAATGGACTTGGGCATGAGACCTAAGGATATTTCATAACCACAATCCCTCACCGCCTGGACGGCCTGGCTGACGTTTCTGTAGTTGTGCGCCATACCAATGTGCTGTCAAGCGACAAATATGAAAACATATACCTAAAAATTGCAGTTTAAAATCCTGAAAATGCACTAAATAATTTACCAAATAATAAATAAGTTATTACCACGTATAATAGTGTAAGTGGTAATTCAAAAGTAGACATTATTATAGTTAATATAATAATGATAATACCATAAATGGGGTGTGGTGTCCAAGGGCAAGAAAACGCAGGCCCAGACCATGTAAAATGTTAATCATTCCTGTAAAAAATACAGACATGTTAAACTTACAGAAGGGATACCATTTGAAGACATGCTCTGTCACTCAAAAGTTGATGAGTGTGAGTAAATGATCTCAGAATTTTACATTTTAGGTGAAGTATCTTTTTAACTCATTATACATCATGTTGACACCATCAAAAAGGTCCCATACCAGCAACACCAGCCCACTGCCCAAATGCTACAATTCTGTAGCCATTGGGATCCACCATTTTTTCATAATCAATGAGTCGAACTTCCTAAAAAGGGAAGGATATGATGACACATGAGTATCTTGTGAAAGCTGTTTGTCCTGAATAAATATTTCCAAACACGTATGACGCTAGAGAGAGTATTGAAGTTGGCTTTGAGTGTAAACACTGTCCTTGACCGTGTCATTCTACAAAGAGACTTTCACCTTTTTAAGAAGGTCGTCTAGGAGCCCCATGTTTGCCTCTTGTGCTTTAATTGTGTGAGAGAAGAAGGCATAGGTCTTGTGGGGGTACACCTTTTCCTCCGGGGGCCTTTTCACACCGATGATGAGAGATGCCTCTGAGATGTCCTCCTGGATAATAGCGCCTGCTTTTCCATAGTACTAAAAACAGAAACATTTCTCGATTCTACTCAATCGGATAAGATTTTCATTCATGCAAATTCCAGAAATATCAAGTGGGAAAGGACACTTTAAGAGCCCCAAAAAGAGAGGGCAAAAACAGAGAAATTAATCCAATCAGAATGGGGATAATTGCAAATTCAGTTGATTACGGATTACATTTTAGTTTAAATTTTTTATTGATTTATCAATTATTTAATTACATGATTTAGTTTATTAAATAAGTGACACTGATGCACTCATTTGATAAATTGCCACACTTGCAATGAAAAATTAAATATGATTTATATATTCACATACCTGTATATCTCAATTAAAGATATGTAGTAGGCTATTATAAAAATATTAAGTTAAAGTTAAGTTAAGGGTCATTAATTTTTTTATGTTTAAAAAAAAAAAAGAAAAAAAAAAAAAGTCTCTTATGTCCACCAATGCTACATTTATCTGATAAAAACCCCCAGTAAAAACAGTAATATTTCTAAATATTATCACAATTTAAAATAACTGTCTTCCATTTACATTTAGTCATTTAGCAGACGCTTTTACCCAAAGCGACTTACAAATGAGGACAATAGAAGCAATCAAATCCAACATATGTTTATAAATCAACCTATATGTTTATGTTTATAGACCAACAAATATATTTGAATATAAATCGATATTATACAGGTATATCTCAAAAAATTTAAATATCATGAAAGTTAATTTTTTCTTGTAACTTATTTCAAAAAGTTAAACTTTCATATATTTCAGATTTATTGCATGTAAAGTAAAACATTTCAAAAGTTTTTGTTTTAATTTTGATGATTAGAGCTTACAGCTCATGAAAGTCAGAAATCAGTACCTCAAAAAATTTGAATATTTACATTTGAGTTTCAATTAATGACCATCCATACAGTATAAATTACGGGTATCTCTTGTTCTTTGAAACCACAATAATGGAGAAGACTGCTGACTTGGCAATGGTCCAGAAGACAAACATTGACGCCCTCCACAAAGAGGGTAAGTCACAGAGGGTCATTACTGAAAGGTGTGGCTGTTCAAGGAGTGCTGTATCAAAGCATATTAAATGCAAAGTTGACTGGAAGGAAGAATTTGGGTAGGAAAAGGTGCACAAGCAACAGGTATGACCGCAAGCTTGAGAATACTGTCAAGCAAAGCTGATTCAAACACTTGTGAGAGCTTCACAGGGAGTGGACTGAAGCTGGAGTCAGTGCATCAAGTCACCACACTCAGACGTCTTCAGGAAAAGGGCTACCAAGCCACTTCTGAACCAGAGACAACGTCAGAAGCGTCTTACCTGGGCTGTGGAGAAAAAGAACTGGACTGTTGCTCAGTGGTCCAAAGTCCTCTTTTCAGATGAAAGTAAATTTTGCATTTCATTTGGCACAGAGTCCATGTTGCTTGAAGTCTAGTGTGAAGTTTCCACAGTCAGTGATGATTTGGGCTGCCATGTCATCTGCTGGTGTTGGTCCACTGTGTTTTCTGAAATCCACAGTCAACCCTCTAAGGACACATTGGCAACTGAATTGCCATTGGCTAGTAAATTTTTTAGTTTACTCGTCAGACTGATAATACTAGGTCTATTATAGCCAACCCCCAAAATTTTGAGGTGAAAAATGGGAGGAGGAGGATGACGATTTAATGTTAATAAAATTCACAATTCATTTCAGTTCATGCCTCAAAATGTGTATTTTTTGTTTGTAATTTCACAGCTGTAATATCATAACGTGCTACTGAAGTTGGAAAGTGCCGCTTTTCTGTTGTGAAACGCGAATGTGCCGAATCTGCTGATGTAACTACAACCGCTAAAGCTGAGAACACACTACACGAGTGTGAGGCCGATTATGAATGGAATTTATTACTGACAGCTGATCGTGGCCAGTCGGACCGGGTCTGTTCTAGTTGGGCTCAGTCGCTGTTTGCAGTCGGCAGAACAATCACATAGTGTGTGGTGTCTAAAGATTATAATCTTAGAATTCAAGAACCAGTCGTTTTCACAAAGATTTTTTTAAACATGTTTAATATTTGCGGCTGACACCGCGATTGTATGTGGTTATGCAGTGGAGATGTGCTCACTGTCAAACATCATTCAGCATTCATTTTGTAATTTTGTAAAAAAAAAAATCTTGATTACAAGAAAAAAATCTGATTGTTCTTGTTGTTATTTAGTTCTTGTCATTCTTTTAATTCATAAGTTAACACTGCAAAGTATTATTTTTTGCAGTCGATGAAAGCAGCCTAGCCTAAATTGTGTCAGTGATTTCTCTCATTTTAAAGAATATCAAAAATTCGTTTATTTCGATCTGCAGTCCAATAAACGTTTTTCTCTTAACTTTGAACTTTGATTTGATTTTTTAAATCAACTTAACAAATATGCTAGGCTAACAAATTTTCTTCATAACCAATATAGGAACAACGAATAGCCTATTTCTTCTATTTTCAAAACAAAGTTTTCATAAAAAAAAATCTTTAAAAATCCATATAACGAAATTAAATTATTAAATATTAATTATATATAATAGTTGTGTGTCAAATGGATGAGGAAATGACATTGCTATGAATTTATTAGCCTAAGTAGCCTAATGTTTTATTTCATTCTAACCTCGGGAAAAGTAGCCTACTGTTTTTACTTAGAACCAATTCATTTTTAATCCCTGATTTTAGACATACATTAAAATAAGTAACATGTTGCTTGACTAAACATTTAAAAATAGCCCTAGATACGTTATAATTAAGAGAACTGAAAAGACAAATGCGTCTACTCAGCAATAATTCCAAAAAGAAAGAGGCATCTGACTTATAATGCAAAACATATTCAAGACACATTGCTATGGCATTTATTTGGAAAACCAACATTGCAGGAAAGCTAATGTTTTCTGTTATATTAAGCACAAACTTAGAAAAATCTTAACGTCTCAATGGGGAAAAGCACCGGTGTTTTCCGCAGTGTTGTCTGTGGCGGGGTGGGAGCGGCTGCGGGAAAATGGGTAGAGCCAATCGTGACCTGCAGTCGTTAAGTGTGTTGTGTAGCAGACTGACTCAGTCATTAGGTTTGTGCTCCTCTCTGACTGTCAAAGACTAGAATCTGCTCCGGTCGATGGTAACGGTCTTTAAGTGTGTTGAGGTCAGTCTATCACAGCTTAAGTGATAGAGAAGGGGAGGGGGAGGCCAGGGGAGCGCTGAGAGAATACTGAAGAAATAGCCAATCAGCATCGAGTGTTCACTTTCAGCGCTGAGGAGTGTTGAGAAAAGAAACCTGGCAAGGGAGGCTCCTTCTGCTAGAACAACCAATCATAATAGAGACATAAATAACGTGATATTAGTTTGAATGTCTCCCGCTGAGCTGATAATGTACGAAGTTACTTACTTATGATGAGTAGCGATATTGAATATTTGATCGCCAACAGATTTACCAAGCTGTCATTCAATAGCTTAAAAGCTGAACAAATCCAAAAGGAACTCCGTTATTTTGACAGGAAAATACAACAAAGAATATCGTTTACATGTAGCGCGTCAATTCTGCATGTTTCGTAAGACTCTCTCTTGCTCTCACCAAAGCGACGGCGAGTCGTGCTCCGTTACACTAGAGTTCACGGTCCGTCAAATACAGGTGTGCTGCGCATCCATTCAGATGAACTGAGAAACAGCACAGATCGCTTGACAGAGAGCGAAACTCTGAAGCGCTCAGTCAGTGTGTTCAGAGAGTGAAAATACATCTGTGCTAAACTAATACTTAGCCTCCAACTCACACACTGGCGAGTAAAATCTGAGCATTTATTAGCCATTGGCTAATATTTGACATCATTTAGTTGCCCAGAGTGAAGATTAGTCGCATATGTGAGTGATTTACTCGCATTGTTGAGGGTTGACAGTCAATGCAGCCATCTACCAGGAAATTTTAGAGCACTTCATGCCTCCTTCTGCTGACAAGCTTTATGGAGATGCTGATTTCATTTTCCAGCAGGACTGGGCACCTGCCCACACTGCCAAAGGTACCAAAAGCTGGTTCAATGACCCTGGTGTTACTGTGCTTGATTGGCCAGCAAACTCGCCTGACCTGAACCCCATAGAGAATCTATGTCAAGAGGAAGATGAGAGACACCAGACCCAACAACGCAGATGACCTGAAGGCTGCTATCAAAGCAACCTGAGCTTCCATTACACCTGAGCAGTGCCACAGGCTGATTGTCTCCATGCCACGCCGCATTGATGCAGTAATTCATGCAAAAGGAGGTCCAACCAAGTATTGAGTGCATAGAAATTAACATACTTTTCAGAAGCCTGACATTTCTGTTTAAAATATCCTTTTTTTATTGATCTTATTTCTGAGACACTGAATTTTGCGTTTTCATTATCTGTAAGCCATAATCATATCTTGAAATATTTCACTCTATGTGTAATGAATCTATATCATATATGGGTTTCACTTTCTGAAATGAGTGACAAAAAATATTGACCTTTTTCATGATATTCAATTTTTTTTAGATGCACCTGTATATATACACACACAGTATAATATATTATCAATGTTGAAATATTATTAAATATAAATATATTGAATATATTATCAATGTTGAAAACAGTTTAATATTTTTTGTGGAATTTTAGGATTCTTAAGCAGAAAGTTCAAAAGAACAGCATTTATTTGAAGTAGAACTCTTTTGAAAGATGTTTTTACGGTCACTTTTAATCAGTTTAATGCATCCCACTAACAAATAATAATATGCAATACAAAAATGACCTGTAAAATACTGTTAACTACTCCATATACAGAAACTAATTCAGGGACTCACTCTGTCATGGATGGCCCGTCTGTTGGAGGGCTGGACGAGCACCTTGTGTCCAGCTGCTGTGATCTCCCTGACGTGTCGTGGTGCCAGAGGCGCACGTCTCTCCCACACGTTGACATCCTCGCGGCGGATGGCTATGACGCTCTTGTGATTCTGCTGGTGATGCTGAAACCTCCGCTGACAGCATAAACAGCCCCTAAACCCTTGGGTCTGGCTCCTCACTAGACGCAGCATGACTGGACCAGTTTCCAAAACACACAGGTTACAACAACTACACACATCTGAAAATCACACTTGAGGAATGCTGACAGTGATGAAGTACAGACAAGTGATCCCAGAAACCCAGTCTATGGTTTGCAAAGGAGAGGACTGCATTTGAACAGAGTCATGTCAGTTTTTTAAAGTATGAAGTGAAAATAAATACATTTTAAAAAATTAAACTGACTTGCCATCTTAATATCTGACATAACATTATTAAAATATATTTTAACATACATTTTTTATTATAAAACGTATTAAATATGGTTCAACAATAACTTCACTCTTAATCACTTCCAGATGTTTAATTAGCAACAACTAATGCCCCATTTCTGTACATACTGTAATTGTGCTCCTTTAAAACTTCAGTTCAAAGAGTAGTATATGTCATATGATCACGTGTAACCAACAGTAAATTAGATGACTAATTAAACAAAAAGCAGCTATTGAACATGTCAACTGTTAGTAGCCAATGGGGCATGTTGTCACACTGAGCTGTCACAATGGGAGCTTACTTTGAGAAGAATACCATTTTATGGCATATATCCAAAATATATGCATTTAAACTACGTTATTTAAAACAAATTAGTAGGCTATTTAAAGACACCAAAAAATATAAACCACATGACAACTTACCCCAACGTGAAATTTATGAAAAATACTATGAACCTTTCAGTTAAAAAGGTCCTTTAGTTTGAAACCAACATAGAAAGCCACTGAGAAATCAACAAGCAGACATTTGCCTCAAAACCTCACAGTTACTGAGAAACAGCTGACTTCCTGCTGTTTATAAGCAACAAGTGACTGACTGCATGCCGAGTTTTTCTGATACATACCTGTACCTTTAGATTTAAGCAGTTTCCTAGCACCTACAACGTGGCACCGGCTGAATAATCACATTAACGTAGTATGAAATGCAGGTTTACAGGAGGTTTATATATATAAACTGTCGCAGCAGCTCTTATGAGTGAACGTGTCGCGTAAACGTGACTGTCGGAAGTAACACCACGGGATTGACCTGTCTCAAGACTTCAGGGAAATAATGTGGCGCTAACCAGACCTACCCATGCGGTATAGATTACAGCACAGATATTTGTTTCTGTCTGGAATGCGTCTCCGCTTCAGTGAAGCAATCTGTGTCCTGGATTAGTTCCCACCAATCCCGACTCAGACCGCGAATCTGCCTCCTCGCGTGGGCTAAGGCTAGAAGGGATACGCATGGCTCTACTGCGCATGCGCACTTCAATATAGCGTAATTTTTGTCACACTGTACAACAATGATTGCTATTTTTTAAATTATTGTAAGGGGTATGTTTAGGGTTGTGATAGGTGTATACGTTAATAAAAGCCAGAAAATTAAGAAAATTAAGTAGAAAATTAATTTCATTGTTCGTTTCCGGTCGGCGCTGTATCCCCTCCAGCCTCCAGCCACAACCCCTCGCTTGCCCTTGACGTCGCGTCGCAGCTTTATGACTAGTGAGTAACATAAGGAAACAGGCCCCGCCCCTTTCGCGTGATGCTACAAAATTACAAATACTGTGGCGCAAGGAGCTATCTGTTCTTTCTGTTTAGTTTGTTTCTTCGTTCTTCAAGGTCATAAAAATAGTTTGCGATGTTATTATTAAAACCACAACAGACTATTCGTGTTAAGGAGACTGGTCAGGGAGCAAAGACCAACAAACCAGTTTCTCTAATATTCTTAAAGCTTTATACCTTTGTTTGGTGTAAATACAGTTTTTACAGTCGTTTTCTGTCGAAAATATAACACGACACCGAGTATAGATGTAGGAAATAGAAAAAGGTTTATGACAGAAAGACGAATCAAAATTCAGTATGCATGCAAATAAATGCATAGCCTACCTACTACGGCATATTGAGATAATATAATATTGGGAGCTGTTCAGTCTTGTGGTGCTGAAGTTGGCTAGTTTATGGCCCCACCCCATTACCACAATGCCTCGAGATCTATTTATTAACGATTTCAATCAAATCACTGGCAGCTATATTCCAATAAATCCTAATACAAACCACTAATACAAAACACATTTTTAAACATTAATACGTTAAATATAGGATAAAATAATTGTACAAGCAACCTTTTTAAATCTAACCAATTGCTGCTAAGCTTTGGCAACTTTTTGGCAGAATAGTCTCAGCAGCACCTGTTTAGTAGGCTACCTATATAATTGCAGTGGCCTCTTTATAGATACCATATAGATACTATATATTTCCCTAAATACTAAATATTTCCTTTTATTTTCGTCCACCAGAGGGAGCCTTTTCTCTTCATAATGTGCGCACAGTTATCTTTATTTCTGCAGTTCTATTAGTGCCAGTAAAGAGCACTAGAATTTGATACTAATTATGGCATTCACATTTTATTTAGTTAAACTGAAATATGAAATAAGCGTCATTGCATATGGATATTGCTCGACAAGAAAGTCTTCCTTGGCATATTTATATAGTCTCGATCTCTCAGATATTATATTATTTCCAAGAATCTTTTTTATAACATGCGTCTTTAAAACAGCAGTCTGCTTGGACTCACAAAGAAAAACAAATAGCATAAGATATGTTTTATTTATTTTGATTCCCTACCCCTTTTATCATACGTTTTATAATCTTTTTGACAGATCAGATGTCATTGGAAATTTACAACAAACCTTGCATATATATTCACATTGATTTAACAAAACGTTTACAGTTGGCAAACAGTATAGCTAATACAAAGAACTGTATAAATAATAAACATATAAAATGGGGTTTAAAATACACAGCGGTCACGAGACTTAATGTTTCATATAGTACGGGTTTCGATTACTCTCTTTAAGTTAATGACAACAGTACAGTTTCAAATAAATAAGACTGTCGTTACCCTGAGAGTACAAACAATCAATCTACCATTCACAGATGAGCTTCAACAAAGATGACGGTCGCTCAAAATGATACAAATAATAATAAAAATACATAAAATAAAATAAAACGTTGCATGCGCGATTCGATTTTTTTTCCTGGACACAGAGGAGTTTCACTGCGCCTCCAGGCTCGCAGTGGGTGGAGAGTGGGGTCCTGGGGAAATGTCGTGCAGTTTCCTAATGTGTTTCTTAAGATCAAAGTTCCTGCAGAAACCCTTGCCGCATGTCGGACAGGTGAAAGGCTTCTTGTCGTTGTGCGTGTGCATGTGAAATGTGAGGTTGTACACCTGGTGGAAGGCTTTGTTGCAGATATTGCACTTGAACTGTTTTTCTCCGCTGTGGGTCAGTTTGTGGTTTTTGTAGTTTCCTTGAAATAAAAAACAAACAAATGTGAGAAGCAAATCCTAAAAAAAAAAAGATGCCACAAAAACAATTACATTATCTATCCATCTATCTATCCATCTATCCATCTATCTATCCATCTATCTATCTTGTTGTTTGTGTAATTTACACGATGAATAGAAAATATAAAATTATATAAAATATCAAATAAACCTTTTAGAACAGCTACCTTTCTGATGAAATCCTTTGCCGCAGAATTCACAAATGAAGGGTTTATATCCCGCATGAATTCGTGTGTGAGTGTTGAGAGTTGAACTTCGGTTGAAAGCTTTGCCACACTGGTTGCATTTATGCGGTTTTTCCTGCAAACAAATGGAGAAGAAACATTATCACACACGATAAAGCTAAAGCTACTGGCTGAAAATAAACGGAATACTGAAAAACGGAAATGAGTTTGAAATTATATTTCATTATTATTATTATTATTATTATTGATAATTAGATAAATAAGGATTGTTCATTTTTCCGTTATATCATTATTTGAACTTTTGTAGATTTTTAAACCATTATCTCGTCATGAATAAAATATAACAAATAAATCTTCCAATAGAGAGAGAGAAAACATAAAATTGCATGCTTCCTTTTATTCCATTATTATATGTTCTAAGCTTTTTTTCCCCCTGTAAAATTGCATAAAACAGACATTTATAAATTCGGAATTATAATTTTCTTTTTATTAAAAAAACACAATTAAGACATTGATATGACTATTTTTATTAATGAAATACAGAAGGAATTGCAAATGAGTAGTATACACTGTAAAAACGGATTTTTCAAAGATGCAAATTAAACCAATAGCCTATTACTAGAGTAGGCTACAATTTCATTTTTCCACTTCGAAATTTCACATTTAATTCAATGTGTAGCTTGCCGTTTCTTTGTAACAAATTTATCAGCAAACGAAAATTGTTTCTACACAGCTGTGTAGGTTAATAAATTGATTTGAGATATTATACACCAGCAGCAGCAACATGATTTCAATAATTATTTGTGAAATCCTGATTACCTGAGTGTGGATGATTTTATGGCGGCACAGAGTGCTCGCTTGTCTGAATCCTTTGCCGCACACTTTGCAGACGAACGGTCTGGCGCCGGTGTGAACCGGCATGTGACGCGTTAAATTATAGTGCGCGTTGAACACCTGAAAATTGCAAAACGCGTTAAAAAAGTGCAGGATGCAATCTGTGCTAAACAGAAGATAGATCTCGCTCGTCTCACCTTGCCACAAACTTCACAGGTGAACACCTTTGGTTTGGTTTGAGGAGAACCGCCGTTTATTTTGGCCGCTGAGTTCTTGAACAGCTTCTCCGATAAGATGTGCGCGCTCTCCTTCATGTAATGGTGCAGGTGAGAGTGAGAAAGCTCCTTAAAAGACGCGCCGGGAGGAGCGCACCTGTCCAGTTTGCTCTTCTCGGAGGAGAACAGGCTCTTCTGGCGCACGTGCAGCGGCGCGTTTAGGAGGTACGATGCCATGGGGTGCAGGTTCACTAGACCCGCGTGAGACGCACACGCGCTTTCCCCGCAGTTCAGGTAACAGACGGCGGCGCCCATGGCGTGGAACGACGCCTGGTTAACGACGCGCGGCCGGAAGAGTTTGTACTGTCCTATGGCCGATGGTGTCGCGTCTGGTTGCTCGTTCTTGTAATTCAAGCCGATGCTCAGCAGCTCGCTCGAGTTGTAGGAAAACGCGTTAGGGTGGTCTAATCCATTGACGTGAAGTTTATGAGGCGGCTCGCAGGCGAGCGGCATGAGGGGGATCATGCAGTGCAGCGGCGCGGGAGACTGCTTGGGCTCCGCTTTCCCCGCGGGAGCGTGGAGCAAGTTGGGGAACGTCATCGACTTTGGCTCGGGTGTCCTGGCCATAATCCTTTCGATCGAAAAAGCGAGAGGTTTGGAGCTCGCCATCATGCTTGCTCCTGTTGAAGCCGAAGGTGCGCCGAATATTCCCGCTGAGTGGTACAGCGCGCCGTCCATGGCTGTACCTGTACCTGTGTCCTCCTTTTGTAGATAAGTTTGATTCCTCTCAGTGACCCGCAAGAAAAGACATCATCAAGCGCCAAGGCCCACTGGCTGCTCCGCTGCTTGACAATTGCGGACAATCAGCACTTATGTCCGCCCCAGATTGCTCAATAAAGAGTGTTTTGTCAATAGCGCAACTCAGGGCTCACCACGGGAGCAAGTCAAAGACGCGTAAAGCAGCCCAGATGCTCGATTTAGTTATATCAATCACTACAGCGGCTTTTCTCTCTCTCTCTCTCTCTCCCTGCACTTATCCTACAAACTGCTGTGGGTGACTAACTCAAGAAGGTGATCTTTATTAGCACTGTAAAGCGCTGGGCGAATCTCCGGTCCCCTCGCGCCTCGCTGTGACATCATTGCACCTCGCGCGCGCATGCATCATGTTTTTCAACATTTGACGTATGAAAACTCCTGAATTACCTGATTTGAAACCGCATTCTCACGCGTTTTTTTTTTTTTTTTTGGTGGAAGGCGATTTTATAACAACTTTATTTAGATTCACGAGTGAAACGTTTTGTGTGAAGTAAAGCGAACACTAAGTCCAAACTCTGAACGGACATCATGGACGCGATATCTGGATTTAGAAGTTTTGTTTAAATGCTTGTAATTTAAGTAGGCCTATCTCATATGAATTTTACTGTCCATTTCTGCCATGCACATCAACTTGACAGTCACCACGGATAAGCTACAACTTAATATAATGTAGAAACTTTAAAATAGAAACTTATATTTTCTGTAAAGCTGCTTTGCGACGATTTGTATCGTGAAAGGCGCTATACAAATAAACTTGAATTGAATTAAATTTTTGAGAAAAAAAAATCTGCTACAAATTTGTTTACAAATCTACTTTTGCCTAAACTGTTGTTACAAACTATAAAACTACAAGAAAACATGATCATTTTGTGCACGAATACGGTAATAAAATGTGCTTGTAATCACAATTTAATTCAAAACATAAAATAAATAGGATATATTTCAATTCGAACCAGCGAATAAAAAATCGAAACAAATAAAACCACAACAGTATTAAAGTAAACTAGCCTAAACAGTAAACAATATATATTTTAAATCCACAGGCAAATGGCATATTGTCCTGTTCATTTCCTTTTTTTATACTAAGTCTTATAATGTCCCCCCAGGGGGCTGTTGGTCACATATGATCGTAATGTTACCCCTAGTTCATTTTAATTGGTTAAACTGTTGGTGTTACAACACTTCCCAGTCTCCATGATGAAGCGGTGGATTCCAGCAGCACCTGTTATCTGATTTAGCCTACAATAAATTCACAGATTGCTCCCCTATTATGTCTACATACAGTTCAATGTGAAATATAATCAAATAATTATTTATGCTTTCGCGTCTCATTAGTGAAACTTCACGCGACCATTCCAACGTTTCCACTCGCCACCTCACGCGCACACAGATAAAACGATAATGAAAAGCTAGATTTCGCATCAGACGACCTTCGTTTCCAAACGCAAACTCGTGAGGACATTCATCTGGGAATTGTGCGCCAAACGAGAGGTATTAACAGCAAAACGCCTCCAAGGAGCTGAGATCATGCCACGAGAGAGTGAGAGAGTCGCGCGCGCGTTACAGTCAGTCCGCGAGCAAAAGCAGAAATGAAAAGTGGCAGCTCGGTGTGAAATACAATCGACACCGATTCGATGCGAAGACATTTTTTTCGCGAAGGATTATTCTGTTTAAAAGGTAACATGTCGATGACATATCGTGGCTTTAAAATATTTGTTTGTTTATTATTTATTCTCAAATATACATAGCCTTGGCTACTACTTTGTAATAGCCTATCGGTTTTTTATTTAATGGTTATTGACGCTCAGCAGTAAGATAAATGCGCTAAAATGAAAATGTGCGTGTTTTTAGGGCGACTTTAGAACATTGCTATATTTGACTGCTGTTCAATTGGAAGCAGATGGGTGTCGAATAACCTGCAATTTGGAGCTTTTTCACATAATAAGCAGTCGCCTCACTGTTGTCATAGGCTGCTCCTCAGATTTCTTCAGCTGGGCGAAGGCAAAACGAAAAGAAAATCCTCTGTAATGATATCACGGCACAAATGCATCTTAATATTTGTTTCGTTTTGCTTAATGTTTGTATTTCAAGAATGTCATGTTCTTTTTCGGCGCCCGTTTTCAATATCTAGGTAATCTAAATATGAGAAATATAAATCAGTTTCATTTTTATTTACAGTCCAGTTATTAGTTATCTGATATGACTTGGTAAATAATAATGATCACGTGCATATATTTCCATATTTTCGCTGCATTTTAGTAAAAAGTGCAGAAATATAGCTAATGGCATGATTCGATGACAGAAATTGCCTCACAGTCGCGATTTATTTCTGACAATGAAGCCTTTACATTTTTTAACCTTATATTTAGGTGAAAAAATACTAATAATAGACTATCTCTTCAAGGTCTCTATATATAGATATATTCTAGTATACTAGAATGCTGAATCGAAATGATCACAGTAAACCCCCCAAATAGACGACGTTGTATATCAGCAAATTGTAAAGTTTCAGCGGTGACAGTCCATTTTTATATTTTATTCGACGTTTTAGCAAAATTAGAATTTAAAAATAATTTAACTCATACTAGCCTATTATTGTGACCCAAGTAGACAAGAGTAGATGTCTAGAAATAATAGAGTTAACGCCGTTATATGGTAAGCCGTTCTAGTTATGTGTTCCTATATGAATAGAATTCCATTTCTTTATTTTTTAATTGTTTGTTTAATATGATGCACAATAAAGATAAAGGCCATTTAAAGTAATGCTGAAAAGAACATACACACTGAATGGGTTTGATACCGAGACCAGCAACTGGCATAATTTATAATAGTGGCTGAAACGAAATCTAAATAAAATAAAAATGTCGAATATGTAAGGAGATCACATTCAAGAATTAATAAACGTTTTAACAGTATTGCTAATTCTTTGGCAAATAAATATCCACTAAAATTGCATTTGAAGTTTTTGCTTCCACTTACCTAAAATATAATTACAAACTTTTCTAGCATGTCATAAATATTTTATCACATATGTATAAAAATCTCTTTTAATGCTCTTTAAACAGCATAATGTTGTTTAGGATTTTTGAAATGTTTCATTTATAGGCTACTCAGCCTTCATGTGTGTCATTTATCATGCAAAACATAAAAAAAAAGACCAGAGAAGTGACATTAAAAACACTTTAATTGAAACACATAAGACACCCGGGCAATCTCAGGTGCACAAAGACAATAGAAATATACAGCTCTTGTTAAAATCCAGTGACATTTTCTTTTATCTGAAACATTGGACATTGACAGCATACTATACATGACACACTTCTACAGAAGAATCTGAATGTGAATTCATAGCTATTGAGTGGAACAGTGTCATGACTTCATCGAATAAACAGTGAACAACAAGCATTTCATCCACCGTATCTGGAGCTTTGGCCTGAGGATCCGAAGCTGATGGAAAAAAATTAATTTAAAAAACAGCACATAAGCAGACGCTCCTTCCCTCACGCTCTGTATTTCTAGTTTTCACTCCGGTACACCGTGTCTATGACACACCTACAAATCATCGGCTAGTTCTTTGTGGGTAAATTTGTGCCTACAAATGCTTCCCGAGCTTGCCTTGTAATGAGCCACCGTATCACTGCACATCAAATACAGAATGACAGAGACGTTTTAGCTGTCTGTAAGTGGCCAATGAGAGTTTTATACAAGCATGGTGACATCGGCTTAGACAAGAGGTCAGTGTAGCACTGGCTGGGGAGCATGAAGCGTGAGCTCCTATCAGGAGAGCTGGAATCCGACCTCTTCGTATCAAGTTTATGACCGTCTAGTAGGTGGGACGTTAACCCTCCTCTTCATCGCTGTCCCTCATGGTAATGCCCTGCAGACCGTCCGTGGCCGACACGGCCGCCGTGGCTTCCTCGATAGTGAGCCGGTTGTAAACGGTCTCATAGCTCTTGTTGTTCAACGTACCGTCCAAGACGCCCTGCAGCCTGAAGTCACGGTACGACTTCTGCATGACAAAAATAAAGAGCCAAAACAAGCATGGAGAACAATGAAATAGTTTAAGGACATGTCGATTTTACTTTTTAACTTCTCGTACATCAGGATTCGCCTGAAACGGTACTAGTGTACTAATTAATCTCTCATTCTCATGGTAATGGAATTCGTTGTGCAGCCAAGCTGAACTCGACACTGTTGTCATGGTCAATTAGCATCAACAGAGTTTCGAACAAAAACTTCTTCACGCTGTATTCTTTTTTTTACCTTGACAATCTTGATGAGAGTTTTGAGTTGGTAAACATGCAGCTGCTGGTCGAGTCTGTCCGTCAGCCAGGCGCACACCGCCTTCATCAAAGAGTTGTACCATTGCTGTGCATGTGAGAAAGAGAGAGATAAACCTTGAAGAGGACATAAATGTTATGCAAAACAACCCTCAGCAAATAAAAAGATGTGACCTACACGGGGCGTGAAGAAAAAAGCAGCTTTTGGTTAATGTTAAAAGTTCCCTTTATGTGTGTTTTCTCCTTCAATTACACCTTGAAAATTTCACATCTGCACTCTGAATTTGGCGGTCCTCAAAAGTAAATTTATTACACCTCAAGCTTCACATAAAACCAATTTTGTTTTTACCAAAAACCACCAAGAAACCGTTGATTACCTATTCAACATATTAAATATTCATTAAGAGGCCTTACTTCATTTCTCATCACTAAACTTACAAGCATCTTCCCGTGCCCCAAGTATCATTAGAGGTCGCGTTTGCACATAATAACAATCTTAAAGTTACAGAACCTACTAATTACAGGGTTAACACTTGAATCTGCGAATAAATGGGTCAACCTTGCACTCCAAACACCTTCAGTTCACATATTACTTCACGCAAGGACGCCTTATATAATTACCGGCCTTTTCTATGAAAGAAGTCGGTTCTTTAATAAGCAGTGATCAGAATGTGAATTGGTTTTGCATGAGAACCTCTGACACCAACTTGTGTTTGCATTCAGCCCGGTTCATTTCGGAAATTAATAGCTCACGTCGACAAAAGATTGAGATTGTCCAGGCGCTTAGAATATGATTTCACGCACAAGCAAGATTGCATCGTATAAGATTGCATCGTATAAGACCACAGCATCGTGTTTACTGGCGAAATACATCACTTAGGACTGTTTTCATTGAGCTTCCCATGCAATTTAACATCAGACTTACAAATTTGCAACGGGAGCGTAAATGAATCCGAACAGCACACCAATAATCAGCAAAGTCCGCTCCTGCCGTTAACAAAAAGCAGGCAAAACGGAAAGATGAGATGCCACTTAATTGAAGCACTTAGGCTGGTTGGGAAACAGATGACTGTGCCATAATTGTTGGAGGTGAAAGAATGGCAAGGCATTTCTTCATATCAGACGAATCTCCGTCGGTAATCACACGCTTAAGTGTCCACTTCTCTGGTTCATTAGGGAGGCAGGGGAGGGCAGCCTCCGCACCTGTGACCAGGCTGAGGGCCACAGCCCCTTGCCGTGCAAACCTCATCGCTCCGCTAATCACAGTGATTTAGCGCCCCGGACAAACAGACCGCAGCCTGCAAGGGCATGCGGCGACTGATTTCCTTGAGCGCCTTCGCAACACAGCACTGAATGGTACAACCGCTCATTCTTAAGAAGAAACACTCAAAAATATTCACGCCCAAACTTTTAGCCGTCCAGAGGTGCGAATTAGATTAAATGTTTTGAAACAGACGGATTTGTAAGACTTGAGGCTGCTTTCTGTGGTGACACACGGCGACCCTTCTCTCGACTCACTCTCGGTGCATGACTGTGAGCATGTGACACACATTAGGGGTTGCTGGTGTGCAGGGAACCTCTATCCCGCCTGCCTGTCTCCATCGGCGGCCTCGGCAAAGGTCTAATAAATCAAGAGAAGACATCAAACACTGCTTCTCTCCAATCTGGCTCGGAATAGGAAGTTTTCGAAGGCAATCTGCTCAGGATTTATAGGGGCGGGAGGGTTGTGTGTACATCCTCTCCAGTGTTTGTGCCGTTCTATAGATCTGCTGTCTCTTGAAGTGGCTCGGAAGGATGAGCAGTGTGTTCTAAACAAAATTAAGGAGCGAGACATACGCATTTGCGCCTTCTTCCTCTCTCTCTCTCGACGTTGTTTGAGAGTAAACAGGTCAACAGGAGCCCCGGGTGAGTGCTCAGGCACTGGAAGTGGTCACAGTGGGCTGATGAGTGCTCTTGGTGAGGCCTCATTGCCTCTGCCTACAAAAACTTTCCCCACCCCTTCTCACCTCCCTCGGCCTCGGCTTTACAATACCCACAGCTGAGGAAATGTGGTGGGAATGCGGTTGGAAAAGAACCGAGACAGATTAAAAAAGGAATAGAATGAGACGTCGAATGTTCATTCACATACATTGGCACGAATGTCACTTGCTTGAAGTAATTCTGCTGGCTTTGCATTGATCTGTCGACTTATTATGAAACATTTCTTTAGCTACGGTGTCTGAAAGCAGTGGAGTGAAACTGAATCTCATTTATAGTTTGTTCATTGACTGGCAGGAACTTACGTCAAAGATTTTCTCTATGTACATCTCGTCGTTCACACGGTCGCGCAGAATATCCTGGTTCTGTCGTACAAAGGTGATGTAGGTGTCCGCTAGATCCATACCAGGTTTCTGTTGAGAGTGATGGATTCAAAGTCAGTTTGGTCATAAGATCTATTCATTTTGAGTCTTCATTTAATTCTTTTATGCAAAGCAGTGCTGTCAAGTCGATTAATCGCATCAACAATAAAAGTTTACATAATGTGTGTACTGTGTATATTTATATGTATATACAGTTACACACATTAACATTTTTAAGAATATTTACACACACACACACCACACACACACACACACACACACACACACATATATATTCATATTTATATATGATTTATATTACATCTAAATATATATTGCATTTTTTAAATGTATACATGTATGTGTATATTAATATATAAATATAAATTTACACAGTACACACATATGTAAACACAAACTTATTTTCAATGCAATTAATCATGATTATTTGCCATTAATCGATTTGACAGCATTAATGCAAAGCAAATTTGGCTAGAAAACATGCTGATGATTAATACAGAGTCATTCAAACTTTATTTTCATAAAGGTAGACTAAGTGAAACATTTTGCACCTAAAGAAATGTACAGTATTTTTGAAAAAACATCAGTCAGATCAGTGGTCAAGTAAAAGCTGTTTAATTCTACATAGGGGCGGGTCCACCTCATGGTGGCGGCCATTTTGAGATCACATGACCTGTTTATTCTAGTACTTCATTTTTTATTGTACCAAAAACTTCAGCATGTGCTCATAATATTGATGCTATTGTATTTATCCTTTTTGGAGTGAATGGGCCTTTACTGTATATTCTACTCTTTATGAATTGACCAAGAAGACATGTTTAAAAAAATTATGATGACTATTATTATGAATAAATATGAGCGGGTATTTCTGCAATGACATTAATTAAAATTCTTTGCTTTGATATGATGCTGCATTCTTGATAATTGTGTTAGTATGAAGTTTGCGCAGTCACATCAAATAAACTAAAAAGACGTAGTACACCTTTAATTCAAGTAATATTTTTGGCATGCCAAGGAGAGCAAATCCAATACCAAGTTAAAACACAAACACCAAAACACTGACAGCCACCACCACTATCTCTGCCTCCTGAATGATGTTGAAGAAAATGCTTTAAAAAATAAAAACACGTGTAAACTTATGAAAAAAAAAAAAAACAAGTACCAAAAAGCACCTGCGACACTTATACCCTGTTAAAAGCAATCCTTTTACCTGTGGAAAAACATTTCTATTCACACTGGGGCTGTCAAAACAGGGAAAAAAATGTCCTAATAGTGCTGTAATTGCTGTGACATGTTTCCCACCCATGACTCAATGGCTGATGTAGCTTGAGGGCTTAAATGCTGGAAAACCCCCTTTTTATTAGAGAGCAAATAGACACCCGAACATCAACCTCCTGTTCTTGTCAGGCCTCTCTTCCTGTGAGTTTGTGTTTTGGTCATATGACAGAATCAAGGTACCAGTGTACTGAAGCTCTGGTTTTCCAAACTACAACCTACTCATAATTTAACAGGCATCTCTCAAAAAAAAAAAAAAAGCTTTTTCCCTACAAAGAATCCTGAAAAATGTACCATGGTTTGAACTGAAATACAGCATAAATGTTTTTAACACTGATAATACAAGTTTCTTAAGCAGCAAATCAGCATATTAGAATGATTTCTGAAGGATCATGTGACACTGAAGACTGGAGTAATGATGCTGAAAATTCAGCTTTGAATCACAGGAATAAATTACGATTTAAAATATATTAAAATAGAAAATAGTTATTTGAAATTGTAATAATATTTCACAATATTACGTTTTTTAATGCAGCTTCGGTGAATATAAGAGACTTCTTTCAAAAACCTAAAAGAAATCTTAAATGGCTTCAAACTTTTGAATGGCAATGAATATATAATTTGGATTTATCTGTTACAAAATGATTAAATAAACAAACAAACAAACATGCGATTAAAACCAGAAAACACTCAGTTAAAAACAGTCAAACAAACTGATGATTTAAGATGCCGAATGCAGTAAATGGACTTCTGTACAAGGATCCAAATGAGGAATTCAATCTTGTTTTGAACTGATCCTGTTTTGAACGATCCCATCGCTTGGCTGTAAACTTGCACAAATGTAACTTGTAAAAACAAGCTTGTTTCTGGAAAAGCTGCATCATTTTGAAAACGGGTTATGTAGTAGCGTCACTAATTACAGTTAGTAATTCCCCAATACTGGACAGCAACACTCACTGGCCGGTACAGTATAACCTCGTGACCGCATCCACAGTCGGCCGATATCCAGACAAACAGCACTTGATCAAATACGACTGGGATCTCAAGAGGACTTCATATCGTGTTGAGTGAGAGGTCTTCACAGACATATATTACCAAGAAAGGAAGAAAACTGCCACTTCCTGTGCAGAACCAAGCATATAATATCTCTGACTTATCATGGCACTTGGGTGGAAGCAAGACGGGGTCTTTTTAACCCAACGCCCTTCCATCTCTCTGACAGGACGACAAAGCCTGTGATGGACCAATAAGCACACCAAAACACGATCTTCTCGTTGGAAATCGAACTGGAGGACTGAGGGACAGGCCCGATCCGTCAGGCCAGACAATGCCACGACGGTTGGGTGTGGCCCGTGTGTGAATGAATAAATGGAGAGGTGTGGGACGGTGCGATTAAGGCCAGGTTAATAACTGGTTAAGCTGAGAGGATAAATGGCGTGGATGGGAAACAGAGGAGAAAGGGAAGGGGAGACGAAATGTGCAGTAATTACACAGAGCTGCTAGCCTGGCTTCCTGCCACTGCCTCATTCACTGTCCAGGTGCAGGTGTGTGGGAGCGTGTGTGTGTGTGTGTGGCGTAGAAGTAGAGAGCGTGTGAAATGCGTTTGTGCAAGTTTTGAGTAAATACTTTGTTGTGGTAGCGCTAATGCGAGCGCAGATTTGAGCCATGAGTGTGAATGTGCGAACGAGTGTGTTAACAGAACGCTATCGGGAGGGCGTCTCGCCAGAAAGCCTCGGCGCTTGAATGGCAGCCTTCACAAAGGAGCAGAGGAGCTTAACCTTTCGTGACAAGAGCCCAGAAATGTTCAGTGCCAAAGGCCAGACCACAGCCATGTTCTTCCCTCCCTCTCCGGCTGCAGCGGGAGCTGTGAAAGGGGCTTACATGGAGCAGCGTTCCTTCTGCACAAAAGCGCAAGGTGGAGGTGATGTTATAATTTGAGGGAGAGATGGGGTGTTCGCCCGCAGCACGCCTCGGGGAGCCAATACCAAGAACTCGGATGGAGCGATGGGGTGTGGATGTGTAGCAACTGACTGACTTTCTGTTCTTAATCTTGTCTGTTTGCTTTGTACAGTGGCCCCAAAAAGTATTTGGACGCTCAAGTTACACCTAAAAACCGATAAATGCAAAATATCACACGAGAATCGTTTATCTGAAAGAAGGATAGCACAAGCATAGTTTACGCAAAATATTTTCACATAAAGACATCGTTTTAAACAAACAAACAAACAAAAAGCTTAAATTAAGATGAATTGAAGTGAAATAGTTCATACACTTAAGTCATTATCGCATAAACAGTGTAATGTTTTTTAATAAACAATGTTTGAACAGTGTAATGTTTTTTAATAAACAATGTTTAAACAGTGTAATGTTTTTTAATAAACAATGTTTAAACAGTGTAATGTTTTTTAATAAACAATGTTTAAACAGTGTAATGTTTTTAAAAAACATAGCACAAGCGCACTTTTGAAGTAAAGTAGTTTTTAAAGTTTAAAAACAAAACAAACTGTTTAAAATCAAGACAAAATGTATTTAGACACTTACTTAAGACGCCTGTAAATATGTATGAATGTTTTTGCATTAGATCAGGTGTCAAATCAAGTGCATTTTGAAAAAAGAATTATACTGCAAAATATAGCACATGTAAAGTAAAATTTTTAAAAGATGCAAATTATAAAACAACACTTAAACTGTTCAAAATCAAGACAAAATTAATTTAGACACTTAAGTCACATATACGGTAAATATGTATGAATATTTTTGCATTAGATAAAATATAAAATCAAGTGTAATATTTTCTAGAAATATAGCACACATTTTAGTTTTTAAAGTTTTTTAAGTTGCAAATGATGAAACAAAAGAAATCAACAAAACATTTAGACACGCAAGTCACACTTAAATACTGTATGAATGAATGTTATTGCATTAAATAAAATATCAAAACAAGTATAATTTAATTTGTATAATTTCTTCAAATATTTTTTAAATGATAAAACATTACAAAACTATTTGAACACTTTTTGGTGGTCAAGTATTAGTGGATCGTGTTGGTAGTTACTGTGATGAACTCCACCTGTGGTTACTCTGCAGAACACCTGTGTGAACTTGAGCCAAACTGACTACATACATCCACTAAAATCACTCTTTGATTAAACTTATGCCCACATGGACTCTACATTCACAAAGTGCCACAGAAAAACTGCTAATAACGGGTGTAGAAATCCAAACATTCCCGGCCCTTGTGTGTTTGTATATTAAATATTTTGGCTAATTTGATAATGCTTTCATCTGCCAAAAAAAAGTGTAGTTCTCTCAGCCCTGTTGAGCATATGTATTTTTAGAGCTTTGCTTTATCATCTAATGAAATTACATTTATACATTTTTAAGTGTGACATAAGTGTTCAAATACCTTTGAGCCACTGCTTATCATTATAAAATTCTATTTCAAATTAATGCTGTCCTTTCGAACATTCTATTAATCAAAGAATTCAGATTAATGGCCAAAAAAATTCAGCCTTTATAAGCATGATAGATTGCTTTTAAAAATCTTACTGACTTCAGATTTTTGAACGATGGCGTACTCTAAGCCTGATATTAGTCACAGAACTAACTGGAATGAGTTGTTGTTCATGTTTTTATTCAGAAAGCCCTTCTGTAATACTGTGGTCTCAGATCAGGAGGTCATGTGATTACTCAGTCTTTCCCTCACCCCGTGTTAGTTTCTTTCTGCTTGCTCACTGTCTGCGCTCTGAACAGTCCTGGTTCCTGGTGATTCATTAGCATCTTTTTCTGCTTGTGACGGCCCATTGTCAACACTGTGGCAGATCGTGAGACTGATTTTAAGCCAATCGGGTTGCTAATTAGTCTTGCTCAGCCAGCTCAGATAGATGCTCCAATCCTGCTTTCATTTGGCCATGAACCGCAAATGATAAAAAACATATAATTGTGTTAAGTAATGATGAAATAATACACATTAAGCCTTTTTAAATATTAAAAACAAAGCAAGATGGAAACGTTTGGCAAAGCTGAATAGAGAATCTGTTTCCCTAAGTAAATAATAAAACACACACACAAACGCAAAGCAGCATGCAAAAATATCCACACAGGGCATGCCGGCATCATGCGCATTTATATGTCCAAAATGACACTTACTGGGACATCCACATATTTGGCCGCTGCTTTTGCCTTTAAAAAAAAAAAAAACCTGCTAAATATCTTTGGCTTATTAAATGTTCAGTACGAAATGAGATTCCAGAAAGGGGTGTGTGGGTGGGATGAACGTGAAAATACTCACCGTGAAAGACAAGATGGAAGAGAAGAATGTTCCCTCGTCATATCGTGAGACTTTGGACAACACCCCATCCAGAACAGCTGCAAACTGTGAAAGCAAAGAAGCATGTTTGCGTGACAGGCGCATACCCCTTTAGCACAAGCAACAATTAACAATTTAGGATAAAGTAACGTTCGCTGATACAACGGATATAATGTTTCCAGATATAAAGAATCGGCTCGCCGTGAAGGCCAGCTGAAAAGAATGGGCAAAAGCCAAATCTCAATGTTGTGAAATGTGGCGGCTCAAAAGAGGCCGAGACAATGGCTGTTGGGAGTACCTTTGAGACCAAGGAGGAGATCATTTCCTTAAAGGCCTCATCGATCAGGACATCGATTTTTGAGTGGTACTGCTGCTGTAGGACAAGAAGAGGAGGAGAAACATCAACAAATACAACAGGCGCGATGGGAAAGACACGGATCGCGAGGCTTCCTAAAAGAACAACACGCTCACAAAGACATATTTCGTCAGAGGGAAAAATCCTCCCCGTGCGATAGGGCTGAGTTAAGCAGCTATTAGGCCCATTATGCCCGTGAATGGCATTCCCGCTCTCGTTTAGGGCAAAGGAATTTGAAGGATACTTTTTGTGCGGGCCAGAATTAGGGCAGCCTTGTGTTTTTCTAAAGAACCCGTCCAGCTGCGGCGAGCAAAGGCTCACACTACATTCAATTAATCCGCCATTTCATGTCTGATCAGTCTTATTCACCTATTTTGTGGAAAAAAAGGCGAGAGGGAGAGGAGGAAGGAGAAAGCGAGGGTTCAGGGTGGGGGGGGTGGGGGAATGGGTGAGAGAGAGAGAGAGAGAGAGAGAGAGAGAGAGAGTGCATCCATTTGGCCGCGCTGAATAGATGCCTTTGCTGCATGCGCTGCAAGCAGGAGTTCATCTCTGCCAACAATGGCCATTCATCGCGAATCTAAAGGACACCCAAATTAAAAATTTCAATCAACAATGCGTGCAGATCGGTGACAAATTGAGGGTGCAAAGAGGTCACTGTCAGCAGCCCTAATTTTCTTTTCACCCTTTTTTTTCTGCACGCAAAATGGCAGTTTTTTCATAAATGGCATTATAGGAGAATCTTGAGGACTTTTTACCTCAATTAACACTTCCATGTTTGCTTTTTATACGGCTAAACGGCGAGGGCTTTTTTTTGCATTAGCGCCGATTAAATAGGGAGGTCTTTGCCGTGTGTGTGAAAACCAAAAGAACAATAATTTCTTTTGAAAACATTTATCTGGTAGCCATCCACTTCAGAGTCACTTCAGCGAGATGGCGGCTTATAAAGCGTAACCTTGTATTTCCAAATAAAGCTGCAGGCAAACTCGGGTAAAATAATCTTTTCTTTGTTTTTAAATAAAGTCTTTCACAAACACGCCGACACGCACTGATGGCCATTAAATTCAATCCAGTGTGAAGGAAAATCAGTTGAGGTTTGATAAATACCTTTTAACCCAATACTAAGAAGTAAGTGGCGGTTTCTCGCCGCACAAGGCCACATACTTTAAGTGTCACTGTTGGAGAAAATTCATCTTTTTTTTTTTTTCATGAAGTTAGCACCTGTTTTTTTGTTAGAACTGGAAAAGAGTAGTATCGACTAAGACGGCACAATTCAGAAGAGAGCGAGAACTCAACTACAAAAACAAATAGTTTACTTCTATTTCAAAAGCTTTCATACATCTAAATATGCACTAATATGAAGGAGAGAAAGAAGTATGGAAGTGATCAAATCGGAGGGTGTCGTTTTTAAACCAAAATTATTTCAAATTCAAATTACACTTGTGTGTTTACAAGAGATTCCACTCATTTTTGATATTTTGAAAATGTTTTAGTGAGTTTTTGTCCATACAATGGAAGCCAATGTTATTTGGTTCCCAACATTCTTCAAAAAAACTTGTTTTGTGTTCCACAGAAGAAAGGAAGTCATACAATTTTGGAACGACATGAGTAAATGATGACAGAATTTTCATTTTAAGGTGAACTATGCCTTTAAGAGTTAATTGCACACAATGTATTCTTTCTCTGCTCACATGGACAGGAGATTGTAGAGGGGACACTTACCCACTGCTGCTCAACCTTGGGTTCATGCAATAACGTGCAGGCCATGCAGGGATGAGTCAAAGAAAGACAACGAACAAAAAGAAAGAAGAAAAAAACATTTGAATGAAAACTTAACTCAGAGTTGGTTAACAGACAGCCAACAGATAAATAAAACTCATCTTAAGTATAATTTTGATAATTAATTAGCTAAAATTAAACTAGGTAATAAACAAATACAACACAAAATCTAACAAACTTGCTCATTTCTAAAGAAAGAATATGAAATCAGATTTACAGTCATTTATTAATGGAAAAAAAAACTGTCACTTTAATGTCTGAATCACTACTTCTGGATACAAAACGAAAAAAGAAACCTTGTACTCAAAAGTACATAAATGTAAACTTTATTCAGAGTAAAAATGATTTGTAGCCTGGATGGAGGGATAGATAGATAGATGTATCGTCTCAAGGTGAATGGCCAATTTGGATTTAATTTCATTTTCTTCGTTGTTCATTACATGGCGCATGTAAAATAATTTAAAATGTCCAATAACTATGTCTGATTACTCTCTTTTTTTTTACCTCATAGTGAACTGTGATATTTAAGTTAGATTTAAAACCAATTTGGATTTGTCTCTAGTGTGAACAGCTTAAGTGACTCCAAACTATACTCTGAATCGTAATAATCCAATTTAAAGCTTTCAAGGACAATCTGAACATCTTTTGCTTTCCAGTCAGAACAATGTTTTGAAAGATGTATATTTTTACTGACGTCAATTCACTTCGGTTATGATTGAATAGCTACCTCTAAGTAGTTTCTGCACATTAAGCTGGGCTAAATTATTTTTTTTTATGAAAGAAACACTTTAATGAACTTCTATGTGAAATGTTCACACAAAAACAGGAAAATAGATATCTAGACTAAGTGGAATCGCACTTGCCACGAAAATGAGAAGCCAGTATAATGATTTGGCTCGTTTGAAATTAAAATAGCAGCTCTGGGTGTCGAGTTTGGCTGTGGTTTGTTCAAGGCCTCTGGAGCATAAGGACTTTCTGGTCGAGACTTATCTCTAGGCAGAAGAAGGGGAGGTAATAATATCGCCTACAGAAAGGAAGCACAAAACACTTCACACCAACGATAACACCTGCGCTAGTTCAACTCAAAAGCAAGTTTGCAGTATAAAAGGAGAAACTGATAAATGGATCTTTGCCAGTGTACTGCTATTCAAATGACTGATTAGAGTCACGCAATTCAATATTCTTAATCTTGTTTTCACCTCCCAACTGTCAATTGAACAGAGACGAGATGATTTTATGAACACCATAAGTCTAATAAAGATGAACGTGTCCCTGACAGGATTGTGACATACCTCCTGGCCTTGGTCAAGAACACAGAGCTTGGAGCACTGCTTCTTAGCATCCATGAGAACATTAAACATTGTGCACACAGACAAGGGCACACGGAAATCAGTCGACTTGCAAGACTTCTGCATTTTAGCATCAAAGGCAGCTTTGGTCCTAGATATCAGAGATGGAGAAATGGTTTAAATGAAGCCCCTGTCTTTAAAAGGAATGACATTATTAGTCGTTAAATAGCTGACCTTTTGACACAAGCCTCCATCATATCACTAGCCATCAGTTTGAGCCTCTGCTCCAGATGTTTGGCGAACTCCGGCTCTGGCCAGTGCAGGTCCATCACGAACATCTGGAGAGCATCCAGTTTCCAGAATAGATCTTCTGATGTGGCCGAGCCGTTACTGAGGAAGACAGAAACAGTGATGTTAGTTCATAGATCTTAAAGTCTGAAATTACAAAAAAAAATTCACAGCAAATACATTACAAGTCTAAAAAGGAAAGATGAAAAAATGACACTCATGCAAAACAGACCAGTTCTTGATGTCCATAAACATATGATATTATCAGAATTTTGTGGCATTTCTAACTATTTGAATAACCATGAACTAATGATTTAATGCATTATTTAACATAATATGTGTGTTCTGGTGCGTGACTACAACTAAAAAAATAAGCACAAAATTCATTATGTGAAATATTGCCTTGGCAACTAAATGAAATTAAAAAAAAAAGTTTACTTTAATTTACTTTTGAGTAATTTTAGTATCTCAAAGTTAAATAGGAAAAATTAAAATTAAAATATAAAAATTATTAATGATTATTAATAATGAATAAAAATGCTAAATATACAAATATTACAATGTAAACATATTAATTAAAAATATATTAAAACACATAACCATAATGCTAAAATTAAATGTTAATTTAATGATACAAATATGTATTGAAAAAATTAAAAGTGCTAAATATAAATATATTCAAATATATAATATATGATGGCAGAGTGTGAAGAGTGTAAAGAATTATAGCTGGCCTGGATCATTAATCTTAAGATGTTTTCACATTTGCTTTGTTTCAGGCATCTAAGAATTCGGAATTATTTGAATCTTCAAAGTTATTGCATGCAACTTATAAACTAACACATTTGACAAATTAATATATAAATTATAAAAGTATTATATTTTATAATTATTATATTATAGCAATATTATATTCAAATAATAATATACAATATATTATTAATTATATATTTATTAAGAGATTTTATATTAAATTGAATATATTTGATATTATAGCATTATATTCTATAATATTGAAATATTGTAATTATTATTTTTATATGATTATTAACAATTATTATAATTAACATTAATATTAAATATTATTTCATATTACATGTAATTTTTTTTTTTTTACCCGAGTCAAATTTTATAGCCAGAGACAGTATTAATGCAAAGAAAAATATGTTCTTTTTCATTTGCTTCATGTTTTGGACTCAATGATAAAATTCTCTCACATGTCATTATAGCACTTCTCACATTACTGTAACCCCTACGCATATTTCTCACTTGCATACAAATGTCTGATAAATGAATTCATGTAAATGCACTTAAAGGGTTCAGAGACCGAGGACTCAAATGTGGAAACACTTCTATCATCAATAAATACTTAAATCACTCCAAAACTGCAAAATGCACAGTCAAACGACTAATCAAGTGAGACCGTTACTATAAAAGTCAGGCTCTCTTGCACCCAGCTGTCTGAAGTGCATCAGACAGAACTATCGGCCTAAGAGCGGGTGTTCCAAGAGCTGCAGGAAGTCGAGATCGACAGCAATTTCCACTGATGTTGTGTGCGACTCCGCTGGGTTCTGATGGGCTCAAGAGATCTCCAATCCAGACAGATGGAGCGGCACAGCCGTGTCAACCGCAGTCCACACAGCAACGCCTGCACGGCGCAACTAAAAAAGGCCACTCGTTCCACTCGCTGTTAAAAGACTGTTACCTTCACAAGTGGCGGTCCGGGAAAATAAATCGTTTGGCAAAGTCCGCTGTGCAATTAAAAGGGGCGAGCACAAGCTCCCACTCGATTAATTAGTGGCGGTACGGTCCGTAAGGGCCCCCTCGGGGGTCCGCGCCTCCGCTTCGAGCCCGAGCGAGCAGGGTGAACAAATGGACGAGTTTCTCGCCTGAAGAACAGACCCCCCCGGGGGAGAACACAAAGTTCACGCCGAATCTAACAAGCAGCTAACCACAGAGTCCCCTCTGACAGACACCCACAGGACTACACCCACTACAGACACTGTTTCAGGCCTGAAAGCTGGTGTGCTTTTGCAGTTCACACTCTTTAGGCTAATTGAGATGGATGTAATTTAACTTTCCGACGTTATTTAGACTCGTGTAGCTGTCAAAAGTTCTCCTATTTACATCTCGGCCATGATAATGGTGTTTGAGGTCAGTATACTATAGTGTTACTCTGATAACCCCTGACGGTTGAGGGAAAATAGTGTTGGCGTTTATCGTCGCATGATCACAGCGGGTTTAAACGCTCACAGATTGAACCGATGATACCTGAGTTTATGGAGACTCGCCTGTCCATGTGAATCATCTTATAAACGGGTTTCTGTGAATTCGTGAAAACACAACACCAAACAGACAGCAAACACAAATGTGATGATCACTGGTACTCACAAAATATCTGGCAAATTAATTCCTTGTCCGCTGTAAACCAAATACATAACTGTGTTAAATTTAGCCAATGAATCACACAAAAAGCCACACAGCACAGCAGCTCCCAAAAATGATAAGTTATCAAGCCACTTTGGCACAAAACGCACTAAAATGAACAACACAACACCAATGTTTTCAAGCAATCACATCACAAACAGGATCTTTACCGGTGCTGGATAGTAACTGATTACATGTAATCTGGATTAGATTCCAAAAATTATGATTATATTACGATTAGAGATTTGATTACAGTTTATTTTTGGCAGTACATTATTCATAATTTATTGATTCTCCCTAAACTCTTGAAGTCCACCTGAGATTTAAAGTTAATATTTAAATAATTTAACATGTTGCATGTTTTCTGATGTTGGTTAATGGTCATATTTCTCTTATTTATAACAATAATCCATTTTAAATCTGTAAATAATAGTGCTGTACTGTGTATATTTATTATGTATATAGCCTATAAATACACACACACATACAGAATATATTTAGAAAATATTTCCATATATTTATATTCATATAATTGATATTATATACAGTATAAATATTTTAAATGTATAAATGTATTTTTCTTAAATATACTTGCATGTGTGTGTATTTATATTTAGAGGTTTAGACTTGACATGAATTTTTAGGCAATTCATTAAAAAGAACATGCAAGACCTTTTGTGTAACTTATTACTGTATTTTATCGTATAAATTATCACCTACGTTTAGCTTTTTACATCTGACTACTGTATTTAGGCTTCAAAAGTTGTGAAGAGTATCATGATGATAAAGATGTATAAGAATCATACATCTTTGTTGGTTGGTCACTTATTTTCTGCAGTAATACAAAAGCCAATGGAAAAATCTTTTTTTTTTTGGCAGGGGTACCAGGGTGATGCTAACTTATGGGTTGGCCTACAAAAATATAATCACTACAGCACTTTATTTAATCCACATTTGCAAAAGAACACAGACATTTAAAAAAAAAATAATGGAACCAGTTCAGAAAAAAAAAAACAGCTTCTTGATTCCCATCCCAAGCCGACAGACAAAACAAATCATAACACTCACACAGTCATGCAATCAAGGATGCACTTTAAGGGTACTAAAATTGGAAGTCTAATTCATTGTGCTAATTTTTATGAATAACATTTACCATGCAAATGCTTATTATAGCAATAACTGGAAGCATTATTTGAAGTATTTACCACATTACAAATGCATATGCCACAATCTCTTTCCCATGATTTAAATATATTTGAATGGTTTTAAGGCCTGAAGACTTGCTTCGCACAAGCTATGTGGCTATAATAAGCATATGTCAAGAGCAGTAAGCAGTGATGGTGCCCAGCTGGCCCATACACACGTGTTGTCACACAGCGGCCCCATCCAGGAAGGGGCCGAGAAGCTGGGCATCTGAGGGAGGTTAACAGGCAGGTTGGGAACTCTGGGCAGATTGTTGGTGATGGTCCTGCCGGAGATCAGAGAGTAAAAGAGCAAAAAGCCCTGAGAGGAGGCCGACAATAAGAGTTCATTAGATAAAGAGCAGAATAACCGGCGGATGACTGATCATTCGGAGGCATCAGAAGCTTACTGACAGGCAAGAAATGCACTTTACTTGGAGAAGACGGCATGTTTAATTACACATAACAGTCTGTTCAATACCATATTGTTTTAACCGTCATGATCAGTTTGGAGTCGCCAGATATAAAATACTTTTTTTTTTTTTTATTGTATTTTCTTTCAATGTGTAAAAACATAACTAGAATGGATAACACTAACATTTTGTGAAAAGTTCTACTTTGTGGTAAAGAAAAGTACAGTTAAAGCTTAAATAAAAATAAATAATATATAACAATTATATATAATAATAACAATAACAACAACTTATTATGATGATGATTTATTTATTATTATTTTAAGCGCTTACAAATGATTATAAAAGAGTTAAAGTTTCAATAATAATAAATTATATACAATAATTAATAACAACAACAACAAGCAAAATACTAAATTAGTTTATGTCAGAGGAAATGTAAGGCAAATGATTATAAATAATTATATTAATTTCTTACAAATGATTATGAGAGTTAAAACTTCAGTAATAATAAATAATATATAGCTATTAACAACAACAACCCTTATTATTATTATTAGTAGTAACTATTTAATTATTTAGATAAATGATCATTATTATTATTATTATTATTATTATTATTATAAATAAAACAATAATAATAATAATAATAATAAATATTTTGATTAGGTCAGATAAATTTAAAGACAAATAATTTGAATAATAAATAAAAAAATTTTGTTTAATTACTTATAATTTACTACTACTACAAATACTGAATAAATATGGATTTTATTATATTTATTATAAATTGTTATTATTATTATAATAAATAAAATATAAATATGAATAAAAGTGGTAATAATAATAATAATCGTATTTAATTGTGAAATGTAAAAACAATAATAATAATAATAATAATAGTTTCAGTTTATTTATTTACTGAATATTATAAATAATATATATATATATATATATATATATATATATATATATAATATAATATTAATAATAATAAATAGGTAATTGGCATTATTATAATTATTATTAAGAAGAAGAAGAAGAAGTGTTTTGATTAGGTCAGAGGAACTTATTATTATGATTATTGCTATTTTTACATGTACAACACAGGGGTCATTGGGACTCCAAACATAAACACAGTCAAGTCATTCTCATCAGAACATGAGCGTTAAGGTCTTATGTAAGATCTCATTTTCACAGCCAATGCTTTCTTAAGTTTTGCATCCACAGGAAATTGTTTGGTCAACCGCATGATCACGACCCATGTATACGACAGCACGACAAACAGACTTCACATCTGCACCTCACAGCCTTGTGTTCAGTCCCATCAAATTAAATATGGTGAGAACAAACAAGAAACTGTGAAGTAAATCAGAAAAGAACAAAGCATTAATGGGAAAGGATGAGGACGATCTTTGAGGCTCCATTCTTTCACCTCCCTCCAATCATCTCTGAAACATGAAGTTGATAGGTTTGCTAAAAATAGCCCGACACGGTTAAATAAACACGACACTGTATTCGCTTAACTGCAAAGAGAGTCAATAAGAACACATACATACATAAAATCACATTGGACTCTAATGGCTTGACATTAAATGGGCTCTTACTTCACAGACTGCCACGTCTCCTGCTCAAAGCCGCGATGAATGGACTGAGCTATTGACGACTCCATCAGGTCAATGTAGCGCACCACCAGAGGGATGTACAGGTCCTGGAGGTGCTTATGGAACGTTCCATTGCACAGGTGAGCTGGAGAACATGAAGGATGAATGAAGACTTTACAATAATCTTGGCAGATGTGCAACTTACAGTACATTATCAGGCAAAATACTGTGAGCAATGCTTTCCTGCAGTGGAAATACTTCTAGAATGACCGTTGCAGAACTGTAATCATTTTTAATTAATAATCTAAATAACTACTTTAATATAAAATATACTGTTTTTTATTTTAAATAATGGAAAAACAATGAACTAAACTGATGAAACAAATTAGTGAATTTATTTGCATAACAACTGGAATGATTTCCGAATATCATGTAAACATGGTGTCATTGTGTTGTGGAGCTGCTCATTTGCACATAAATGACTTTTTCTTTATAATGAGCAGAGTTTTTGGAGTATTGTTATGTTGTATAGTTTTATTGCAGGGGAGGGTGGGGTAAGATGTGTCACACCCTTAATCTAGCAAATTGTGGGTAACGTTTGTCACTTTTCTAGAAAAATAATAGTGCTGTCAATCGATTAAAATAATTGACTAAATAACTTCTAATTTAAGTGAACCTAAAACAATCTTCACATAAACCCATTATAATAAATATCAAAACTGTGCCCTTCAGCAAGTAGGAAATATACAGAAACTGAATACATTTATTAAACACTAAATTCTAAAACAAATATAGCTGAATCCTTAAAGCTACAGAAGTTATTGATTTCCTCTTTTTTCTTTTATTAACCGACATCACAGCAGCTGGTTATTAGGTTATTTGGCTGCTGTTACTTTAAGAGCTGCCGCTGATGAACATAACGTGGATCTGACGCACATGTTTGTGGCTTCATTCACATTTTATTATGAAATGCTACAGGCGACAGAGCACGTGGTACGAGCACAGTAAACCGGCTGACAGGACAATTCGCTTTTACTGACAAATGGGCTGACAACATCTCCTCCTGTACCGTTTCCGCACTCGTTTGACTAGCTCCTATCGCCGAGGTGGAGTGGAGTGTGCATCTGAAAAGTGTACCGTTTGATTTCTCTGAAATCTATAAATGTTGTTATTTATAATCATAACATTTATTTTTATAATAATAATTATCCAAGTTGTAAAGTTTCTGTATCCAGAAATACATAATAATACACACATAGTTGTAATGTAATGTCTATTCAGTTATAGTGGTGAACATACACTACAAAAAATATATTTTTATAGCAATCCTCTGACTTTCCAAAAGAGGACAAAATGCTGAGAGCTTAAGATGAGAAAAGACTAATGAAATTTACCGTCAGTCACTGTATTAAAATAGTTTATAATTAACGACTTTTCTGTAATTTAACACCAATGCGATAAAACACAAAGTATAGTTTTATAAACGTACGTTATTGTTTTTTAAACATTTTTTAATTAAAACCATAAAATATATCAAATACATTTCACATACATGTTAATTGGTCACGTTTTTCCCCAACGATTTGAGAAATCATATTTCTATGTTATAAACACTTTCTTCTCTTTTCAGTTGATTGCATACAGCCTGGAATATAATTCCTTTCCCTCTCATCTCTCCATTCATTTGACAGAGGACAACATACCGTTTGTGAAAAGTGGCACAGCTTACCCCACTCTCCTGTACATGTAAATGCACTCAATGTAATTAAAGCACTTAGAAGGAAATGGGGGTCTGACAGAGAAAGAGAGAAGAGAGAGAGAGAGAGAGAGAGAGAGAGAGAGAGAGAGAGAGATTCATGTCTCCTCAGGCATCATTAAGTGTAATTCCCATTTCTCTGTTCTTCATCATTAACACTAGCCTTTTTACTCTCATGGGTGTTTGAGCTCATTTCCCAACCATTTAACAATGATGAAACTCATTTGAGCATTTAGTGTCAATGTCACAACTATTTTTTTTTTGTCATGTGCACACACTCAAAACTGTAAAAAGCACGCACAACTGAAACTAATCCCTGTCTGAAATCAGAAAAATGAGAGATTTCATTTGTAATATGCTACAGTGTTATCTGCTACCTAAGGCTTAACATTTGATGAATTCAGAACCAAATCAAATAATGGAATTGTCAAGAGAAGTTTCAAAAAGTCAAGGTAGCATTGAGATTTTTGGGCAACTATTTTAATTGTCCCAAATAGTACCACATTATTTAGGCGATTTGAATTTGATCTCATTCAGCTAAGAAAGTCATCACATTTTAGTCTCTAATTGTTTGGATAAAATGTAATTCCTTTTCTTTTATTGCTCAATGAGTCTAATTTTTCAGAAATATTTCACATTTACTTCATGAACAATTATTAGATATCCTCCTGATAATGACACTATGCCATGATGAACCAGAGAAACGAGTCAATATTCTGTCATTGTTCACCAAAAAAAAAAAAAATCAACAAGGCTGCAATTATTTGTTAAAAAATGTGAAATATTATTAGAATTTAAAATAACTGTTTCTCATTTGATTATATATTACAATGTAATTAATTCCTGTGATCAGCATCATTACTGTCACATGACCCTTCAGAAATCATTCTAATATGCTGATTTGATGCTCAAGAAACATTTCTTATTACTATCCATGTTAAAAACAATTGTGCTGCTTAATAGTTCAGTGATTTTTAACGATTCTTTGATGAATATAAAGTTCAAGAGAACAGCATTTATTTGAAATCAAATCTTTGTGACATTATAAATGTCTTTACTGTCACTTTTAATTAATTTAATGCATCCTTGCTGAATAAAAGCATTAAATCAAGTAGTAATAATTATTGTACGGCTATTATAATGTTTCAGAAGTGCTTTTATTATTTTCATGATACTTTTCTGTCATGTTTGAGTGATTTTCTTTTCTTAGAGATTTAGCATTCTGCTAAATCTCAAGTAATCACGAGTTTGAAACAACATAAATGTTGAGTAAATGACAAAGTATTCATTTCTGGGTGAATTATTCCTTTAAATCTGCCAGTTTTAACAGCCAATTTTAAAATACCACCCCCCAAATTTTCAACATATTCGCCAATAGGCTTTGCTCATTACAATTCTACCTTTAAGAAAAAAAGAGATTCATTTACTGAGATTAATTTAGTGAGAACAGGGCAGAGGAAAGCAGTACGACTGGATCCTCTACAAGAAAGTTCATATATGAAACAGTGTGGGAGTTCCCTATATCTTTTAGCCAACTGCCTGCGTTATTAGAGGCTGCCATTTCCATTGTCATGCTCCCTAGATAACCAACCATATCTATTCCAAATCAACTGCTGTTTGAACGAGACAGTAAAGCAAATCTCTTAATCACCGTCGCAAATGTCGCAGTCATGCAAAACAATTAAACTTGGCTCTAGATGCTGTTCTATCAATAGACCAAAAGCTCCTCGCACAATTAACTTAATGTTGTGAAGTACTCAAAACTGTTTGACGGAAAATTTCTTGTTGATTACGAGAGATATCGGTGCTCAGGATATGTCAGACACTCTGGGATTTGCAAAAACGTGCAGAATTCAAGTGACATGGAGATAATTTACCCTCCAGTGCCAGTAACTGATCACACCATATATATCTAATTAGCGTGTTGACAATAACAGAGCAAAGCATGTTAACCTGCTTGCCTAACAAGTATTGTTTTCCAAAGCGACAGTGGTGCTAATTAGTGCACTTCACGGTGAGAACATGCGAGCAGAACTTTGGACAAACGGGAGCGGAAAGTGGTGGGGGGGTGTGTATACATACGGTCAGTTCGGAGGAAGTTATTGAGCAGCTGAAAGAGGGGGAAACTGTCCCAGGAGTCCTGTGGCTGGACGGCCAACGCTGCATCCATGTCCACCGTGTACAGAGACAGGAAGGTCTCGGCGTGCTCCCCCATCGCCTCTGGCCACCAGGAGAAGGCCTGCAAAATACAGACATACACTCTTAAAAATAAAAGTTCTTTATTGGCATCAATGGTTCCACAAAGAACCTTTACCATCCATGGAACTTTTTCATTCCACAAAAGGTTCTTTATAGTGGAAAAGGTTCTTTAGACTATTTAAAAGTTCTACACTTTAAGAAAAAATGGTTCCTTTAAGAACGGTTTACTGAAAGGTTCTTTGGGAAACCAAAAGCGATTCTTCTATGGCATCGCTGTGAAAATCTCCTTTTGGAATCTTTATTTTTAAGTGTATTAGGGTGACTCTTCAGTTAGGGACACTTTTGACTTGTTTTCTGTATGTTAAACATTTATCAGGTTATTTTAGTATCATTTATATACTACTATAGTTTTATTATTATACACTGTAAAAAAAAATAGTTTTCAACTTAAAATAATTTGTTACCGCGCTGACTTAATCTTTTTAGTTTATTCAACTAAAATATTCCAGTTGTCTCTTAAATGAACATTGAGTAACTTAACATTTCAAGCTGACCAAACTAAAAAGTCAGCAGGGTAACAAATTATTTTAAGTTGAAACAACTTTTTGGAACAATTTTTTTTACAATGTAGTTAGTCATTTTAATTGATTTTATTTTCATATTTTCTGTTGTCTGAAAATGTCTCAAAATCAATCTAATATGCTGATTTAGTGCTCAAGAAACATTTTTTTATTAATATCAATGTTGAAAGCTATTGAGCTGAGGAATATTTGTGTGGAAATAGTGATACAGAAATTTTAGATGAAGTTTCAGTAATTTTGTTGTATGTTTGTCATTTTCATTGGATATTTTTAATTTGTTTTATTAATATTTATTTATTAGTTTTAGTTATTTTAGTACTTCATGTTAAACTAAATGGAACATGAAAACTTCTACCTTGGCAACTAGCTGAAATGAAATAAATTACAATATAAACATTGATTTTTTTATTACAGTTTATGTTGTTTCACTGTTTATTTCAAAGTCTAATTTTTTAATGGTTTTAGTTTTAGTTAACGATAATAACCCTCCCTGGAACAAAGACCTGATCCTGGCCTTGATCAGAAGTGCATTTTGGTAATTATTATTTATATATATATATTTTTTTTTAGTTTTTAGCAAAAACCTGGTAAGTCTTTGACTTGTGAAAACAACAAGAGAGACAGTTGTCAATTAACTTTCTATTTAAAAAATGTTTCTCTATTAAAATACTCTATTGGGGACCATCAAATTATACACAAACACATCTATCTATCTATCTATCTATCTATCTATCTATCTATCTATCTATCTATCTATCTATCTATCTATCTATCTATCTATCTATCTATCTATCTATCTATCTATCTATCTATCTATCATGTTTTTTTATAAATGCATTCTTAAAATCATCCTAATGAACAAAGTTTCCCCTTATAAGAACAGAATCACCCATTAATATGTGAAATACTACAAATATGCTACATATTCTATACATGTGCAACACAATCACAAACAATAATGCCAAAGTAAAGCAACAGAGAGACAACACTGAGAGCTAAACATGGTACATAATACTTTGATACTGACAACAAAGCACAATAAAACATGGAAATGATGAAACTAAAGCCAGTAGAAGTCAAGCAATTCAATGAAGCGACCTTGAAAAGAAGCACACAAAGATGGAAATAAATACAGAGAGAATGGAAGGTTGCTTCTGGGCCTGCATGCATGCTTGCTTGCTTTTGTAAAGTGTTACTTCTAAATACATAAAAATAATAAAATCATACAGCTTCTGGAGGAAAGTTGTGCTAAATGTAATATTTTTCTAAAATGTGGTTATGATTTACTTCGAATCAGTTTTTCACTATGAAATTGGTATTACATTTAATAAATTACAAAGAAATGTCAAATGACACACTAAATTAAACATCAAATGTTTTAAATTTCTGACTGCACAGAATCCATTTGAAATGACTGGGTTTTGCCAGCAAAATTTTGTAGAGTGACTTTACATTTTTGAATGCAATTTTCCACTAAAGAAGGGATTTTCCATACTTAGGAACCAAAATAAAATAAAATCAAATAAATAATGAGCATGTCTTAGAAGAAAATACTACTTTAGTCTTTCTACTTCACAATTGTGTTAAATTAATTTTATGTGTTAATGTGTTAATTAATAGCAAACACCATTTTTCCCCCAGTGTAGTTTATACTACGGCCATTTGAAAAAAATGGAAATTCATCAATTTCAACCTCTTTTACATGAATAAACATCCAAAGTATTTAAATGTGGAATTAACAATCACATGTACATCAAATCAAGTCTGTTGCTTTTTAAACCGTTCCACATCTGGAACAGGGTAAGGGTACTGTACTAGAAAGTAGCAGAATACTGCTATCGAAAAGGCTTAAGATCAAAAAAGGACAATTAGCCATCCACGTGTCTTTTATGGTGGACTGCAGCAGACCAGAGCCCATAAATCCTGCTGAATTCTCCTGAGAAAAGGGAAAAATTCAGAGGCGTCCTCCTACATTGTGTCGAACTCTTTATTGTCTGCCAGTATGTGCATTGAAGGCCCTTCTGAAAAGATCCAAGTCTATCAATGCATTTCTCTCTTTGCATTCTTCCACAGACTGATTCCTGGGGACGGCTGCAGCTAACTTAATTGAGAGTGTCAAAGAAAGCCTGTCCATGTTTGTCTTGTATTCTTTATGCCGGCGCGTGAGCCAAGAACTTTCCGTCCAAAGCAGTCGGCATCAAGCAATGAGGATAAAAGTGCAATCAGTCACGGCGAAGAATATGCGGTGGAGAGGAGAATGCTGACTTATTGAAGGGTGCTATTGTGTACGGATATTCGTGTGTGTGTGTGTGTGTGTGTGTGTGTGTGAGCGTCACTTGTCTGACTTGATGTTTTACAGTCGATGGCCTTGAGGGAGCTTGTCTTCAGGGCTTTCAGAGAGGTTTTTGTACGGTGTAGAGCTGACATACAGCAAAACGAATCGTTCAATCAAAACCCCTTCCCCATTAAAGTTAAAAAATATATTTTTAATAACTAGATTAGACTCTTTTTTTGTTGCTTTGATGAATGTGTCTGGATTGCTGGCTAGTTGTGAGGTTAACTATTAAACAACTAATTAAATTGGAAAATATTTTTCGCACATTGCACATCACAGCTTTCGGTTTTATTTCACTATTTATGTTATTGACATTGTTATCTTAAAATGCCATGAAGATACAATAAAAAAATAAATAAGACAGTGAGTCTCATTCACTAATAATTGTGTAGAAGGGTTTCAATTTATATTTGCAGAAAGATTCAGATATACACATTTTTTCTAACGCTAACTCACGACCAATTTGTACGTATTTTACGAGGTGGTTAATTCGTACGACCTCACTCGTATGATTTTGTACGCTTTGTCTAGACCCCAGTGACGGGTAGGTTTAGGGGTGGGGTTAGGTGTAGGTCATTCGTATAAATTCATACAAATTGTGCAACTCGTAAAATACGTACAATTTAGCAAAAAAGGTCGTACGAATTCGTACAAATTAGCCACCTCATAAAATATGTACGAATTGCCGTGAGATCGGGCTGTTTGTTCTTACTCATGTTATAATATCCACAGTTAATAATTAGCATAATACACAACCAAACCATCTCCATATAAATGATTTCCTAAAAATCTCAGCCTGGATTGCATGTGATTTGAGTATTATATATGAAGAGTTTATTTGCAAAAGCAGATAACTCCGTTTTTTTACATTTTCAAAAATAATGTTTTTTATTATGTTATCATGTTTTTATTGTGTTTTATTGTGTTAGCTGTATTTTAAAATAACCCAACTGCAGTTTGATTAAGATTAATTGGAATGCACAATGAAAAAACATGATTTTTGAAAATTGTTAAAAACAGAGTTATCTGTTTTTGCAACTGAACTCTTCATATATTAAATATAAATATTGCATCACATTAATATAAATATTTTGAAAATATAAAATAACTAAATATCTATACTAAATATAAATAATGCATTAATGTGTAACATATTAATATAAACATTACTTGTTTTTTTGTATTCTATATATACCATACATTTATTTTAATATAAAATAACTGGATTTCTGAAAAAAAAAAAAAACAATTAGACATGCACACACAAACCCATACTACTGTTCAAAGGTTTGAGGTTAAAAATTAATCGGAAATACAGTAAAAAAATTTAATATTATTGCAATTTAGAATAACATTTTTTTGAATATATAGTAAAATGTAATTTATTCCTGTGTTGAAAGCTGAATTTTCAGCATCATTAGCCAACTCCCGTCTTCAGAGTCACATGATCCTTCAGAAATCATTCTAAGATGCTGATTTGCTGCCCAAGAAATATTTCTTACTATTACCAATGTTGAAAACAATTGTACTGCTTAATATTTCTGTGAAAACCATACTACATTTTTTTCAGGATTCCTTGATATATATAAGTTTATTTGAAATAGACATATTTTGTAACATTGTAAATGTCTTTACTGTCACTTTTGAATAATTTAATGCATCCCTGCTGAAATAAAGTATTAAAAATATCAATTTAATAAAAAAAAAAAATCTTACATCCATATGCAATCTGTATATCCAATCTGCTTGTAAAATCAAATAAATGGGGCTGTCCAAAGACATGCTGCCGTGTATTTCTTGCTTATGACAGCACAACACAACATGAAAGTGAAATAATATAAGATTCTTACCTCTCTTCCCTAATACATTTATAAACATAGAAGCGGAAAAGAGAAAGAGAGAGAAATATCAGATAGACAAACATTATGTTTTCTTCCATTTATTCAACATTTGCATTCGAACACTGAAAACGCAGAACACACTGTATGATACAATGTTTTGCTCCTTGCTTTCACTGTACAAACTGCGAGTGTGAACATAATTTCACTAATGTAGATCTGAGCGCACCACGCACACACTTTGATGTTTCCTTAGTGACAGCATGTGGGACATTTGTCTTGTTAGGCATAAGCGTTTTGGCATCATTGTCTCTGTCATCTGTGACAGCTGTTGGAAGCTCAAGGACTAAAAATAGCCGGTGCCTCGCGAGCAGATGTCTACACTCACATTTTTATTTAGAAAAATGATCACATCTCTGTCAGCGAAGCCTGAGCACTTAGGATTGATCAGTTTCCTTCGATCTTGTATTTTTTGAATGTTGATGTGAGAGCGTTAGCGGTCGCTGGCCCTGTGCAGATGGGCCGTGGGCGTTGTTTTCCTGCGCCGCTACTATGAGCTGGCATTGGACGGGTAAGCTGTCACTCGCTAACAGCTGTTATGGCAACGTGGCGAAGTAAATGGACTGCTAGACGGTAAATGATCACGAGTCTGCTCTGAAATGATCATGCAATACCTTCTGGAGCAACATGCAACGCCAAAAGGCCTGATGATAAACAAAGATTGATTCTCTGTCTACGTGACTGAAGGCTTCTTTGAACATATGTTGTAAAGAGACGTCACAAGATCAATGCTGCTGGTGCGGAATATAGAAACGAATAAGAAAAAGCATTGATATAAAGACTAAATAAAGAGCAGGAAAGAGCTTGGACTGAGACAACACGTCACCAAAAACCAGTCTTTATGAAGAGATGTTCTGTGGGTTTTACCTCAGAGTGATGCTCGTCGTTCTGTTGTAACACTTCCATACACAGCTCTCCTAGTCTGATCATGTCCTCCAGCCTTTTCTCTGGAGACGCCTGACTGCTGTCTGCTGAAATACACACATCACAACATTCACACTAGTTGCCAACCACTCCAAACACGTTTACAGGTTAAGATCAAAAAGCAATGTAACAAAAGGGCTCAACAATAAGGACTTTCTCAGCTACACTTAAAAAATTATTTTGAAAAACTATCACAATTTTAAGTTTACGTTTAAAACTTGCGGTCAGTTAAAGGGGTCATGACATGATAGGGGTGGGTGATATGGAAAAAATATCATATCACGATTCTTTGTCAAGCTGTTTTTTCTATTTTGCAAGCTATCTGAGAATTACAGCCAAACTAATTTCCCTATTATAAAGACAAAGCCTTTCAAGGTAGCAAAATAAAAAAGGTAGATATTTAGGCCAAACTCTTTGTCATTATTTTATCTTTGTTATTACAAAACATTACATAAACATTACAACTACACATAATATACAAATAAAACAAACAGTGCTTTATTTTCAGGTACAATAGATGCATTTACCAGGAGCATTTAAGAAATTTAATGAGCAAATATAAAAATAAAACATTATATAGACTGATTCCTAAAGCAACTGTATTGAAGTTCTTCGGTCAAGAATAGTGAGTGCTTTTTCTCTTTGCGTTTTGTTGTTTTATTAACGTTAAAGGAATAGTTCACCCAAAAATAATTTTTTTGTCATCTGTCTGTCAATTCTGTCATAGTGTTTTATTTTTATACCATTGTTTTAAACCTGAATGAGTTTCTTTCTTCTGTTGCTATTTTGAGGAATGTGGAAAACCAAACAGTTTCTGGTCCACAGTGACTTCCATATTTTTTTCCTACTATCAAATTTAATCTGGACCCGCAACTGTTTGGTTACCCACATTGTTCAAAATATCTTCTTTTGTGTTCAGCACATGACAGAAATTAATACAGGTTTGAGTCAACATGTGAGTGAGTAAATAATGACAGAAATTAAATTTTAGGGTAAACTATCCCTTTAATGACAGTCGGCTGCATGTTTAATAGGCTACTGTCTCTTTAAGACCTGCATGCATCAAATATACAGGCACGCATCCGTTTTTCTCTCAACTGTTTACTTTCATTTTAGACATAACCAACTGAGTCTATATGTAAACCTTGTGTGTTTTGACAGTATTAGCGCAAAAGATAACTTAGTTCAGTAATCAGGCGCTGTTTGACAGGCTTTTTAGTTCGCATGCATCCGGTGTACGCGGCGGACTTCAGAGCAGCACGCGAATTAAACATTTATCCGGCAAGACTTTAAAGCACATGCAAGTAATGTACTTTAATGTACTTTTGCGATGTGAATGCATGTGGCATTGTACAGTATATTGATATACTACGATATTTCTCCAAAAGCAGATCGTGAAGACATTTTTATTGTCCACAATCAAAAATAGTCATATCGCACACCCCTATGACTTGAGAAACCAAATTTCCCTTGATCTTTTGGTACAGAAAAGGTCTTTGTATGCTTAATACATCTTGCAAGTTTCATAACTTAAAATGTCTTCATCATCAATAAAACAGCATTTATGTAATAACCCTCAGAAAACGGCTCGTTTTAGATCCTATGGGACAAGGTGACATCAGATAGCCCCAGTCGTTTGCATAAACACCGCCCCCAGAGCGTCACATTGATATAGGCCCCACCCACTGGCGTTCAGTCATACTCGAGTCTGTTTTCAGGACAAGTGGAGTGAAAGAACGTTCGCTTTGACGTGTTTGGTTTGAACAGCTCGTTCGCGTCTTTGGAACAAGGAACAAGTGGACTGTTTTTTTTTATGGAATCCCGGATCATGTCAGAGGATTGTTCAGAGCTTTTTGTTTTGTAAACGAGGCACAATGCCATGGAGAGTTCAAAAAAGAACATTTATTGAAAGATGAAGCGGTACTAGACCTGACTGCATCAACCGCAAGTAAATGATTTTATATTGCTTTGCCCGGAAATGACTGTTTTATTTTGATTATGTTGTCACAACACTCAAAACATGCAATAGTGAGGGGGCGTTGATATGGTTTCCTATATGCAATGATAATCATAACAGTCTCAGATAACTGAGAAGCCTTAAAGGATCCGCCCCTTAAATACAGCCTGTTTCTGAGTTCAGAATGAGGGTTGACAAACATTTTTCCACATATTTATTTGTTTTTTTTATTTGGGCAAAAAAACTTCATTTACATCATAAGTAAACCTCAAGGAACATATTAAAATAATAAGTTGAATAAACTTTACATTACATTTTGAGGAAGCATCTACACTTAAGTTCAATCATAAAATGTGTGTATATATATATATATATATATATATGTATATATGTATATATATATATATATATATATATATATGTATATATATATATATATATATATATATATATATATATATATATATATATATATATATATGTATATATATATATATATATATATATATATATATATATATATATATATATATATGTATATATATATATATATATATATATATATATATATATATATATATATATATACACACACACACACACATATTTTACTGTAATATATTGTAACACAATTGTAATACTGTATTGTAATATAAATTTTATTGTAATATTGAAATATTTTACTGTAATATATTGTAATTCAAATGTAATATTGTATTGTAATATATTTTAAAATGTAATTTATTCCTGTGATGTGGAATAAATGTCAGAAACATTGAATAATATTTAAAATACACTGCTCAAAAAAATTAAAGGAACACTTTTTAATCAGAGTATAGCATGAAGTCAATTAATCTCCCGGGATATTGATCAGGTCAGTTAAGTAGCAGAGGGGGTTGTTAATCAGTTTAAGCTGCTTTGGAGTTATTGAACAACAGGTGCACTAGATGGGCAACAATGAGTTATTTTCTGACTGTTTTTCACTAGTTTTGCATTTAGCTAGGGTCATTGTCACTACTGGTAGCATGAGGCGATACCTGGACCCTACAGAGTTTGCACAGGCAGTCCAAATCCTCCAGGATGGCACATCAATACGTGCTATTGCCAAAAGGTTTGCTGTGTCTCCCACCACAGTCTCATGAGCATGGAGGAGTTTCCAGGAGACAGGCAGTTACTCTAGGAGAGCTGGACAGGGCCGTAGAAGGTCCTTAACCCATCAGCAGGACCAGTATCTGCTCCTTTGTGCAAGGAGGAACTGGATGAGCACTGCCAGAGCCCTACAAAATTACCTCCAGCAGGCCATTGGTGTGAATGTCTCTGACCAAACAATCAGAAACAGACTTGAGGGTGGCCTGAGGCCCGACGTCCTTTAGTGGGGCCTGTGCTCACTTACCGGCACTGTGGAGCTCGATTGGCATTTGCTACTGAACACCAGAACTGGCAGGTCCGCCACTGGCGCCCTGTGCTTTTCACAGATGAGAGCAGGTTCACCCTGAGCACATGTGACAGACGTGAAAGGGTCTGGAGAAGCCGTGGAGAATGTTATGATGCCTGTATCCGATGCTGCCGATAACATCATTCAGCATGACCCGTTTGGTGGTGGGTCAGTGATGGTCTAGGGAGGCATATCCATGGAGGGACGCACAGACCTCTGCATGCGATAAAATGTAAAAACTGTAACTTGAATGCAATGTAGGTCGCTTTGGATAAAAGCGTCTGCTAAATGCATAAATGTAAATGCATGCTAGACAATGGCACCCTGACTGCCATTAGGTATTGGGGTGAAATTCTTGGAGCCATTGTCAGACCCTACGCTGGTGCAATGGGTCCTGGGTTCCTCCTGGTGCACGACAATGCTTGGCCTCATGTGGCGAGAGTATGCAGGCAGTTCCTGGAGGATGAAGGAATTGATACCATTGAATGGCCCCCATGCTCACCTGGCCTAAATCCAATAGAACACCTCTGGGACATTATGTTTCAGTCCATCCGACGACACAAGGTTGCACTTCAGACTGTCCAGTTCAGTGATGCCCTGGTCCAGATCTGGAAGGAAATACCCCAGGACACCATCCGTCGTCTCATTAGGAGCAAGCACGTGGGGGCCATACAAACTACTGAGTACCATTTTGAGTTGCTGCAATGAAATTTCAGCAAAATGGACTAGCCTGCTGCATCATTTTTTTACTTTGATTTTCGGAGTGTCTTTGAATTCATCCCTCTGTAGGTTGATCATTTTCATTTCCATCAAACGATGTGGCATCCTTTAATTCCTAACACATTACACAGTCAATATCAGTATAGATATCCAGCATGATATTTTTCCCCATTGAGAGCTGATGTGTTTTCAAACTGTTCCTTTATTTAGTTTTTGAGCAGAGTATTATAACATTTTAAATTAAAAATGTAATAATTTAATTGAGTTAAACTTGAGTTAAAAAAATTTTTGAATCTAAATTTCAAAAGAACAGCATTTTTATAAAATACAAATCTTTTTTAACATTATACATTTTTTTTGCTGTAACTTTTAATATATTTATTGCATCCTTGCTGAATAAAAGTATTAATTTGTTTTGAACATTAGTGTACGCTTTTGTGCTGGAGCCACTGAAAACACTGGCAGGTGTTCTGAATTTTCATGTCTACACAATCGGTGCGACAGGGCCAGCCAAAAAATAAAAAATCCTTACTATTGAGCCCTGAAAAGTATTCAGTGAGAAACCTTCGATCTGGGCGTATTCAGTAAGCTGGGAGTAATTGATGAGCGCAGCTTTTTCCAGGCACTTCTGAACTATCTTGCGTATCTCCTCAGGTGGGACCGGCGTGGTGATGTCTTTCATCAGAACCTACGAAATTGCTTCCTTATTACACTTTAAGTTATTTTCTCACAATCTACTACACACAAGACACTGATATAAGATGCAAATCATGCATAGTTAATTGGCAGACACTCACCCTTTCCAGAAGAGAGAGCGTGGCTTTAAGAGCCCCCTCCGGTCGCCCGAAGGGGAAACAGTACCTACGGGAAACAAGACAAAGGTACAACTCAAGTGGTAATTAACTGACGGCTTACAAAGAAAGAATACGGAGCGCAAACTGAAGGAGTCAGTCCCAGACCGCTGTTTCTCAGCTATCATTGGACAATAATTACATCTCTTAAATAGAGATGTTTTCCAAAGCCTGTGGAGGAGGGACAGGTGTCAGCGTGCATACAGACAATGCCAGGCAGGATGAATGAAGGCCAAAGGGAAGTGCTTCTCATGGAGGCCTCACACCACAGGTGTGAAAGTGTCCCCTGAACGGCCCTCAGTGTGTTTTTTTTTTCGTGTGTATGGGGCAGCAGGCACACTTACCAAGTGACTCAACAAGTTCTAATCATCTTGGGTTGGGCACCACGCTTAATCCCCGGCACGCCCCGCACTGGGGACTTTTTACAATAGACCGGCCTGGTCTATTTGCATAATCCAAGATGTTGTTCGTAGCTTTTGTTTAAGTGGTTTTAGCTGGTTATTAGGTGTCGCTGCAACCGCAAAACTAAAACCCTCTTTACTAGTGTTTCCAGTGCGCTACAGGAGGGACAGCGGGAGGTCGGTTCAAAACGAGGACCCATGAGGAGGGGGTGTGGTAAATGATTAAACGGTAAACCGAGATGTTATACAGGGGTTATCAACTGATTTGGCTTCAGGAACCAGTTATTACATTGCTATTACAAGATGGATGGTTTAAAAGAATGCTTAAAGGATGTAGATGAAATGCATTTCCAGATATAGATGAAATTCGTTATCAGAACAGATTTGGAAACATTTTTGCTCACTAATGCAGTGAATGGGTGCCGTCAGAATGAGAGTCCAAACAGCTGATAAAAACATCACAATAATCCACAAGTAATCTACACCAATCCAGTCCATCACTTGACAGCTGTTTGGAATTGAAAAGCTGTATGTTTGTAAGAAACAAATCCATCATGGTGTTTTAACTCTAAACCATCGATTCTGGTCAAAATACAAGTCCATAATCCATAATAAAAAATGCTTCCTCCAGTGAAAAAGTCTATCCTCTGTTGTTCTCTCACATCAAAATCCACCAACGTATTTGTTTAGAGCTTGTAGTGCATATTTCTCTCCCGATTCAGATGAGACGACTTTTTCACTGGAGAGAGTAATATTACGGATAGAGGACTCATATTTTAGCCTGAAACAGCGGTTTGAAGTAAAAATGTCTCTATAATGGTCTTCTTTATTATACACATGCAGCTTTTCACTTCACAAGGTGTTAATGAGAACTTAAGATGAACTGAGCTGGATAATGGCAACTGTCTGTCAAGGAGCTGCTATGAAATCATCTATATTGTATAAAACTCTATAATGTGACTTGACTTGATTGTATAGTTAGCTATTATTAGTATTTTTACATCGATTTTTCCGTTGTTATTCCTCTGTTTCAGGACAGAAGTGGACGTGGGAGCTTGCTCTACCTGAAATGTGTGATCTGCTTCTCCAGTAAAGTCAGAAGTCTGCTCCTGATCTCCTCAAACTCCTCCTTCTCCTGTTCTGTCACTGTGCCCATGCCGTCCGGTCTGCCAAAACAACAAGGAAACATTCAATGTTCTTCTTAATTCTTTACAACACCTGTTCATTAATTCCAACTGCCCTTGAATGCTGTGCTTCAACCTCATAATCAAAAGATTTCTCAAAGATAATTGTCAAGTTTCACAAATATTTCAGCAGAACTGAACAATGCTTGACTCATCCTGAAGGGTTTCACAATCCAAAACTCTTAAATAAAATATCAAATTAAATGTGTCCTTTGTGAATTGCAAAGATGCGATGCAATTGGAATTATCTTAAAATTAAAAATCAGCACATTATTCAAATAAAGTACTATTTTATATTATTTTTAGTCATATGTAAATTAATTTATATGATACGGTGTGTACATACATACATACATATATATATATATAAAAATTTAAAATTACTATTAAAAATGTAAAAAAAAAAAAATTAAATTAGAAATTTTAATAATGTCTAATCATTTTAATATTATTTTATTTTTTATTTAAAATAAAAAATAAAGATAAAATAAGAAAAATAAAATAAAAAATAAAGTTATTCAACAACTAATTAAATAAAATAGAATAATATTGAATAAAAAAAAAAAAATCAGATAATCTTGAACAATTGAATAAATAACTTAATTTTGAATGGACCTATAATTTCTAATCTTCTAAATATGTTATAATCATTTTATTTTGAATGCAATTATTTGAATAATTTACAGTCTCAAATATATATTTTAATTTAATATTTAATGTAATTTTTAACATGTTTAACATCAGAAGATATTAAAAATGTTAAAATCTTTAATTTTACATAATAAATCTATTATTCATAATAAATCTAAATAAAAAAATATTTAAACCTTTTAATAATGTCTACTTTCGGAAATAAAAAGGAACATTAAGAAATAATATTAATATTTGTTTGAATAATGTTAAAGATATAAGATGAAGATGTTTATTTAAAATAATGTAAAGATAAATTATTCAACTAATTAAATAAAACAAAACCAAATAATGTTGAAAAAATGAATTGACTTTTTAATTCTAATCTTCTAAATATGTAATATTTATTCTGAATGCAATAATTCTATCTACCAACCTACGTAATAAAATGGTCACAGATTTAAACTAAATAGCTTCTCTCAACGCCACATAACTACAACAATCAAATGTAGCCAGCATATGTTCAAGCCCTAAACTTTGCACAATTGCACATAAAGAGCTAAAGTAATCATTCTAAAGTTCGTTTTTAACCGTCGACAATGGGCAGTTTAGTTAAACGCCATTGTGCCTCGCTATCCAAACCCTGCACACTTTTTGAATGGCACAGCTCAGCGCTGTAGAGAGAGCTTTCCATACACGCAGAGGTAAAGGCACCTTGTAAACCTGTCTGTTCTTCAAATCCCTCTCTCCATTAAATAAAATCCGCCTTTTCTTTTTGACAAGGGCCAGCTAATCCCAAGCGAACACAAAGAGGGGGTGTGAAGAGCGGTAGAAGATGTGTATGTGCGAGCGGGGGGTGGGTGGGTGAGAGAGAGAGAGATCAGCGCCTGCAAATGAAAAGAAAAAATCTCCTTTTTGCATTATGGTAAAGGCTAAGGAGTGTATAAACTCAACATCGACCCTTTAATCTCGGTGTCTTTGTCTGCTGTTCTGTGTAGGCTCATTAGTTCTGAAGGAAGGCCTCTTAGTTTAACTGCTTCTAACAAGAGGCCTGGGAATTGAACTGTTAGCATGAGGGAGAATCGCTCTATAGCGTCAAGTCCATCCTCGTTTGTGGCTCCCAGTACATCAGCAAATCTACGACTAGCAAAGCCTTACGACTTTAGTCAGTAATTAAGTCTCTCACAATTCACACATCCTCCCATCGACTTGACTAATGCTAAACGAATGCTTCAAACCTTGAAACACATCCAATTCTACCTTACGTAACACGGCATTATTAGTGGTGTCTGCTAAGGAAGGCATCGCTTTTGCTATCATTATTCAGGGATTTACAGTAAGGACGGCCTGTTGGCAAGGGGCCGGTGTGAGAGAGTATGGGGCCAGATGATCGAACGTCACTGTGTGTTACATTTGTTGATCATGTGCATGTGGTTTTATGCCTTTAAAAACAAAAACATTTACAAAAAAAAAACAGATAGTAAAGAAAACTATTTGATGAAAAAATAAAATGTTAATTTATCAAAGAAATTAACATAGAATATTTTAATATATATATATATATATATATATATATATATATATATATATATATATATATATAACTATAATATTACAATATTATACTACGGGGCCGTTGAATGCTTGAATCTGATTGGCTGACGAACGTTCTGAGGTGTGCAATTATTTTCAGGGAAACGCACGGCGAACGTAGTTCCAGGCAGCTTTCTTGACCGCATTACAGTTCCATATCACTTCGCATCGTTGTCAGCGCTGCCCTGACGATTTGATCAGTTAGCCTAGTGTAGCAACTTAAAGGCTACACATGACATTTCTCACTAGCGAGGTAATAACAGCGCTGCATCTTAAAGCAGACTTACAGTTTAGAGACGGTGCTTCAGAACACTGTTGAGGGACACACAGAGGTAGCCTAATTCATACAAGCTCTCTCTCTCTCTCTCTCTCTCTCTCTCTCTCTGTTTCTCTTTCTCTGTGTCTCTGTCTCTCTCGCTCTCTTTCTAATAACTTCATTATTAACTGCATTAGTCTGCTATCAACGGCTCAAGCCTCCATTGCCAGCTTTAAAATGACGTTTTGGAACTAGCAAAAGAGTCGTTGGATGAGATGCGGAAGAAATAATCCTACTCACAATAGCGATTTAAGTAGAAAAACCGGACGAATCCCTTGAAATATATAATCTGATCGATGTCTTGAGGTGTGGCAACCGTAGTATAAGCGGAATAATTGACTCCGGACCGTTGAATTATTAGAAAAATAATGCACACCCGAGGTGTAACGGCCACTCCGCTTCGCGTCGTGGCCGCATCACCACCTCGGGTGTGCATTATTTTTCTAATAATTCAACGGCCCGTCGTCAATTATTCCTTACTTATATCGCAAATTGTCTATGCAAAGAAAACTAACATTTGATTAGATAACATTTAAAACACAATAATAAATAATATAAAATGTATTCAAATGAAATATGACATTATAAATAATAATAATAATAATAGCAATTATTGGTGGTGGTAGTATATTATTATACTAGTATATATTACTATTATTATTTTACTACTACTACCACCAATAATTGTTATATTATGACATATCTACATTTACATTTTACATTTATTCATTTAGCTGACGCTTTTATCCAAAGCGACTTACAAATGCTATATATGTCAGAGGTCGCACGCCTCTGGAGCAACTAGGGGTTAAGTGTCTTGCTCAGGGATACATTGGTGTCTCGCAGTGGATTATCCACTGCGCCACCACCACCCCTATCTTCACCACCACCCCTTATATCTAAAATAGAAATAGTAAAATAAACAATAAATAATAAATGTAAAAATAACATTTAAAAATATTTTAATATATAATTATATTTTATATATTTTAAAATATAACATTTAAAATCTGAAAATAAATATTCAATTTAAAATCAATTCTTTTATAATATTGTTTGTAAATTATTTTATATTGCAAAAGTAAATGCATTTTAGTAAACAAGTATAATAAATACATTTGTGTGTGATGTAAAAAGTATAATGAAAAATAGTAGAAATATTAAAATAAACTTCAAAAGAAACGTAAAAAACTTTGAGTAAAAAATAATTTTTATTTTTTGTTTTTGAAAATATAAACACTTATAATTTAGTAAAAAAAAACTTAAAATACTTGAAAATAAATAACACAAATAACTTGAAAGTAAATAATAAAGAAAATTAACTTTAAAATACAATAAAATAATAACAAAAAAATTAACCCCCCCCCAAAAAAAAGACTTGGGCTCATAATCAACTACCTAGCTAGCTTTCGGACGGGCAAACACATTTCCTACAGAAAAAGTAAAAATGGAGTTGTTTGTCACATTGTTTCAATAATTTGCTTTGGTATGAATGTGTCTGCAACACCAGAAACACAATGCAGAAACAGTCAAACAGTAAGTACATAATTCCAAGCTCCCAGATACTTCAATTCAAAGCGGAGAAACTCAAATGTGCAGAAAAATCTTGCAAATGTGGTTTCCTCCGCCTCACGCAGCACTGGCCCAGTGGGAACGGGTGCAGTGTGGCGGCCTGTTGGGGGTCCGACTTATTGTTTGCGCCTGATGAAGCGAGCATGTTTGAGACGAGTGAAACGCTGACCTGTCCGGGGCCAGTCAATGAGGGTTAAACAGCGGCTGGAGTCTCGGGAAAGTCTGTCCAGGAAGATGGTTGTGAGGTTCAGAGCTGTGCGTTTGCAAGGGGAACGATGCGCTCTATCCTCTATGACAGATGGGGTTGGTGTGTATCCAATCATATCAAGACCTCACGGACGAGACAGAAGTGACAATCCAAAGGGTGCCGCTTCGGATGTATGTCATGTTTACAGTGAGTAAGTGAGTGTGCAGACTGGTAAATACTCTTGTCACGCGGAGCGGCCAAGCATGATGGACAGGCGAGAGACTGACAGGTGAGAAAGAGGTTAGATTGTGATTACTGTCACTCGCTGTCAGTCCGTCCTGGCCAGTTCAACTCACACATGAAGCTGCACCTGTCCGTTTCCTCTCGCGTACTTGCTTCTCAGTCGCAAGCCTCGTCGAGCTCAGGGTGCATCTGTCAGTCAAACGCAGGCGACGCTGACTGAAATGTGCCACGAGGATGTCTGCACTGACAAACATGTCTGAAAGAAGTCTCTGTTCACACACACTTCACTGTTTATAAACCGCTCCATCATCACCTAAAACATAACTCTGAATGCTAGAAAGACATTTACAAACAATTTCATATTATTATATTGTATTATTTAATTATTATATTTATTATGTTTTTATTGTATATATATTTTTATAAATATTTATAATTAAGTTAAAATATACATTATACACACACACACACACACACACACACACACACACACACACACACACGTATACATACATACATATACATATATATAATACATATACAGTCCCCTCCATATGTATTGGAACAGTACAGACAAAATTTCTCTGTTGGCTGTGGAGTCAAGGCATTTGCAAATATGATTAAAAGATGAATATGAGACAAAACTACAGAATGTCACATTTTATTATTAGCCGTTTCAACTCATACATGTTTTACCAAATAAAAAGAACAGCACTTTTAGAGTTCATCCCACTCATTGATGTGAGCATAAGTATTGGGACAGTTGAACATAAGGAAGATATAAAAGATTAAAAGCTATTATTTAGTTGCAGATCCCTTGATCACAATCACAGCAGTGAGTCTGTGACCCATAGACATCACCAGACTCTTGGTCTCATCCTTTGAAATACTTTTCCCAGCCTTTAATGCAGTCAATACCAATTGTTTGATTTGGGGAGTTTCTGCCTTTACTCTCCTCTCCAGCTGTGAAATTCATGTTCAATCAGATTTAAATCTGGAGATTGACTTGGGCAATCTAAGACTTTCCATTTCTTTGCCCTTATAAATTCCTTGACTGAACTAGCAGGGTGTTTTGGGTCATTGTCCTGATGCAATATGAAGCACTTCCCAATGAATCTGGTGGCATTTTCTTGAATATTGGTAGACGAGATGGTTTTGTACCCTTCCAAATGCATTCTGCTACTGTCATCATACATTAAGTCATCAGTAAAGTTGAGAGGGCCTGTTCCAGAGACAGACATGCATGCCCATGCCATGACACCACCTCCACCATGCTTTACAGATGAGGCTGTATGCTTGGGATTATTGCAGTTCCCTTTTTTTCTCCACATTTTTGCTTTCCCATCACTTGGATAAAGGTTCATCTTTGTCTCATCGGTCCATAAACACCGTTCCAAAACTCTTCTGGCTCACCTTTGTGCTTTTTTGCAAACTCTAATCTTGCCTTTCTATTTTTGGTGCTGGTCAGAGGTTTGCATCTTGCTGTGTAGCATCTGTAATTCTGTGTCAAAGTCTCCTGAGGACAGTAGATTGTCAGAGCATCACCCCAGCTTTCTGGAAGTTGTTGGTGATTTTACAGACACATCTTTTAGGGTTCATTTTCACAGCTTTTATGATTTGTCTGTCATCAACTACTGTTGTTTCTCAGCCGATCAGGTAGTTGTTGTTTGCTGGTGTCGCTGGTGGTTTGACTCAAGATACTTATGCACATGATATACTGAGCCGTGCCGTTCTGAACCGAGCCGAGCCATACCACACAGTGGAAAAGCGCCATTAGAAAGACCTGTGAGGCAACTGCTCCAATACTTATCCTCACATCAGATAGAGGGATGAAACTCTAAAAGTGCTGAACTTCTTAGCTGGTAAAACATCTATGTGTTGAATCACCCAATAATAAAATGTGTCATTCTGTAGTTTTGTCTCATATTCATCTTTTAATCATATTTGTAAATGTCTTGACTCCACAGCCAACAGAGCAATTTTGTCTTTACTGTTCCAATACTTTTGGAGGGCACTGTATATGCTCTCTCTCTCTCTCTCTCTCTCTCTCTCTCTCTCTCTCTCTCTCTCTCTCTATATATATATATATATATATATATATATATATATGTGTGTGTGTGTATATGCTGATTTATAATCAATGTTGGAATTTGGAAACAGTTTTTTTTTGGGACCTGTGATTTTTTTTTAGGATTCTCTGATTAATAAAAAGTTAAAAA